>NC_088925.1:27095000-27707500 GCF_038396675.1 Hydra vulgaris | reverse complement strand
AACTTATATATATATATATATATATATATATATATATATATATATATATATATATATATATATATATATATATATATATATATATATATATATGTATATATATATATATATATATATATATATATATATGTATATATATATATATATATATATATATATATATATATATATATATATATATATATATATATATTGTTTTGCTTTTTTTGTTATTTTTTTCAGGTTTATCATTAAAAAAAACAACAGAGAAAAATTATAAATGCAGTAAAATTGATTTTAATTTTTTTATTTTTAATTTTCTACAAAAAAATAACTTTGGTAAAAATGGTTGTTCAGGAGCCTCTGAAGGTTTTCATTTTTAATTTAAGTTGTTTTGTATATACTGATTTGTATTTTAAATGATGTTATGCAAAATATATGATATTCTAAAATAATGTTTCAGGTAGCTGTTTGGCATGCTCTTAATGCATATTGTTATAAGGATGCCATATTTTTAGCTGAAAGACTGTATGCTGAAGGTAGAGGAATTAAATGAAATCTATTCATTAAAATTTATTTTACATTATAGCATACAATATTAGGATGAAGTAAAATAAGCAGATAAAGAATATATATTGTTTTATAAAATTTATTAAAGATTACTTTATTTCATTTTTATTTTATTTTTTATTTATTTTTTTCAATATATTAGCTGATTTATTTACTTAAAGTTACAATAAATAAATAAAATAAACAAACAAGCTGTGATACACATTACAGTGTATAGAGTCTAATAACTGTGGATACGAGTTGCTCTTTGTTGGACTTGTTTGTTCATATTGAGTTTTTGTAAATGTGGATTCCATAATGGTAATCCATATTCAAGATGAGGTCTGACTAATGAAGTAAATAGTAATTTTATATTTCTTTAATCTAAATATTTAAAATAGTGTTTTATTAGGCCTCGTTTTTGGTAAACCTTATTGACTGTATAGTTAATTTGGTAATTCCAGTTAAGGTCATTTGATACATACGAAGATCTTTTTCTAAAGTTGTTTTTATTAGTTTAGTAGCATGTTTTTTTTTTAGGAATTATTTCTCCTCGCGTCCTCGTTTTTAGGATTACTTTTTCCAATATGCATAACCTTGCACTTGTCATTATTGAATTTTAGCAAAAATTTTTGTCCATTGGACCATTTTGTTCAGATCTTCTTGTAAATCTTCTGTACTGCTGCTATGATCTAGTATAGATATTAATTTTGTATCATCTGCATGTTGTTTACATTCGTTTTTTATATTTAACGTTATATCATTAATGTATAAAGTGAATAATAATGGTCCAAGTACTGATCCCTGAGGAACACCAATTATAAGATCTGTTCATTTAGAAATATTTTCTCCAAGTACAACTTGTTGTAACTGATTTTTTAGAAGAGCTCAACAAATCACCAATAAAACTGTATCCAGCAAATTTTGTATACAATCTTTCATGTGAACAGTATTGAATGTCATAGAAAAGTCTAGAAATATGTCAACTGGAATATTATTGTCAAATGCATTACTGACAATATCTAATGTTTCTAGTAAATTTGTACAACAATTTTTTTTTGTTCACAAAACCATGTTGGTGCACTGAGTTTAAACTATTATTGTTAAGATATTTCATTATTTCATCTCTGATAATACTTTCCATGACTTTTCATACAATTGGCGTTAATAAAATCTGTCTGTAGTTAGCTGATTTAAGTCTGTCACCTTTCTTTTGAAATAGTGTTGTATTTGCATGTAACCATAAGTTTGGTAGAGTTATACTTTTGAATAATTGATTAAATATTAACTTTAATAGTTTACATAAACTTTGTATGCACTCCTTCAATATTCTTGGATGTACTTTATCGACACATGTTGATATATTTGTGTTTAATTTTTTTGCTTTTGTTTCAATTAATAATTTCTTGAATTTTGGGTATGGACAACTTAGAAAGGTTTTTTTTTTCATATAATGGAATGTTACTGCTATTTTCCGTTATGAATACTGAACTGAAAAATGTGTTTAATGCATTTCATATTGTTTAACCATCTGTTGTAATGTCACCATTTGTATCTCTTATGACTCTAATAGTGTTTTTTATTTTAGTTTTACTGTTTATATCAGAGTATATAAGTTTAATATTTGATTTTGATTATTTTACTAAATTACGTTCATGCTCCATAATTACTTTTTTAACATCTTTTTTTAATATCTTATTAAGATTTTTTTAATTTTTAACATCTATATTTTTAAAACCTGCAGCTTTGATTTTGTACCATTAGTTTCTTTTAACTTTTAACTTTAATTTTAGGTATTTATTTAACCATTATGATATTATCTTTCTAATATTTTGGTTGTTTTGCTGATTTTGAGGGATAGACATTTTACAACCTTTTTCATGGATTGTTAGCCATCTTAAATAGCTTTCATCAACGCTTAAGGTTTCAAACTCTTTTTCCTAAACATAATTATTAAAGTATTTACTTAATTCTTTATATTTACTTTAGTTAAACAGATATTTTGTTTGTTAGTCTTTTTTATTGGTAACTTTATCCATTACACTATATTTAAAATTCAATATATGATGGCCATGTTCTAAATTACCAAGGGGTGGTGTATTTTCTAACATATAAATTCTGTTACAAGAATCAGTTAGTACTGAGTCTAAAGCATTTGTTGTTTAACTGACATTTTTTTGAAAATTTGGTAAAATTGCATTTTGAAATATGTAGTTTTTGCTTAAATAATTCATAAATAACTGAGCTGATTCTTTTTTTTGTACTTTTGTACC
Organism: Hydra vulgaris; assembly: GCF_038396675.1. Taxonomy (NCBI): domain Eukaryota; kingdom Metazoa; phylum Cnidaria; class Hydrozoa; order Anthoathecata; family Hydridae; genus Hydra; species Hydra vulgaris. The sequence goes on along the minus strand of NC_088925.1, from coordinate 27,704,699 downwards.
TATATTACCTTCATTCCATTTTATCATATGACATTGCATATCAGAAAACCACTGTATTTCTTGCTGTGTACTAAATTTGATGCATACTTAAATGATTTGACCATATTTTCACAATAAAACAACTACTATCTGCAATACAGTAAATACAGCCACCTAATATGCTTTCAATACCACGTTCTATTATACACCATATTGCTTTACACTTTGTTTATGGTCTTTTCTATAAAGTGAATAACTTTCTTTGTTAGTTAATGAGGCATCTGTCCACCATGTTTTTTATCACTGTTTTTTTTTTAATTTTTTCTTTGACATTTTTAAGTTTTTTCTTCAACATTTTTTATTTTTGCATTTTTTTCTTCAACATTATTTATTTTTGCAGTTTTTTCTTCAACATTTTTTAATTTTGCAGTTTTTTCTTCAACATTTTTTAATTTTGTAGTTTTTTCTTCAATATTTTTTCAATTTTTCGGTTGTTTTTTTAATAATTTTAGTTTTTTGGGTTGTATATTTTAACAACTCTGTATGCTCTCAAAAGTTGTTTTTATTTAAATTTAAATCAATCTCTCACAACCGCAAATATAACCCTAAACAATGGATTTTCTTTTTTTTTTTGTTGTACAGCAAAAAGTGTTTCAGTACTTATGTAAATTTTTATTTAACAATTTATTTAACATATTTTAAACTATTTTTAAAAATACAAAATTCCAAGGCTCATGTTTGGCATTATTTGTTATATGAATACAAAATAGGCTATTCTGTTAGAGAAGACACTTGAAATATTGTCGCATGCCAAAACATCGAACATTTTTATAAAAATAACTCAGAGTTGGTAGATGGACCCAAATCTGATTTTTGCTCAAAACTAGGTCTTTAGGTTCATTTTTGTTTGATTTTGAATTCAGCAAAATCAATTTTTAGACTTTTTTTCTTAAGCCAACTTATAGCACATTATGAGTTGGCTTGACAATATTACAAGTTATGAGAAGTTATAGTATATGTTAATCATAAAATCAATAAGTGCCAATGGCTTAGCTGTACTCAAAACTTAATACTTACTCTGAAACCTTAACTTATTCTAAGATAGATAATGCTTTCATTTTGGTGGGTCAACGTAATATTGTGTATTAAAAATTGCCTCATTTCAATGCAGCTGTTTCTGCACAGATTTACTATATCGAACTAGAAAAGCATAAGTAAAAAGCTATGGAATTAATAAAACAAAAAATATTGGAATTTAACTGGTTGGTATTACCTCCAGTATTCACCGTACTTAGCCTAAGCTGAATATTACTTGTTTGTGGAACAACAGTTTACGAAAATAAGCTTTTGTAAATAAGATTATAAATCTTACCTAAGCAACTTTTTTGCTTCCAATCCAATGAGTTCTATTCATAGGGCATCCATTCTTTGGGTTCATGTTGGCAAATTTATTTGTAAAGCACCTTTTAGTGAGGAAGTTGTTGATAAGGATTTAATACTTTAAATGCATAATTTTTATGTTTAAGTTTTATTAAAAACTAAATGTCAACTTTTTAGTTTAGGTGTAAAATGAATTTTAAAAACCTATTGTTTTATATTGTTTTATAAACTTCATGTATTAAATTTATTTGTTTATTATCATTAGTTTAAAGTATAATTAATTACAATTACAATTTTTTGTAGCATAAGTATTTATAATAGATAAGAGACTTTTTTTTAGTTTCCAGTGAAGAGGTGCTGCATTTGTTAGCTACATGTTATTTTCGCTCTGGACACACAAATCGAGCCTATGGTTTGTTAAAAAAAAATTCTTATGCTAACATCCAGACACGATACCTTTTTGCTTGGATATGTTTTCAACTTGAAAAGTATAAACAATTTTTTTAATCATTTTTGATATTTTTAACACAAGAGACAAATAAAATTATTTTTTTTAAATTATTTTTTATGGAAAATTATATCTGCTAAATATTGCTGCTATAGATATATATTTGACATACAGCATAGATTATAACACTCTAACAATAGTTAATTATGATAGAGTTTGCCAAACTTTGATTGCTTGAATCATCTATCCAATTTGTTTTATTACATCCATTTCATCCAATTGTTATGAATTATTGCATATAATTCATATTGATTTTAAGTCAAATTTAAAAATGTTTTGTAAAGTTCTGTAAAATATGGCATGAACTGATCTAAAAAAGTTTTTTTTATTTTATTTTTTTATTTTGCAAATAAATTTTTTTTTAATTTTTTTTTGTCAATGTTTTTTACAAGAAGCATCATAGTATATTTTACTAAAACTTTGAAACAATCCTAGCCATTTTATTGATTAAAAATTAAAGAATTAAGTCAAATTAACTAAAAATCGCAAATTAAAAACTGTCCTCAATAACTTTTCTCTCTCTATATATATTTTAAATATCTTTTTGAAATATAATACACCTGTCACTTAACCCTATAACATAGAAACACAAACCTTGATGAACAAGATTGCGGCATAGAGAAATAAGTTTAGGGAATTTAAGTTGTGTCAGCAAATAACAATTCATTATTAAAAAAAATCATAAAAACTTTAAAATAGTTATTACTTAACATCTGCATTTTCTTTAAGTTTCTTTTATTTTTTTTTTATTTATTTTGTTAAAAAAATATAATTTCAAATTGCTTATAGATAAAATTCATGCAATTTTTTCATTTATATTTTCATTTTAAATTACTTTTGAAAAAATATATCAGAAGATTTTTAGGAATTAAAATAAGATTCGACACATTTTGTAATTGAAATAAGTAGGGCAGTTACTATAGAAACAGATCTGGCAATGAAGCAGCTTGAATGAATAATCTCAATCTTGTAAACTAAAAAATTTGAAATACTCTTAATGCTATAAACTACAAATTACTACTATAAAGGATCTTTAATCTCTAGCTCCAGTCTTCTTTGTTTGGACAACTTTTTACACTTAAGCCTTTTCATGCTTGCCCGCATGCAAAGAAATACAAGGTTTCATTTCAATTACAACATCATTTTTGGTCATCAAATACTTAGACAAGAAACTGTGATAAAACTATTTTGTACAAAATATTTTATTTAGAATTTAAATAAAATGTTTGTTTTGCCAATTTTATTTTATTTATTTTTTAAAGAATTTTAACAAAATATCCTTTCTGCTGTTTTTGTTTTTATTTTTTTGTTTAGAATTTGTTAAATTTTAGAATAGAATTTTTTTTTCTATTTTTATTATAATTTTTTAATTTAAGACTTAAATAAAGCATTTTTTCACTGTTTATTTTTTCAAATAATAATTAAAAATGATTTTTTTAAATTACACATGCCAGCCTAATAATGACCATTCATCCAGTGCTTTTTGGTTTGCTGGTGTTAAATTTCAAACAGAGAAGACTACAGCTCTGGTCACCAAGGAAAAATTATGGACATTAAATGTTATGTCAAATTTTTTTTAATTGGTAAAATTTTAATGAATAATAGCAGATCAGTGATTAAAGATTGGCTAAAAATTCAAAAAATTAACTTCTTATTTTTTAAAAAAACTTTAAAAATTAGCCTAATATTTGGAAGGATGTCTTTTAGTTTGATTAATTGATGATTTTATTTTTTGAGGCATTGACTCAATTAACAAGTAAACAGTTCTCATATCAATCTCTTGCCAGACCTTCAGACTTCATAATTCAGCACTAGTCTTCACATTTGCATGCTCAATCTTGTTTCCAATTATTTCCCAGAAATTTTTGATAGGATTCAAGTCAGGAATTTGTGCAGGCCACTTTGTAACTGTGATATTCTTGTCCTTGAACCATTGTTTTTCCATTTTTGACATATGTTTGGGGTTATTCTTCTGTTGAAAAATGCATTTTTGGGAAGAATACAATCTCCCATTCAGCATGTTGCAACATAGCATCTTCCATGTATATCATGGCCCCGTCCCCAGCTAAAAATAAGACTTTTTGCAAACCCGGTCCCGGACCCAGTAAAATTATAAGATTTAGCAGGGGTTAATAGCCAGGGCTAGAAAAAAATTTATAATTTATAACTTTTTTTATTATAATTTCAAACTTACATTTACTATTTATTAAACACTGGCATATATTTATATATTTTTAAACTCTAATTCACTTCCAACAAAATTGCAAGCAACCACTATTAAGTTATGAATTACTTTAAAATGGAGGGTAGGTTAAAATAATAGGAAACGGTTAACTGAAGACTTAAAAAGTTGTAGGTTGCAGGGCTTGTGATGAAGAAAATCGTCAAGCGTGTTATATCGCGCTTGTAAAATTAGAATATGTTTTCATCGAGCCTGATTATGTGCGCTCGAAATAACGTCAGCGAGCGCGATCATGAAAATTGCTGAAGGTGATGCTCATAAAAAGCTTTTTATTTTTTTATGTCTTTTTTTATTTGTTACATAATTCTTTCGTCAAAAAATGTTTGAATTAGTATCACACTCATGAAACTACTTTTTATACTTCCAAACTTCTTGTATATTGTTAGGTCGCGATTTTATTTTTAACTATTTATGTTATAAAAAAATAATATCAAAAAAAAACGCAACTTCTCATTGATTTTAGTATTCAAGTATAATTTAGTGATTTAGTTTTGCTTCGTTGTTTTGATATATGTATTTTAAAATATTAGGCTGTAAACTTAATTAGCGGTTAATGGTTTTTATATTTCTTGATATTTTTTATTCAAATTATTTATTTAATTTTTTTCTAAAATTTCTTTTTTAAATTACATTTTTTTTATCTTAAAAAAATAACACAAGAAAAATTTGAAATAATAATAAATTAGAATAATAATAACTTTCCATTTAATTAATGTTGACGTCATTACTTTGTTTCCTTTTCGAATGTGATTGCGAACATTTTAAACAACAGAATTGTTTTAAAATAAATAATAAATTGAGTTAAAATAAATAATAGTTAATAAAAAACCTATTCTATAAACAAAAACTAATTTAAAAATTACTCTATTATTATTATTTATTTTTATTATAAACGATGTGTGGAATATTACAAACAATAAATCAAATAAATCTTACTTGATATTTTCACAAGATTAATAATACTCTGCAGTTTCAATTTTCTTATAGCGGTTTTCTAATTGTCTATTCTTATTTTATTTGCGCATTTTTGTATTCACATTGTGTTTCCACGTGCGCATTCCATAATTGAAATTAGTGACTATTAACGACTTCAAACTGCTCATTCATTACGTTAGTGCAAAAGAGAACGACGTAGTGCTTTTTATATTTTATATTTTTAATAAAAAATCTTTTTTTAATATTTTATGAAAATAAAAAAATGATCCCGAACTATTGGACGAGAGTTATTTTATACGCTCGTTATAAGCTGAACGAGCGTTGTTTATCGCGCCTAGAACGTTTGAAAATACCGTTTACGGGCGCGTTTTACGAGCAGAGCGCGATCGCGCTCGGTTCATCACAAGCCCTGAGGTTGTATAAAAAAATAAAACATCAAGATGGGCAAGGAAAAAAACTGGATTAATAAACATTTTTATAACGTGAAGGGGCAGATACAGTTAAAGGATGCAACTTTTGAATAAGAAGCCATATAAGAATGAGTTTTGGTTTATTGTAATAGTGATGATCGTTTAAGCATTGACCATGATAGTATTTGTAGAAAAAAAAAGAAATGCAACATTACAACAATGGGAGAGTGGCTCAAACTTAGCAGATAAAGCAGGACTAATTACATTTACAATGTGCTTTTAGTCTTTGTCTGAGAGTAAAAGGGTTGTTATTTGTTAATACAGCAATGCTAACGATATTGCAATATTTTTTTTGCAGTAAATAAATGAGTTTTGTTGTCTAGCATAAAGTGGATTTTTAGTCCAGAATTTAAATTTGTAAGCCACTGCAAGCCGTGAGCTGTTACAGAAGAGAGATCATATTTAAAATTGGCTGCTTGTTTTAAGCAATTAAAGTGAAGATTTTCTGTCAAGACAAGAGTATAAAGTTGAGTCGTCAGCAAAAAGAGCCACATTAGATTTTATGAAGATCAGTATTGTAGATAAAAAACAATACAGGAGCAAAGATGGAACCTTGTGGTACCCTTAAAGTTACTTGAAATAAAGAAGCAGTTAGACCTTCAAGAATAACTTTACTACTGCGTTGAGAAAGAAATAGTTTCATAACCTCAAAACCTTTACATAAAGAAACTAATAACAGTGAAGCGCGAACACTAATCGCAGTATAGTTAGAGAGGTCAAAGTGTTTTCTAGAGAAAACACTTTGACCTCTCTAACTATACTGCGATTAGTGTTTGATTAGTGTTTCTTTTTGAAAAATTGTAACCACTTATTTAGCATTTTATTAAAGTTTAGCAAAAATTGAAGAGAGAACGCTTTTTTTCTGGAGAATACTATTTTAAGACTACGATGAAAATCCTGTCTGGAGCAGTAACTGTGCTCCAAGTGTTTAATTGAGAATTATCTTTAGCATTGGAAGCCAGAGTGATTTGGATGTTTAACAATGGGTTAATCTGTTTAACTGGCAGGAAGAGTATGGCATTATAATCAAGAGTCAAATTAGAGTAAGATTTCTTTGCAAATAACTCTGCCTTATTCTGAGCAGAAGTAAAAAGATCAGACCTATGAATTAGAGATTAAATGTTAGACTTACTTTAGTTAATGACTGTTGAAGACTTACCAAAAGTCTCTAGAACCTAACATCTGAGATAAGGTACAAGATTTAGTAAACTGAGAATAACAGAGCTTAACATCAGACAGGACTTTTTTACATTGTTTTCTTGGAATAATAAAAGGACATTTGTTCTTAAGAGTGATGTTTTTGTAAAAAAGATGAAAAAATAATTACTGTTTAATAAAGCAACTGGTCAAGATGGTGAAAAATGTGGAGTAGAATTAAGCTTGACTTGAAGAGAAGGAATTGAAGAGCTTTGTGCATAAAGCACAGCTTGGAAGCTTTTTATATTCCAAAAGGAATATAAAAAGCTTCCAAGATGTGCTTTATGCACACATATTATGGATATAAACATATATGTTTGCTATTTATTTAGATGCAGACATACAATATCCTTCCTTAATTTTATAACCTTTAGTATTTATATGCTGTAGTATTTGCTGAAAAAGAAGATCATCAGATGGATGTGTGATGTGACTCTAACAAGACAAGAAAAGGAGACATCATCTTATACAGATTAGAAAAAAACGTCATATCAAACGTTTGTTAGAAAAGATTAGCGTGATTTAGGTATCAGCATGTAGAGTGGTAGCAGCTTCAGGAAAAAATGGTAGTGTTTGAAGTAAGAAAACTTAAAGAGAATGCTTAGATATTGTATGAATGAGCTTTAATTAAGGAAAGAAAATGCTCTACATTGTTTATACCAGATATAGTGATATTTGACTGGTCCTGGTCAAATATCAACCTTGGTTGCTTACTACAAGATGGTCCATAATTCTAATAACTTTATGATTAGGTCTAGCTCCTAGTGCTGAGAAACATCCCTAAACCATAGCAGATGTTCCATGCTTAATGTTCCTTTTGCTTTATTTTGTGTTGTTTTTGGTTTTCTTTGGTCTCTAATCTATTAAATCTATTCTTGCCCTTGTTTCTAAAAAGATTGTATTTTGATTCATCACTAAAAAGTATGATTTTCTACTAGTCTACAATCCAATATTGGTGCCTTTTGGCAAATATCTTAGTTTTCAAATTTTAAAGATGTTAGATTACTTGGCAAACATTCGAGAAAATAATTCTGCTTCATTTGTTATTCATTGTATTTTGATCTAGTCTTTTATAGGAAATGTAATATAAATTTTTTTTGTAGTTCTTATTATGGTTCAAACATTTTAAACTTTGTGAAAAACATAATAAACTATTTAAAAATAGGGTAGGTTTGGCTTTCGTCGCGCATATATTGAATAAATTAAAACTAAGAATTCTGGGATCAAAATGGGGACAAACAACTCAAAAAAATGTATAACAATAACAATACAAGTTATTCAGTTTTCATTACAAACTCTCAATAAATTTTTGAATTCTTGCTTAGTGTTTGGAAATTTTTAATAGCTGATTACAATGAAAGTTTATATTTTGATCATTTAGTTTAAATTTGACATTTTAAAGCCTAATTACTCAAAGTTTAATTTTTATCAGTAGTTTTTTTTTTGGCAATAAGTGAAAATTAATAAACAAATGAAATCAATGTTTTCTAATATGCTCAGGGTGGGTATATTTTACAAAAGTTAACTAATTGAGTAAACGATTAAACAAAAAGAATTTGACAAGGTCAGAAAAATATTAACCAGCTTTCTAAATATTGACTGTTAAAATGATAGTTTAAAAATAAAAATATTGAAAAAATATTTAGTTAATAAGTATATAAGTTTGCTTATTTGCCACTGCGCCTATCTGTAAATCAGTCGATGTATGTACACTCACTGCGCCTATCCCTAAATCAGTTGATGTATGTACACTAACTGCGCCTATCCATAAATCAGTCAATGTATGCACATTCACTGCGCCTATCCCGATATCAGTCAATGTATGTAAATAATAAAAATCAATGTAACTTTCAATATACAACAATAATAATAACTTTCAATAAAATATAGTTAAAAAACATTTTAAAAAATTTTCTAAATAAGGGCTCGATCCCGCATCATCATGAAAGATGAACCAATGAGATACCACAATGCTAAGCGTACAATGTTATCATGCAATTTTTTTAAAATTTGTACAAGTAAATCTTTTAAAATCAACCAATAACATTAGCAGCCGCGACTTAAAATAAACCAATCAAACTTTACTACCGTGACTTTAAGATAAAAAATTAAAGCAACAGTACTGATGCGCTAGACACAACGTTTTTATTTTGCACAAACAATGAATGAAGTCATTACTGCTAACAGATTGAATAGAATATTTACTATTTTCAAAACGTTTCGTCATAATGATAACTGAAAATTTAAATTAAAAAAATAAGACTTGGTTGAATTTTAAAAAATCATCTTTTGTAAATAAAAGAAATATTGTTTAAATATTTAATATTTTAAATATTTTTATTGTTAATCTTTTTTTATTTTTTTATTACTATTATTTATTTTGAATTAAATTAAAAACGTTTCTGTTGTTTAAAATGTCTGCAATCAAGCATGTTAATTCAACTTCGAAAAGGAAATAAAGTTATGTAGTCATCTTTAAGTAAATGGTGATATTTCATTGTTTTTATTTAATATCAAAGCTGCAGTAACATATTTTTTTCGGTAGATAGACAAATGCATTAGCTAAAAAACCAAAGCTTTTTTGTCTGATTTCCCAGACTTCCCATGAAAAAAATTCAAACAAAAAATCGTCCACCCTTTTCCTTGGACGAACTTGAACATTTTTGAGTGACCTCCTTCCCCTACTTGCGTATGCAATTTATGAATGGCCCATGGCAACCAATTTCCAACTCTGAATATCGCTCTCGAAGACCTGATGCCGAGTGCGCATAATCGCGCTCATTGATAATGTATTTCAATATTACGAGCGCAAAATATTGTGCTGGACGATTTACTTCATCACATGCACTGCATATCTAGAAAAATGTTTATGAATAAGTTTTAATCCATAATTTTTAAGAAAGCTTAATTTTCAACTCTAAAAAACTTGTTTAAAATGGTTTTTAATCTTTTTAAATTTACTTTTATTTTGTATTAGTACTTGTATAAGGATTACACAAAGGAATCTTTATATAAATAGAAAAAAAAGTAAGAAAATTGCAATAAGCCAAAAAAAATAACAAAATAAATAAACAGTTAAATTTGTAAAAATAAAATTCAAATTTTAAAAAATATTCAAGCACACAAGTATTGTTAAAAGTATACCAATTATGAAGTAACATAAACTAATTAATATGCTATTGCCAATAAATAAAGCATTACTCCATCAAATAATCTGAACTTTTGATTGAATTATTTATTTTAATTTTAATTTAAATAGATACGTTTATTGAATTGTTCAAAATAAACTTGTGCTTTTTACAATTCTTTTTGATTGCATGGCCTCTTCTTTTGTAAACTTTTCACACACTTAAAAATAGTGCAATATGAATAGTTGCTTGTTTCTGTAAAAGCAAGTCTTTTTATCTTTTTATAGACAAGAAAACAATCTTGAAAGTTAATAAATTCCATAATTCCACACTTCTGAAATAAAGCCACATCACTAATGCTGCACTGATAAAAAATTTGATACATGCTTATGCTTTTTAACAGATAAATATTAAGATTTTGTTTTAACCCTCACACTCCTTGAGCTGAAATATAAAAGTTGATAGTTTGATTATCCAATAAAGTTTTAAAAATAGAAAATTGATATTCATTAAAGGGATAAAATTATATTTTTTTTATGTTCATATAATAAAGAACTAAATTATACAAAAAATCAACAATAAAATCATGGCTATTTCCAGTATTAAAATCAATAATGCTGCATTCTGTATTTATATCAGAACTAATAAAGAGTTTACAAATTTCTTTGTTATGATGATTATACATTTGCATCTATGTTAATATTATTTTCATTCTTTTCTTTTGTTCATTTTTTTCGACAAGAAAATCTGTAAGATGTAAACTTTTTGTTTAAATATATAATTTCAAAAACTTTATTTTTCTTTCATCCTTTTTTCCAAGTTTGACATCAAATCTTTAGTTATTCCTTTTTCTTTTTTTTAAATACACCAGCTTGAACGTTCAAGGTAGCAAAAATCTGATGAGAATAAATCCTAATAACATTTTTTTATTGCACTTTTATACACATTTTCTTCAGAACTAGTATTAAGTATCTTTGCATTTTGTTTGTTCGCATTTCGATCCCAGAAAGCTTTGCCAAAAGTTTATCAAATCTAACCACAACAGTACCCTATTAATATGTTCAAAATTTATAATTTTTTTAAGTTTTTGATCAAGTCTTGTTTTAAATTTAAGTCTTGTCCGATATTATCTATATATTTATGTGTGTGTATATATATATATATATATATATATATATATATATATATATATATATATATATATATATATATATATATATATATATATATATATATATGTATATGTATGTGTGTGTATATATATATATATATATATATATATATATATATATATATATATATATATATATATATATATATATAAGGGGCTATTATATGGGCAGCAATACCCCCGTGCCGACGCCAGCTGTAAGGATATTTGCTGTATGTAGGCATTTTTTCACAAAAAAAACATTATTTGCTTTTTTTAAAAAAAAAGTCAACTTTGGAATTTGGGCAGCGCTAAAATCATAGTTGTTAACAAGGCCAAAAGTAACGAGGCCAAGGCCACACGTTACAAGGCCAGGACCAAGGTCAAAAGTTACAAAGCCAAGAGCTTTAGGGCCAAGATTAAGAGTTTCAAGGTCAAGGCCTACCCAAACATTTTCAAGACCAAAGACTTCAATTTTTGCCTTATGTTAAGGCCAATTATTAACAAAACTGTAAGTAGCAAGTGATGTGACAGTAAAATCACATTTTGTAAAAATAGACCAAGGTTATGCGCAGAATTCAACAAAATCAATTAGACTATATGTATTTTTTTTAAGGCGAAGGCCAAAGCAGTTAAGGCCAAGGCCAAAATTTTTAAGGCCAAGACTTTAATTTTAGGCCTTAAGCCAAGGCCAAGGACTAACAACTCTGGCTCAATTTGGTCGTCGCTGTTGAAAACGATCTAGAATAGCCCCTGTATGTATGTATATATATCATATATATATATATGTATGTATATATATATTATATATATGTATATATATATTATATATATGTATATATATATATATATATATATATATACACACACACACACACACATATATATATATATATATATATATATATATATATATATATATATATATATATATATATATATATATATATATATAATATTATATATATATATAGGTGTATATATAAATATATTAAGACCACACAGGTAAAACCGCAGATGTCCACTTTTTATAAATTTCAAGTTATATATTTTTATGATGTTTTAGTACTAAGCTATTTCAATTTAAAAATTCATAACAAAAAAACTATGTTTTTAGGTTCTATGGTCATTTTTAAAAAAAAGGCAACTTTGAAACAACAACTGCTGTCCAATGTTTACCTGGTAAAAAACACAGTTGTCCAAGTTATTTATAAGTAAACCAATGATAATAAAAGCGTAAGTCACATGACTAACTTTTATCCTTAAGAAAAATATGTTGGATTAGTAAACAATGTTACGTTCACAGAAAAACATTTTAAAAAAAATTATATATATACATATATATAAAATAAGTTTTTTTTTATAATGACAAAAGTTTTCTCTTGAATTATTTCAACTTTTGTTTTAAATCAATAAGTTGTACCTTTTGTATCCTAACAAAGTAAAAAATAGACTCAATAATTTCTGATTTTGATACTGCTAACAATATATAGCAAAAAAATAATGTTTTGGATGTATTGTTCCAGCTCCATCAGAGAAAAGCTTAAATGCTTTATTAGAGGGAAAGAGCTACATATCTTCCAACTCATCATGCTTTTAATTGTGAAGTAATTTGCTTGGATTTCCCACATAAAAAATACCCAAATGTTTGATACCAATATGTATACTATTCCAGGCAACAGCTGTTTTATTTTTTAAATACTAATATACTTTCAACTCAAAAATTATATGTTTATTGCTATGATGAGACTGTTGGACACAGATGGTCTGATGATGTATGCTCTATGCTGCATGATTTATGCTACATGATTTTAAATTATCAATTATCTCAAATGTAAAGGATATCAAATTGATTTGCAGTTTATGTGCTAGGCAAAATATAAAATAAAAAGTTTTAGATTGATTTAATTATCTAGTTCATAAAACTGAAAAACTTGGCAGCATTACTGTTTCATTACCAATTAGAACTCTTTCACATTCTGTATAGGCATGACACCTCTAAAGAATGTGACAGAAACATGGCCATTGCAAATCAAAAGTTTTTGGCAGAAACACTAGACGATCTTACAAAAAATCATAACAGTTCAATATCATATATAAACACAATACAAGAAAATTTCTGAAATTTGCAGAGTTTCAAAGCCAAACTTCTTAGTTGTTTGTTCATTTAAGACATGTTCACTTAGAGAAATTGAAATATTAAAGGCTACTTAAAATTTAATTATATGGGAAACTGGAAATATTTAGTTTTATGTGTGTTACATCCCATATGTCTAGATCAAAGATTGAAGTGCCTGATAAACTGAAACAAGCATACATAGCTCTGTTGCCTCTTTTTTGTTAGAAATTTAAAGACTTATTGAAAATAAACATTTTCTAAGTAAGACATGCTTTGATATTATTTTATCTTATTTTTGAAAAACGACTGCCTATTTTTGTTGCAACATTGGTACTGAAAGGTTTGACACCGGTGATTAACTAATATTTTGTTTTTTCTTTGGTTGCCATCAAGTATGTCTTTTTTAAAGATCCCTCTACACAGTATTTTGTAATTTTTAGCGTGTTTTTATGTTTTTGATTATGTATTCAATGGCTGATGATTGCCGTATAGGCATGAAACTTCAAATACCATAGAAAAAGTTGTTTTTTTTTCATTAATAAATATATATTTATATATATATATATAAACATATTCTAGACCGTTTTCCACAGCGCAGATCATATTTGGGCAATATTTCCGCTAAATTTCTCCAGGGCGGGGGATGTATCGATGCCCAAATATTTTTTCCTAGAATAGCCCCTGATATATATGTACATATATGAAAATATATATATATACACACACATAAATATACATATATATGTATATATATATATATATATATATATATATATATATAGATATATATATATATATATATATATATAGATATATATAGATATATATATATAGATATATATATATATATATATATATATATATATATATATATATATATATATATATATATATATATATATATATATATATATATATATATATATATATATATATATATATATATATATAGATATATATATATATATATATGCATATATATATGCATATATATATATATGCATATATATATGCATATATATATATATATATATATATATATATATATATATATATATATATATATATATTAGTAGAAAATCACTTAACAAAATTTTTTTCCATTTAACACTGTGTTTCATCACAATGAAGAGTTCTATATATATTGATGTGATGAAACACAGTGTTAAATGGAAAAAATTTTGTTAAGTGATTTTTTACTAATATATGATTGCTCTGTTCTTTTAAGAACATTAAGCACTCTATTGTGTAGAATACTTTTTAAAGTTGTTTAAATATATATATATATATATATATATATATATATATATATATATATATATATATATATATATATATATATATATATATATATATATACAGTACTCAAAGTGGAGAAAAAAAAGTAACAAGATGGTTTTCGGTAAAATGAAAATGCCATCCCGCCTAATCATTGTTGTATACATAGATTTATAAAAAATGGCAGGATCATTTATACTTTATAAAAAGGTGGCGGGATGGCATCTCGACGTATCCCGCACCACTTCGAGCACTGTATATATATATATATATATATTATATATGTTACTGTTACCCGCAGTATCAGGAATTAGCTAAATGCTAATGTTTATAATATATTTAATATTGCAACTCTGAGTTTCATGTGTTATCACAATCATCAGGCAAGTAGTAAAAGTTTAATTATGCTATATATATATGTATGTTATATATTATATATTATATATACAGGGGTGTACACTCAGACTTTTTGTTGGTCGCCAGAAGTGCGACTGAAATTAACCAGTTCGTTAATGTTGATCGTCCTTCGACGTTTTGAGTTGCCCGTCTGCAACTCAAAACGAAATTTTAAAAAAAACTTTCTTATTTAGTGAAGGTCTTGCTTATTCTAGTATTTTTCCATATAGGGCTAAGTGTAGACTAGGAATAATTTGCGTAAATAGAAGTAATATTGTAAACTATTGATAACATTCACTTTTCTACTTTTATATTGTCATTGTTGTTGTAAAAAAATAATGGCGCATATATGTCCATATATGCGCCATTATTTTTTTACAAAAACAATGACAAATATAAAAAAACATTTTACAAGGGTTTTAAAGTATTTGTAAAATATTTTTTTATATTCACAAATATAAAAAAGCATTTTACAAATACTTTAAAACCCTTTGCCTTTAATGTGTTGTAATTATTATGGTCTTATTTGTTACAGGAGCCTGAAAATTATTGATATTCTGAAAGTATTTTAAAGTCATTAAATTTAGTTTTAAACCACGTTAAAAATTATTTAAACTAATATAACAAAAGTTATTGATAGAATCTAAATTTGAAAAAGATTATATTTCCTTGTAATTTATTTCTTAAAACAATCTTATACTTAACATAATCTTTTGTTTATTTAGCACATTTTATTTAATTTAATTTTTATGTATTTAATGTAATATTAATAATAATGATTATAAACAAATTATTGATAGTTTTATCAGTTACCAATAGGATATTTGTAAACATAATTTGTGTTCCATAACTTATGTTTATAAATATATTACGTCAAAAGAACTTTACACAGAATTGAATTAATAAGAAACAAAAAAATTTAAATACATTTGTGAAAAGAATTTTCTTCAATAAATACACTTCTCCCTTTTTATAAGATTTTTAAAATTTGCTTTCTCATATTATAATTTATAATGGAGAGACTTATGTTTTATGTAATGAATTAGTTAGCAGATGATAACGAAAAGGTTTCTTCAATGGAAATTTTAAAACTATTTTACATTCCTTTGAAACTAAATTTTACATTTTACTATTTTACATTCCTTTAAAACTAAATTTTAATTTTAAAAATCATATTTAATTTAAAGTCTTTTAATAAAAAAAAAAATTTCATAAGATAATTTGTTGTTTTTTTTAAATCTCAGTTGCAGTTAAATGCTTTTCTTTATGACCTAATTTTTTCTGAATAAATTTTAAGATTGAAGAAATGTTGCAAAAACAATTTGTAAATAACAAAGTGTATTAATAAATTTTTCAGCAAACATCCATCAACTAAATGTCACATGATTGCTAAACATACAAATGTACCAAATTCAATAGTCATAGATATTATAAGAATAAAAATGTTTTTGCCTAATTTAAAACTGCTGAACTAAGGTATTTCATACGTAATGCAAGGTAATGTTCTTTAACAAGGCATGTCAAAGTATTACTATTACTTTATCTCTAAATCCTTAAATAAAATTTGAAAAAAAACTAAAATAAAATAGTATTTTTGTTTAAGCGATAAAACCTTTAAGTTTTTATTTTAGGAAGTAATTTTTAACGCTTGTACAATTTTCTTATATTTTGAAACAACTTTTTTTTTTTAATTTCAAAAATGATATAATTATATTATAAGAAACTTATGAAAAAAAATGCTGTCAAAAAAGTTGGTAAAAATGCACTTTTTTCTTTTTTAGTTAATAAACTTTCATTTTTTATGCTTTTAAAACCAACTTATTTATTTTTACATAATATAGTTATAATTTTTGAAATTTGCATATGATTTGACTTCATTTCAGACTCAACTTGTTAGACTTTTGAAAAAAAAATTTTTCTATAGTATTAGGAACTCGTTATATGTTCAAGGGTCTTGAGGGACCCCTAGAAATATTTTTTATTTAAAAATTTTAAATCCAGTGTTTTTTTATCATACATATCAACACATTACGATGTAGGCAGTATATATTTTTCAAAAAAGTTATTATTTATATATATATATATATATATAATATATATATATATATATATATATATATATATATATATATATATATATATATATATATATATATATATATAGTTCTATAGTTTTTTGCATTTGGGAAGCACGGAAGGAAAAAAATGATTCTTACGCCAACACATACGTCACTTTTAATTACTTTTGACTTTCGTCCAACATTTGCGTGTTGGACGAAAGTCAAAATCATTAATTTAATTACAAATTAATCGTTTTTTAAAAAAACCACAAAAACGCAAATTTAATTGACCTGAATGTTTTTAAAATATTCTGAATGTTTTTAACAATACAAACAAGGTTTTTATTTTTATTTTTTTTAATAAAATGTTTTTATTTTTAATTTTTTAATAAAATGTTTTTATTTTTTTTTATTTTTTATTGTAAATCATGCGCAGAGTGTTGCTACATCGACTATCTTATAGCCTGACTCGCAAGGGAGTGCTGCTGCATCGACTGACAAGTAGCCTGACTCGCACCGGAGTGCTGCTATATCGACTGACAAATAGCCTGACTCGCAATGGAGTGCTGCTCATCTACTATCTTTTAGCCTGACCCGCAAGGGAGTGCTGCTACATCGACTGAGGGTTTGGTTGGGGCAGGCAGTTTATCAATTAATAAAAAAAAGTGTATACATATATATAAATACATATATATGTATATATATATATATAAATATATATATATATATATATATATATATATATATATATATATATATATATATATATATATGTATATATATATATATATAAGTACACATATATATATGTATATATATGTATGTATATATATGTATATATATGAATATATATTCATATATATGTATATATATGAATATATATATATATATATAAATATATATCGTTTGATGTAGTGTTGTATTAAATTAATATATATATATATATATATATATATATATAATATATATATATATATATATATATATATATATATATATATATATATATATATGCATACTTTTGCTTGGTCATTTTTATTTTTTTTAATTGTCATGCCAGTTTTATATTCATTTTTTTTTTTAAATTGTTTTAAAGACAAGAAAAAGTTAAAAAAAAGTTTTTATTTTTATTTGATGGACTGCCTGCTTCAACCAAACCCTTAGTTGATGTAGCAGTACTCCTTTGTAGCAGCAGGCTATAAGATAGTTTATGTAGCAACACTCCCAAGACTCAAAAGAGAGTCGATGTAGCAGCACTTTCTTGTATTGGCAGACTATAAGAAAGTCAATGTAGCAACACTCTGTGCATGTTTTACTGTAAAAAAAGTAAAAATAAAAACATTCAGAATGTTTTATGTTCCTTTATGCTTTTCGAATCAATCACTTGCATCGGTAGCTTATTCTGTAAGACTACAATCTTGTTTGTAAGAAAGTAATATCTTCTTTCCTTGACAATCTTGATTTAGAGCCTCTAACATTGCTTGCAGCTCTTTAAACTGATTGGGAATTTGATAGGCTATTGCTATGATACTAATTAACTTCATTGAATCCCTTGATTGTTTTAAAATATTATTTAACATCCCCTCTTTTCCTTTTCTGTTCTAGAGTTTGCAGATTGAGACAAGTTAGGTCTTTTAATCTAAATTTCTTATTGCTGGTATAAAATTGGTTGCTCTTTCCTGCGCAGATTCTAAAACCCTTATGTCTTTTTTTGAAAAGGATTCCAAACAGAAGCATAATTTTCTAAGAGAGGTTGTCTAGGATTATATTTGCTTATGACATGTTTGATGTGGTAATTGCATTTTATTTTATTGTTAAAAATTACACCAAAGTTTTGCTCAGTTTTTGTTGTTTCAAGATTAAAAAGAGCACTAGTATCGTCTTTACTCTAAAGTATACTACTACTTTACTAGTATCGTCTTATTATAAAAGTTGTTGAGATTTTTGCTAGATCTTTCACCAAATTTCATGACTTTGCATTTCTAAATGTTTAAGAACATATCCCTAACTTTGGATCAGTCTATAAGGTCATCAAAATCATTTTGACCTGATAGGATATCCGTATTGTTTTTAATCATAACAATGAGCTACCTATCATCCGCAAAAATTTTACAAAGGTTCTTGACTATCTCTGGCATATCATTTATATATATCAAAAATAATAGTGGACCTAGGACTGATCCTTGTGATACTCCACTCATTACTTTTGCCCAACCAGGATATGCATCATCTAAGACTACTCATCTTCTATTTTGAAAAAAATCTAGGCTATTAATTTTACATCAAATCCAATCCCATTTAGTTTTGATTTCAATAGTTTGTGGTTAACTCTGTCAAAGACTTTAGAAAAATCAAGTAAGATTAGGATAGCCACAAAATTATGGTTTAGTGCTTCGGTAATTATATCTAACACCTCTATGAGGTTTGTGACACATGGTTTACTACTAACAAATCAATGTTGGTGAATAGAGAGTAGTTTGAGATAAGTTAGGTGTTCAGTCATGTAGTATCTCGCTCATCTCTCCAAGATCTTGCTTGCAATTGAAGTCAGCAAGATTGAGCAGAAGGTAATTGATTTAAGTTTAGATCTGTTTTTGAGTATTGATGAGATAGTAGCATCTTTCCAAAGCAAAGTAACAATTCCTGTTTCAGAAAATTTAATAAATATATAGGATAGTGGAACACTCAAGTTCTTATGAAAGAACTAAATGATGCAACTTGTTGACTCCAGGTGGTTTCGATTTGTCTAATCTGCGTATTAGAGTAGTTACCCGAGTATTACTAAATAGAGTTCTACTGTCAACAGAAGATATAGTTTGAGTTTTTGTTTTGAACTCTGGCATTGATGTTCTATTATGATGCTGAGTAAAAGCTTTATGGAACTGTTGGTTTAGACAATGAGTGAAATCGTTTTAATCTGTGACTTTTTTTCTGTCTGGATCAAACACTGTCAGTTTTTATTTTTGTCTGTTAATGTAAGAGTACAAGATTTTAGGATTTTTTTTTGCATGCATTGAAATGCTTTTTTTATATTGCATAACTGCTCTGTTTATTAATTTTTCAACTAGTTTACATTGTCTGTTGAATTCAGTCTTCAGTTTACCTTTATTTGATTTAGAAGCAAGATCATCTTTTTAAAAAGACCTAGTTTATATATTTATAATTTTTTGATATCTTTTCATAGCCAACTAGGTACTGATTTGGAAAAGTTACGGCTGAATAGAGAATTAATTGACACAAATCTCTTAACTAGTTTTTTATAAAAGAATGAAAATATTGTAGCACTATTTAGCGTCTTTACCATTAGAAGTTATCAATCAAATTCATATCTTTAAGTGCTTCATTAAGAGTTTCATAATCACCAGATTTTTAATCTCGATATAAAATTTATGTGAGTGTTTTTGAACAGGCAACAACTTGATAGTCCCTCAACAATTTTATTATGGAACTGATTTAACTCAGTGGAACCAATATGGGGACTTGTTTTTACTGCATATACCTGGTCAAGATTATCAATTAAAATTAGATCAAGAAGTTATGCGTGGTAGTTGGTTTACTAATTATTTATGATAGGAAACAATCGTTAATAGTTTCTGAAAACTATTAACGATTGTTTATTCTGAAAACTCATTTTTTGCAACAATACATACCTCCTGTACCATCCCAAAAGATATCTGTAATGTTTAAAATGACCATTGTTAACAAACTAGTTAAATTTTTTCCATCAACTCACCTATTTGGTCTAGCATTATTTATAAATTTTTTAAAACTTCAAAATGTTGCGATTCTTTAGCTTAAAGGGTAGCTGTTCTTTGTGTAGCATAATCTTTAAATTCTAAGAGTGTTAGCAGGGGAGGAAGTACTTATAAATACTATATACTATTATCGTGTTTATACTATTATCATTAAGAAAAAAAACATGATCTTTCTTTTTTTAAACCTTACTTGTTTCGTAACATCCTCTCATTTTTGTTTCATCTTCTGGTACTCCTCTGATTGAAGAATTGTTTTTAACTGTTTTTTTCTTGTTTTTTTTTTCTGAATAGTAGCAATAGGTGTCCCCTCTTTCTCTTTTGGATCTTTTCCAGCATTTAAGATATTTGACTAAATATCTGCAAAGCATTGGTTCCAGTAACTACCACTTAATAGTGGTAGTTACTGGAACCAATGTTCCAAGAGTTGGTAGTTACTGGAAGAGAAAAGATGAAGTTTGTAGAGCAAGGTAACGATTGACAGACACCTTAAAAGATTGCAAATTGTATGAATCAGGAAAGCAATGATGAAAGAAGCGAATTCCAAAGAACTGATGTTTGAGGAAAAAAAATAGACAAATAAGAAAAAGGATGAGACTTAATTGAATGACAAGTAATACGAGAATGAATTTTAGTAGATGGCACAAGAGACACTAGCTCTTTAGAGCAGTTCCCATTATAGTATTTGTAGAAAAGAGAAAGAGAAGCAACATTATGACAATGTGATAATGGGTGAAGGTTAGCTGCAAGAGCAGCTCCAACTATGTTTACAATGCGTTTTGCACCTTGTCTAAAAGAGAAAGAGCATCATTAGAAGATCTGCCCCAGATATGGCAACAGTATTCCATAAAAGGACGGATTTGAGATTTATAGAGATAAAGACTAGAATCTGGAGGAAGAAAGTGTTAAGCACAATAAAAAGATGCAACCTTAACAGATGCTGATTTTGCAATGGATTTCATATACGGTTTTTAAGAAAGATCAGAAGTAATAGTTAATCCTAGAAGATGAATGGTAGATGACTCTTCAAGTACATTGCCATTCATAAATATAAGAAGAACTAAATTATTGGTTGAAAAAAATTGTGTTTTATCTGAATTAAAGTTCTTTTTGAGCTCAAATGCCCCCTCCGAGTGATCAGAGATTGTTGGCTTCTTATCAAGACAAGAATAAATGGTAGTATCATCAGCCACCATAGATGTAAGAATATCTAGAAGATCATTAATGTAAATTAAAATAAGTGGCCAAGGATAGAAACTTAAAGTTTAACCCTGAAGTTACAGCATATGAAGAAGAGTGCTGTCCATCAAGGACAACTTTTATACTACAATTGGAATGAAAGGATTTAATAATCTTAAAGATGTTACCTGATACACCGTAAAAAGAAAGCTTATGGAGAAGACCAGCATGCCAAACTTTATCAAAAACTTTGAAATATCAAGACCGATAGCCTTAACCTTTTCACCTCTATCTAATGCATTATAAAACCTATCGGTTATTACTGTTAGCAAATCAGCTGTAGAACAGGAAGATCGAAATCCATATTGATGATCAGAAAGTTATTAAATTCAAGATGAGAGATTGAGTCTTTGTTAATTAAAGACACAAAAACCTTGCTTATGATAGGAACAAGACTATTGGGACAGTAGTTAGACGAGTCAGATTGCCCTCCAGAATTTTTGAAAATGGAGATAACAGATGCTGCTTTTTGGCATGCTGGAAAACAAGGCTGCGATAAGCACTTGTTAAATAGTTTTGAAAGTATAGATGACACCATCAGAGAACACTTCTACAAGACTGCAACAGGCATGTTGCCCGGACCACAAGCTGAAGAAGAGTCTAAGCAGGAAATCACATTAGATACAGAAGCTGGAGTAGTATGAACATCAAGTAATGGATCAATCTGTTTGTTGGCAATTATCATATCAGGATATCAGGTAGAACACAACTAGTGGAATCAAGAAATGATATTGATGAAAAGTTCTTAGCAAACATCGTAAACATAGTTGGACCTGCTCTTGCAGCCAACCTTCAACCATTATCACATCGTCGTAATGTTGCTTCTCTTTCTCTTTTCTACAAATACTATAATGGGCACTGCTCTAAAGAGCTAGCGTCTCTTGTGCCATCTACTAAAATTCATTCTCGTGTTACTCGTCATTCAATTAAGTGTCATCCTTTTTCTGTGACTGTTCCTAAGTGCTCCAAAAACGCTTATTCTTCTAGTTTTTTTCCTCGAACATCAGTTCTTTGGAATTCGCTTCCTTCATCTTGCTTTCCTGATTCGTATAATTTGCAATCTTTTAAATCGTCCGTCAATCGTTATCTTGCTCTACAATCTTCATCTTTTCTCTTACAGTAACTTCCAACTTTAATTAGTGGCTGCTTGCAGCCTGTTGGAAGCGAAGATTTTTTAAAAAAAAAAAAAAAAAAAAAAACAATTCAGCTTTATCTTTAGGTGAGGTGACAAAGTCTGAACCATACAAGAGAGGTGGAATAACAGATTTACATTATTATTGATACTGTTAAAGATTCTCCAGAAGTTACAAGAGCCCAATTTTTGTGATGAAATATGAGATTTCATGACCTGAGAATAGCGGGCTTTGGCATTAGACAAAACCTTTTTACAATGGTTTCTAGCAGTAATAAACAGGCAGCTGTTTTCTGGAGTATTGTTTTGCTGATAGATATGGAAGTAATGGTTTTGATTGGTAATTGAAGCAGCGCAATGTGAGGTAAACCAAGCAAAAGAGGAAGGCTTGACTTGGAATTGTTGAGAGGAAATTAAAGATTCCAATCCAGCCTGAATCCAGGAAGTTATGTAAGAAGCACATTTATCAGCAGGAAGAAGACAGATTTCTACCCAAGGGCCATCATGAAGAAAATCACGAAAAGAGTCCCAGTCAGCTTTAAGGTAGTTGTAAGAGAATCGATGATAGGGGGATTCAGATGACTCGGTGTAGTTAAGGCAATTTTAAAATATTGTATTGTCTGTATGATATTTTGTTGACTACAACATATTTCTGTTAAATAATCAGGTCTGTGAATTGACAAAAAGACAGAAAAAATTAAAATGTGGTATCAAAAAGTATAAATGTTTATAGCAAAAAAACCAGACCGAAGATTCTTTTTTTTTAAAAAAATTTTCTTAGAATCACAATCGCTTATCCAAATTTGAGTAAGATTTTAAATAAATACGTTTTTAAGATAAAATGAACTTCTTAGTTTAATAATCTGTTCTGATTGTTTATTGGCAATTTTTCTTAATTATAAGCTCTTTCTTGGTCGGAATTCTAGTATTTTTTGTGAAAATTGATAGATATATCTATAGTAAATTAATCATTTTTTCAAAAGATTTTAACTAAATTCACATTAACGCTGATTAGCGAAATTGATCTAAAGATTCCAAAATGGTGTTCTTTAGATTCACTATTAGGGGTAGTAAAAAGGTTTTGAAATTTATATAAAAAAAGAAAAGTTTCTTTAAATGTTAAAAAAAAATAAAGTAAAAAAATCATACTGTCTAAAGCACTTGTTTGGACATAATACACTGATGAAACCATGCTAATTCCAAATAAAAGAGTTTGAATAATTTGTAAATCGCCTTAACTACACCAAGGATGAAGAAGAATTAGATAATGGTTTTAGAGAGATCAAACTGTGAACAGAAGCATCTAAGGGTAAATGTGGAGAAACTGAACACTGACTAGGATCAGAAACAAGACATAAGTTGAGTAGAGAAGGTAAATGATTCGGGTTGTCTGGAAAGCAGGTTGGAAAGTTAACTATTTGAGTTAGGGATTAAGAAAGGCAAAAGCTGTGGGCTTTAATGTCTGCAGAGTCACTGACACTAGAGCCAAGCCATTCAGTATGATGAACATTAAAGTCACCAACAACAATGATATTGGCTGATGGATAAAGAAAGGGCTTGGTCAATTTGATCAGAAATAACATCAAAAAGAGTGCAGTCTTGAGATGAAAAAGAGCGATACAGAACAAAGAGAAGGCGATTATCTTTAGATCAGACTAATCTTTTAAGGAAAGCACTTAATAGATTAGTCTGTAGATTCAAACCTAGTTTCCCGACATATGGATGAATTTTTACAAATGTAAATGCCCAGGTCAAGCATGTGACTATTGGAGTCTTTACGAATTATAATAACCATTAACACTAAGATCGCAAGATGAGACAGCTGAACTCAAAATAGTCTCACAAAGAGCAAGTAGGTCTGGTGAACTTTGCAAGAGATAAGGCTCAATTGAAGTAAAGTTACTTCGAAGACCACGAATATTAGTGAATGATAGGTTTAAAGAGCTTGATGATGGCGATGGTTTTTTGTGTTTTATAGTTTTTAGTACTTTAGTCATTTTAAATTTGTTAAAGAACTTGACTCAAAGCATAGATAGCACTCAGTACACTATTTAATAGCCCAAGCAATTGCCTCATTACTATTAATAAACCCTAAGCAGTAACAAAGGGCTCCACATGATGTAGAGATGGTGTCTCGATAAAAATACTTATCTTGGATGAGATTAACATCTGTCCAAGATGAGTATTTTTATTGAGACACCATCTCTAGCCTTTACTCAACTAAGAGCCCCAAGGCAGGGGGTGTTTAAAGTCGGAGTTGGTTTCTCCTAGCCTTTGCCTAAAAAAGCGTATTCTACAAGGCAGGACATGAAGCAGGTTGTACTGGGTTACATGTTGCAAGTAACAGGTTAACTTGACTTTATCTGAAATTAATTTAATTCATTATCTTTCAATCTTAAAGTTTCTTCAAGTATGGTGACTCTACTTTGAGATTATCTTTCATTTTAAGTAAGAGAAGGGATATCACCCTAATACAGTGGATTACCTCTTGGTCTTAAACTTTAAAAATTGTTAGTTAGTTAAGACAAGTGTTTTTTTTCCATATATATATATATATATATATATATATATATATATATATATATATATATATATATATATATATATATATATATATATATATATATTTATATATATTTTATATATATATATATATATATTTTATAATTATTTGAATTTAGGTTAAATGAAGCAGAGAATGCATTACTTGGAAATCACAATAAATCAATATTAAGCGCTTCTAATGAATTTGGTGCATTATCAGGTGCAGCTTTGCAGCTGTTGGGTAAAATATATAGGTAAGGCTAGTTAAGTTAAATTTGGACATGTTTATTATTTATGCTGGGTCTGCAGATGAATTGCAATTTTATATTTTACTGCTTAAAAAAAGTTTTTTTTTTACACAAGGATTATCTTTTTCCAAATATTTCCGGAATTCCGGATATTTTTCTCAATTTTTAGTTTTTCCAGAGATCCATAACGTTTTTTCATACATACAAGTTTAGATAGGGCTTCCAATCGGTTTTAAGCGATAACTGAAAACCACGGTTTTTGGTCAAAACCAATATAAATAAAAACTGTTGGTTTTCAAAAACGGTTTTGGCGGTTTTATTGTATGTCTTTTGAAGGTTTATTTATTATAGAAAAGTATAAAAAATCAAATTTGTAAGTAGTTAAATTTTTATTTTATTATTTAGTATTTTGCTGGAAAGCGTAACCTGTCTTCATTTTCAAAACTGTTCAAGTATTCCAAAAAAAATGTTTGAATATCTCAGCATAGTGAAGGAGAGATCCGAAGAAAAATATAGCGTTTAGGCCCTTTCGTTTTCAAAAAATGCTGTTTTATTCTGTGTACATTTTGATTGGTTTATTTTTTAAAAAAAATCACGAAGCTTGTTGTTTTTTTTTGTTTACAAATATTCGGTGATTTTATTATCTACGAGTTTGAAGTTTTAGCTTAATACTATGGGGCAGAAGTTATATAAAAGCTGAAACGATTTTGTTTAGTAATTTATTCAAACGACTATAAAGAGATTATGGTAGTAAATTGCTATGAGTGAAAACTAATGTGAAAACTTCAATTTTAATGTTTTTACTGTTTACGGAAAGATAAAATAAGAGTCATTTTTTGAATATCTGAATGATGTAAACAAGGAGTTTTTTTACTTTCGAATAAAAGAGACATTTTTGGAATGTGAATACTTAACACATTTGTTTCAGCCATTTTTATGACAATGCCCTGTTGCGTTTAATGTATTTTAGTGGTAGTTTTGTTTTGCTTGATGCTATGGTTAAATAAAGATTTATAAAAAAAAAAAAAATTATATTAGAAAAGCCTAAATTCTACTTTTTAAAAATATATAACAGTAATAATCAAAAAAAAGCGGAAAACACAAAAAATTTAAGTTTAAAAACGTAAATTTCTATTTTTAAGAAATGCAAATCATTTGGATCTCTCCTTAACTACGCTGAGATAAAACGCACAAATAAATTTAAATATAAAGTATTCAAATACTTAAATAGAATAGCCAATTCTTTATATTTAAGAGTTTTTATTCCTTAAAAATACATACAGATATTTTTAGTGTTTATTTTGGTTCAACATGATAATAATGTATAGGTATGTAATAAAAATAAATCACAATAATGTTTCTTATCTTTTTTATTGATTTTTTGTTTCTTATTTTTTATTTCTTTATTTCTTATGATGAAAATATATTTTGAAAATATATCTTCCAGATAAATCATGTCATCAGTATGGAGGTTTGTTTCAAGAGGTTGTTGGAGGGATTTGTAGTAGATGCAGTTCTGTTGTAACATGCTCTGGTGGATCCACAGCTACTTTGCAGAATCATATTTTGTTTCATGGAACTACTATCAATAGCTCTTTGACTGGAGAATCAAGCAGCAGCTCAAATCCACCACCTGAAAATTAAAACCATGGACAGTTATTTACAAAAAATGAACCTTAAAGAAATTTTAGCTGATCTAGCTGCAGATAGTATTTTGATTTATATGATAACAAACTACAAATTTATTAGCTCATCGATTTAACAAAGAGGAAATCATCTTCCTAAAAGTCCAACAAATGTGATGAATTTAATCCATCAAGATTTTTCTGATAAAAAGGAAGTGATGAAACAAGAAATTATTGAAAAAATTAAAATGGGACATAAATTCAGCTTAACGCATGATGAATACACATCTTTGAGGCACAGAAGGTACATAGCTGTCAACCTGCATGAAAGTGAATGTTAAAAAACCTATAAAACTAGCCTCATAAGGATTTCTGGTTCCTTTCCAGCTGAAAATTTAATACAAAATATTAAGGATCATCCATGTTATACAAGAAAAATAATGACATAAATATACCAGTTCCCAAGGAAATGGAGAGTGATTCAGAAGAAGATGAACATAGAGTTAACAATGATAATTTTAATTTTGAATCAGTAAACAACGAGATTAATGTTGACTACCCTTAAATTTTGATGAATGAACAAAAAGTAGTGAAATTCATAAGAATGTCATCAGTTTGTAATCAAATTTTTCAGAAGAAAGTTACTGAGGAATTTGGTAAAGAAATTGACCTGCATCTTGATGTTTGTCATTGTTGGAATTCGTTTTTTTCAATGACTGCGCCTTTGTTAAATACTAAGAAATGCTTATTCCAGACATTTATTGAATTAAATGCTCTTGATGTAATCAACACGCTAGATTTTGAGTCATTAGCTTCATTACATGCTGCTTTAGAGCCAGCAAAACTAGCAGTGGAATTCCTTAGCAGAGAAGATGCAACATTATTGACAGGAGATACTGTTCTTGAATTCATGCTTTCAAAACTATTTTCTATGAATACGGAAATTGCATCTTTATTGCATTCAAAGTTAAAAAAGCCCATCGATGAAAGAAATTATGAAAATGTTATGCTGTTGTTAAAGTGCCTAAAAGATCCTTCAGTTGTTCCATTAAAAAATACTTTAAATTTTGCTGGAAAACTTGCGTTTAGGCTTTTTATATTTACTTCTAATGATGAGGACCACTACTAGCTGAGGCACCATGTACAATATTGAATAGTTCACTTGTTTCTCTTAAGGATGAATTAAATGCACTTCTTAATAAAGATAGCATCACACACTTGTCTAAATCTACCAATCAATTCAAATGGCTTAAGCAAGAGTTTTTGTTGTACCGAAATACAGGCAAAAGAAAGACGGGCAAAAGAACAGAAAATCTTGAAAAAATTTACAATGCGATACTCTCTATAAAACCCACCTCAACATATGTCGAAAGCTTTTTTTTAAGTTGCACTAGTTTCTGCACGAAAATCAGATCATGATTATCTGATGAATTGTTAAAATATTTAGTTAAACTCTTAAAATTTTTTTACAATAAAAATAAATCATTGTTATTTTGAATTATAAACATAATGTTAGAACACTTTGTTTAAATAACTTTTTTTAATAAATAATGCAAGATAAACTTACATAAGTTTTATTAATTAACAAAAAAAACTGAAAACCACGGTTAACCGCAAGTTTTTTTTTAATTAAAGCCGAAACTGCGGGGTTTTTTTAAATTAAAGCCAAAACTGCGGTTTTTTATATATGCGGTTTTTTGGAAACCCTAAAGTTTAAGTATATATTTTTAAAATATACTTCTTTCTTAAGCTTTTTCACTCAGCACTCATACAAAATTAAGAAAAGTTTTTAAAAAAAGTTAGAAACAACTTAGCTGAAAGCAAAGTTTAGAGGAAAATAAAGGAAAATATATTCCAATTTTTTTCCGGATATTTACTCAAACAAATTTCAAACGGATTTTTAAAATAAAGTCTGGATAATCTATGTTTACATAAAGTTACACTTTTTTTCAAATAATCTATATTGATATATTTCTAATACCAATATCTAATATATATATATATATAAATATATATATATATATATATATATACACACCTTAAAATCACCTAAGTTTAGTCACCATGTAATTTCGGTCATTTAAGAAAAAGTTTAAAAAAAGCATGCAAAACTCAAATTTTGCAAACTTTTTTTTCTCAAACAATATTTTTAATTAGTTCAAAAATATGAATCTTTAAAAAAACATAAGAATGTTTATATGCAACCTGCTTAAATAATTTTTTAGGGTCATTCCATGCCAACTGGACCAAGGTCCAACATGGACCCTCTCAGATTTTGATGAAACTTAGTGGGTTTGTCAATATCAATGAGAAAAGCAATTAGGAAAATGTGCCTCCACTTCAAACCACCGCTAACCTAGGATCAACGCTGGTTTTAATAAGATTTTTTTTTCTTCTAATTTAGTAGACTTTTTTTTTTCTGAAATCACTATTACAGTGATTTCAGAAAAAAAAAAGTGGGTACTCATGGGGAAGTTACAAAATCAGAACAATGAAAATTGCCCAAAATGCATTAAAAACAATGAAAATAAAGTTGTTGTACTTTAGTTTGTATTATATATTGTAATACTAAGTATGTATGAATTTAAAAGTAATTCATAATCAGTACTAGAAATAAGTCTTTAGTTAAGCCTGAATTAAACTCAATTTTTAAATAGCCCTAGCTCTTTCCTACCCCCTCCCCCATCCATTTACTTTTTAACATTCACATTTTATCCCAGAACTTAGAAAAAAAAATGTAATTGAACAATTCTCCTTTCATGGTATGTCTGGTTTTATGTCTGATGTATGAAGTGCTTTTATGCCCAAACACACCATTAAACATACACATTAAAACTGAAATTTATTTTTTAATGTTTTCATATAAAACTTATTAGTAGCCTATTAAGTAAAACTGAAATGAAAGACTTTTAGTCTAATTTACCTGATATTTAATATCATGACTATAAACTTTATAATATTTTTTCAATACATTCACGATTCCACTCTTCCTCATTAATTTGACTTATTTGATTATCATTTTCAAATTTAGATTACAACTTATACCAAGTTATAAGAGTTATTTGACTTGTCAACATAGTGCACAAGTTGATTATGAAATAAATAATATTATGTAATAAACAATCAATATAAACAATGAATCTTTTAAATGATTTTTGCTAAAAATTAAGACCAAGGTGGTTTATTCCTATTAGAGGTGCTTCAGGTCTCCATTAAGTATGTGTTTGTGAGTACCACCAAAATGCAAAACTTTTAGCATTACAAATACCAGGTATTTCAGACTATAAAGACCTCTTGACATTAGTTGTATGTGACTAAACAAATCAAGACTGCTTGCTGCACATTTGCCCAGATACCAACACACTAAAAGAGTATCTTACTGCTTTGTTTGATAGACATGGCATGGAAGATATTACCTTTAATCAGCGGCAAAAAGCCAACAAAAAACATGATATAGTTCCAGTCACTCTTATTATCTATGATTTTATTGAAAATGCTTGTCAACAAATATACCAATTAAAAGACCACCATTATATAGCCAAAAATCAATTAACAAGGAATCATATTTAATCATTACCGAGTAATCATATTTTACATAAAATGTAAAAGTGTTTGTAACATTTCAGATCATTTGCAACACAATACAAACTCAGTTCATTGTTTCATATATGAAGTAATAAAACAAAAGATTTGTTGCCTTTAACCATTGCATTTATTTTAGTGATGGTGCATGTTCACAATACAAAAAATTATAAAAACATATCTAACTTATGTCACCATGAACTAGATCATAAAGTATCTACAGATTGGCATTTTTTTGCTACATTACATAGAAAGAGTGCTTGCCATGGTGTTGGGGGCTCAATCAAAAGACTTGTAGCTAAGGCCAATTGACAATCACTTACAGATCCTATCAATTCACCTGAGAAAATGTATGATTAATGTAGGCAAAATATATTTTCAATACATTTCAAATGACGCAATTGTATTATATTGCATAAACTTTACAGATAAGACGGGTGTCATTTGACAATATGTATACTAATGTAAATGTACCTAAAATGCAGCATATAGTTCCACTTGCTTCTCTTTCACCAGGAATTAATATACCATGTGTCTATGATGCAAAATGATTTTTAGGCAATATTGTGGAAATATCTAAAGAAAATCAAGATGTTTTTATCAAGTTCATGAAGCAGTCTATTTCCTTAAACACTATTACTTGGCCACATAAAGAAGATATTTGCTGTGTTTTAATAAGGCATGTTTTGTGCAAAGTTTCATCTTTAAAAGTTCAATCAACTCGTAAATGGTATGAACTATCAGCTCAAGAAAAAACTATTTAGATAAATTATTTCATCTATTTATCTATCTTTTATATTATTATCTTTATTTCATTTATCAATCATTTCAGGTCAAGAAAAAACTGAATTATTTCATCGTACAATAGCATAAGTAACATAATTGAATAACAGCTTTGCAAAATTATTATAAACTTGAATTATTTGATTTAAAAATTGTTTTTAATGTGAATGTTAAAATGTAAATGGATGAGGGAGGGGTAGGGTGTCCCAAAAAACAACATTTTTGAAAAATATATGCAGAGACCCCCTTAATGTGTTCTATCTAATACAAAAACACTAGATTTAAAATTTTTTTGAATAAAAAATATTTTAAGGGGTCCCTCGAATATTTAATGGGTCCCTAATATTTTCAAAAAAAAAAAATTTCTAAAATATGTCAACCTGGTACTCAAATGAAGCGAAATTATATAAAAATTTTAAAAATAATATAGATTTCAAATATAGAATTGTTATTTTTGGTTTTATTACATGAAAAATTATGTTTTTTAACAAAAAACAAAAAAATGCATTTTTTATGTATTTTTATGACAATTTAAATAAGTTAAAATTTTTCCAAATTAAATATTATTTTTGAAATTTTTATACAATTTTGCTTCATTTGAGTACCAGGTTGACATACTTTTAAAAAACTTTTTTTCGAAAATATTAGGGACCCATTAAATATTCGAGGGTCTTGAGGGACCCCTTAAAATATTTTTTATTCAAAAAAATTTTAAATCTAGTGTTTTTGTATTAGATAGAACACATTAAGGGGGTCTCTGCATATATTTTTCAAAAATGTCGTTTTTTAGGACACCCTAGGGAGGGAGCAGGAAAGAGCTAGGGCTATTTAAAAATCGAGTTTAATTCAGGCTTAACTAAAGACTTATTTCTAGTACTGATTATGAAATACCTTTAAATTCATACATACTTTGTATTACAATATATAATACAAACTAAAGTACAACAATAACTTTATTTTTATTGTTTTTAATGCATTTTGGGCAATTTTCATTGTTCTAATTTCGTAACTTCCCCATGAGTACCCACTTTTTTTTTTCTGAAATCACTGTAATAAAGTCTACTAAATTAGAAGAAAAAAAAAATCTTATTAAAACCAGTGTTGATCCTAGGTTAGTGGTGGTTTGAAGTGGAGGCACATTTTCCTTTGACAAAAAAATGTGAAAGACGGTTCTTTGAGTTCTAAAAAAGTTTTAGCTGCAGCCATTTTTAAAGGTCTATAATTTTTTACTGAATTGTATCTTATCAGTAAATTTCTAAAAATGTAGAAGCCTACCTATATTTAGAAACTAAAAAAATATTTCTTTTCACTTCTTAAACTGCAGGTTTTGTATATTGACTCGTCAAAAACCAACTTTTTATACTTGCAAACAAGTTTTTCGTTTTTTTAGGTAGTCATTATGGAAAAAATGTGACATTCAAGAATTCAATGTCAAAGTTTTATTAAAGTAAGTCTAGAGTTGTATTCAATAAAAAAAACTAGGTTTTTTAAAAAAAAATTTTTTAAATATAGAGCTTCAAAGAATGAACAAATCATGTTTTTGCTACTGAATTTTTTATTTTTGGAAAAATCAGAAATTTCAAATGACCATATTTCATGAATCACAAAAGATTTTATGCTGAAGTTTTCAGGAGCTGCTTTTCTCATTGATATTAACAAACCCATTAAGTTTCATCAAGATCTAAGGGGGTCCATGTTGAAATCCTAAAATTTTGGTCCAGTTGGCATGGAATGACCCTTTAGCAAAACAGCAGTTAGTTTTCATTATTTGTGATGTTAAGTTTGTGATACGTTATTAGTATTTACATAGCGGCCAAACTTATGAGATGCTATTGAAAGTTCTGTCAAAGTAGATGATTTCATTTTTAAATTAAATATTTAGTACAAGTTTTTATTTTTCATTTTTTTATTTTTACAATATCAATTATCAATATAATTTTCTGTATGCATCAGAAAAAAAGATTTAATAATTGCATTAAACATCAATAACCAAAAAATAAATCAAGGACAGTTTGACTGTTACAGTTTTTACAATTTTGAATATTTTCATAACTATTTCAAACAATCACCCAGAATATTGAATAATTTATTAGTTTTCTTTTTTATGGTTTTTTTTTATATACTCTCTCAATTCAGCTTTTTTTCAATTTTAATCTTGCTTAAAGTTTTTTGTTTTTTTGTTGTTTTTTTTTATTTGTTTAAAATTAAATTTCTATATAATTGAGTTAAATTGAGATTTTAACCTCTTTTTTTTCCAGTTCTTTTTTGTTTTAGTTTTTGTGTTTCCAGTTTGTAGTCTTTTGTGTTTATGTTTTTGTGTTTCCAGTTTGTAGTCTTTTGTGTTTACGTTTTTGTGTTTCCAGTATGTAGTCTTTTGTGTTTAAGTTTTTGTGTTCTCAGTTTGTTGTGTTTACGTTTTTGTGCTTCAAGATTGTAGTGTTTTGTGTTTACATTTTTGTGTTTCCAGTTAGTAGTGTTTTGTGTTTAAGTTTTGAATTTGAATGGAAAAGTTTGGAAAATTTTATAATTCATTAATAAAATACATAATAAAAGTAGAAAGTCAATATTTTCTCTGACACATGTCAATTTGATAAAAATTAAAAATAATGTTGCTAGAAGTAATGCTTTATCATATAAATGATTTGTTGTTATGAAAAATGTTCATAAATTACATGTTTATATACATTTTCAATATAAATCACTCTTATATAAAATTATTCATATTAAAAATTTATATAAATAAATGTTTATATAAATTTTTAATATAAATCACTCTTATATAAAATTATTTTTACATAAATTGGGATACACAAATATGTTGTATAATAGATAATAAATTATCTCAGTTATTAATTTAAGTTAAATGCTTTAATATTAATATGAACTTATTAATATTAAATTTAATAGATTGATATGTATATTAAATTTATTACAATTATTAAGTTGTTAATTCTGAATGTCTGAAAAGTTTATTAAGCTAAAGTTTAAATTTTTTAGAAAAACTGGCCAATCATCTAAAGCCGCTGAATGTTTTCGTGAAAGTTTACGATGTAATCCTTATTTATGGCATTCATTCGAACAACTTTGTCAAACTGGTAACTTGTTTAATTTTATAAACATAATTTACATTATCTTACATAACAACAAAATTACAAAAAGAAAACACAAGGAGAAAAAAAAAACAGCAAAAAACTTTTGCTTACTTACATATAAACTTGTATATAACTTGTTTATTTTTTGTTAACATGTAATCAAATGTAAATTTGTATTACATATTTTTATCTTTTTTTGTCTGCACTTTTACTTTTTTCTTATAGTTTTTAATTTCTAGTTAATTTTTTATCATTTTTTTTTTATTATTATTAACAAATTTACTTTCTACAAGGAAGCAACCACTAAGTTAGGAGTTGGTAGAAATTTAAGGCATTTTCTGACTTATACAATATACAGTACAAACATGAAAAGTCACACAAAGTTGTGTTTTTATTGATAAAACACCAAATATATTAGCTTGCTAGAGGAGCAACCATTGTAGTATTTGTTAATGAAATTGTTTTTCAGCAGGTAAGATAACAAGGTTCGGTCAAGCACTTGTTAGATAGTTTAGAAAGTGTTGAAGATTTTTCTGGGATCTTTTTAAGATTTTACTGATTTGTATATCTTACAATCAATTAAACTATTTCTTTAGTCAAAAAGAGTTTGCCTATTAGATTTAAGAATAAATTTAAGGAAAAGTTCTTTGCAAATAGTTTTGCTTTGTCCTTAGAAGGACTAAGAAGATCAGACTCTTGTATTTTTGTGACACTATTAAAGATTTTCAATGTTAAGGCCTTTAGAACCTTAATATTGAAAACTTCTGAGATAAATTATAAGGTTTAGTAATCTGAAAATAGTAGATCTTTGTTTTAGATAATGATTTTAAGCTTTAGAGTAAGGTTTTACAATCAAGCCGTCCAGTCATTATGAGCATAAAAGTCACTAGTTCTGATAATATTGACAGGTAGAGAGAAAAGGCTTGGTAAAATTTTGTTTAGAAATATCATTTAAAAGAGAGCATTCTTTGGGAAAAGGAGACCAATAAAGAGTTTTTATTTTTAAGAACATTGCAATTCTAAAATGAATTTTTGTTTTTAAGAACATTGTAATTCTAAAATGAATTTACAAAATTAAAAATTGTTCTAGTGCTCTAATTTAATTCTCAATGTTTTTATGTTTTATAAAATATTTTTGAAATTATTAAAATTATTTTAAAATGTCATTTTGGATGATGACCTCTTTTATATATAGCTTAAAAAAAGAGGTTCTTTTTATTTAAAACCACGTTTCTGTTTTATTAAATTTATGACATATATATAAGCTCTAATCCTCTTAACTCCATTATATAGTGAAAAGTCTTTGTAATTATGGCCTTTTCTTTCTTAAGAACACTGAATATAGTCTAGTGCTAAGATGTGAAAAAAATCCAATTTTTATTCTGTTTTCATTTGAAAAAAATAACTGGTTATATAGTTGATGCCCTCCCGAAAAATCTCTCTACTCTAAATTTAATAATATAAATAATATTATATAAATAAATGAAATAAATTTTAGGTTTATTGTTGTGATTGAAAGTTATGATTTAAAAAAATAATAATCATTTTACCTAATACAAGTGTTAGCTAAAGAATATTTGTTTAAAGAAATAATTCAGTTTAGACTTATCATACAGAATATGAAAAATGGTTTATGAACATTGATTTTGCTGAGCAATAATTTTGTTTTAGAAGTCTTCTTGATGTAAAGGTTCTTCATATAAAGATTTTTGTTTTAGAAGTCTTCTTGATGTAAAGGTTCTTCATATAAAGATTTTTGTTTTAGAAGTCTTCTTGATGTAAAGGTTCTTCATATAAAGATTTTTGTTTTAGAAGTCTTCTTGATGTAAAGGTTCTTCATATAAAGATTTTTGTTTTAGAAGTCTTCTTGATGTAAAGGTTCTTCATATAAAGATTTTTGTTTTAGAAGTCTTCTTGATGTAAAGGTTCTTCATATAAAGATTTTTGTTTTAGAAGTCTTCTTGATGTAAAGGTTCTTCATATAAAGATGACACTAGCGAGTTTCATGATTTTTTGTTGTTTTATTCTACAATTTAGTAAAAAAAAAATTGTTTTTTAAAAATAAAAAAATTGTGTTTATGTTGAAAACTAAAAAAACTATTTTTAAAATAAAGTTTATACTTATAGGTGTAATATAATAAAATATAGGTGTAATATAATAAATAAAATTGAAAAGTTTAATAATTATTTATAATTTTTTAGTTAAACTTTTTTGTTAATTATGTATCCTATTGATAATATATTACAGGAGAAAAAATTGATCCGGTTGATTACTTCAAAACTACCAGCTCAGCTAAAGCAACCCAACCTTCAATCATCAAAAACTCTGAATTTTCTCCATTTGATTTAATTTCGAACTACAAAAATGTATATTCTGAAAATCTTGATCCTGCAAAATCTGGACCCTTGTTTACATCAACTGTTGTCAGTAAGCCAACTTTGCAAGAACATTTGTCCACCGTAAATTATGAATGGAATGATGGGGATTCAGATATGCCACCTCCGCAATCAATTGCTTTAAAAAAAAGTCGTGTTCCTGTTAAAGCGAGACAAAGAATAATTGGAACTAAAACTTCTGATAGTCCTGTCACACCAAAGTCAGTTTTTTA
The DNA here is from genome assembly GCF_038396675.1 of Hydra vulgaris. Taxonomy (NCBI): domain Eukaryota; kingdom Metazoa; phylum Cnidaria; class Hydrozoa; order Anthoathecata; family Hydridae; genus Hydra; species Hydra vulgaris. Next base: position 27,667,250 of record NC_088925.1, on the reverse strand, counting down.
AATCATAATTTTTAAATCATGTATTTATTACTAACTTCATTCTTTGTTTTTCTTTTTTTTTTTTAAACTAAGTTTGTACTCCTGTTGAAATTTTTCTCCTCGGTCTTCCCATGTCTATAAATCTTCTAGTTAACAGTTTAAACATAGCATTTTTTTAAATATAAAATAGAGTTAATGTAATTATCAAGAGAACAATGTAACAATTAATGAATGCAATTTAATCTTACTTTTTAAATTTAATTGTAGACTTAATTGAAAAAACTTTCTTTAATTTTGTATTGTAAACCTGGAAATCGTCAAATATATATTAAAGATAAAACATAAAAAAATAACAAAAAATCAAAACTTTGATTTTTTAGATGCACAAATGGATTTTTCAAAAACTTTGTTCTCAGATGAAATACTGTTTTAAAAAGTGTTTTTTAATCTTTAGTTTGCCCAATTCACCTTCAAACTAGAAATTTGAACTTTAAAAAGTTATTTTTTTTTTTTTTACTTTTAAAACATTTTTATTTTAGGTTAAGTTAGATTTTTTTTTACTTCCAAAACATTTTTATTTTAGATTAAAAAGATTTTAGGACTATTTGCAATTTTGTTGAATATTTTTGCAAAAAAAAAATCTAAACTCATTGCTCAATGGATATTATTATCAGGAAGTGGTTTAGTTTAAGTTTCTGTTTGCTGCAAAAAAAGATCACTCAATTCAAAGCTAATAAATCTATTTTTTTTTATCAGTATAAATTTTAAAATAATAATTTTTCAGTTTTGGTGTTCTTCCTACGGATTCACCTGTTGTGGAATTGGGCTCTTCTCCTAATTTTATCACACCTCCAATATCTAACTTCAATGAAAATCCTCTAAAAGCGCCATTAAAGGCTCCTCATCGACAGGTAATTTACTTTTAGAGTTTGCTATTGATTATATTAAACTTAAAATAAAATTTGAAATCTATTAATGGCTTACACTCATGTTCATGCATTATGTTTATTCATTCAGACTGTTAAAAAAATACTCGTTATATTTTTTAAAAACATAATGCTAGATTTTTAGTGTTTTATAACGTTATTACTGTAATTACTGTTATGTCAATCTATAATTTGTATGAAAAAACATAACGGCAAATACTGTTATATTTTTTTCATACAAATTATACATTGAACGTAATGGTAATTACCTGTTAAAAAACACGAATGTTTATGTATACAGGCCCAGCGAAAGACAGGTACATTGGGTGATTTTCACTCTGGCGCCAAGACTTTGAAGACGCCAAATTTTCATTGCATACTAATTTCTTTGTTTAGAGTATAAAAGTATATAAGTTTATAAAAATAGTTATATAAAAATTGATATACTTAATGTCAAGTTTATATTAATTTATAATAAAAGCTATAATAACTTAAAGAAACTTTTTTTAAATTTTCTAAATTTTGTTCAGTGTATATTAATGTACAATTTTTAAAAATCTTTAAATTAATTAAAAGCAAATCATGCACAGGGTCGCTGAAAGTAAGGGACAAAAAGGGCATTCATGCCTTAAGTACCAAAGTATTAGGGACACCAGAAAAAAAAAAGGCAAAAAAAATAATTATAAAATAATAATTATAAAAAAATAAAAAAAATTTTATTGATGAGATATAAAATAAATATGCTTGGTGATGTGCATAGCGGGAGGCTGAATATGTGTGAATTGTATAAGTGTGAACTGGCATAAGTCCAAAGCAGTTTGAAAAACTGGAATAAGTGCAAATCGTCATAAGTGCGAGAATAAATTTGCAAACATTGGCATGCGTACAAATTCCCACTGATGCATGGGGCACCATGAAACATTGTAATTGTGGAGGCATTTTAAAAGATGTGGCAACCATTTTCATATGGTGAAACAGTTACTACTAGAGTTATGTTTTGAAAAGAAATTATATCATTTGACATCATTAGGCCTGCAAGGGGTTGAAATTTGTGGGTTTTTTTTTATGACAGTAATTTTTTTTATGAAAGTAATTTATTAGTTTTTAAAGCTCATAATTTTTTAAGGAATCTTATTTAATGTGTCTATTGGTAAGTAACGTTTTTTTGTAAACTACAATCCATTGGGCTCTTTACTTCATTAAACAAAATCATTTAAAAATCAACTTGATACTAAAAATAAAGCGATTTTTTTTTGTTTGTTTTTGTTTTTGGAAAGTACCATTTTCAAGATAAATTAATTATAACCTATTAAATTATAAAATTTAAATTTTATTTTAATGTGCCAAAAAAATTTTTTCACCTACCTTCAGAATGTCTAGCACGTATATATTTATACATATATGTGTGTGTGTGTGTGTGTGTGTGTGTGTGTGTGTGTGTGTGTGTGTGTGTGTGTGTGTGTGTGTGTGTGTGTGTGTGTATGTATATATAAGAAAAGTTGTCTATGACATATTTTCATGTTATGGAATCTTTAACTTTTATTAGGACTTTTTTTTGTTGGTAAGATAATATTTAAGTAAGTTACTATAGAATAATTACCTCATAAATATTTGAGAAAATTGTAAATATCTTTTTTCTTTTTTTTTTTTTTTTGCTGTAATTTAAAGACAACAGTGAAAATCAATGGAAGTCGTCACTCATCATTAGGTTTTTCTTCATTTGGTTCACCTTCACCTATTTCTCAGTTGGCTGTGACAACAAACTGTACTTCTTTACGGAGAAGTAATCGTTTATTTGATTCTTCGGCAAAGGTATGAAACTATAGTTGTAAACTCTATTTTATTAACTTTAGTTCAGAAAAAAATTATGTTTAAATTTTAAAAACAGTTATTAAGATTAATTATTAGTAGTAATAATATTTATTATTAGTTATTAAAATTATTATTAGTAGCAATGTTTTCAGAATCTATACCTCCTTTATTTAGCATGTTACATTTAGGATATTAAAAAAACACCTCGAGTTAGGTTTGCAGACTCCAATAAACCAATCACTACTGCTCGTAAAACAAAGGTATTGTTATTAAAAATGAAAAGTTTTATGTTTTTTGAAATATAGTATATAAAATTTTTTAAATTTATAATTAATTTTTGAAATATAATAATAATTAATTAAATTAATTAAATATAATCATAATTAATTTAGGCTAGTATGACAATACTTTTAAATAAGTAAAACCAAAACTAAAAAAACTTTTTATGTTTAAAATTACAAAAAGAATCAATTAAAGGTACTGCACAATATTTTTGTAGATTTGTTTTTTAGAACTTTTATTAAATTTTATTCCTATTCATATTTTTTGTAAAGTCTCGTCTCACTCATGTCTCACAACCATTAACCCCTACAATTCAAAATATTCAATCAGCTGCTAAAAACGAAAATCTCATAAATGAAATCAAAGATGAAAAACCCACATCAATTTCTTTATCTCCAATTCAACAAAATTCAGGTAATTTTTTTTTATATTTTGCTGATTTTTGTATTAGTTGCTTTTTGAAATATTTTGTGAGGTTGTTGTATGTCTTCACTCCTGTAACTTAAAAATTGTGGAAATTCCTTGATAATCCAAGATTAGTATTCCTAGTGTTATAATTATGAATTTATAATAGAAAAGAAAGTTGATGTCTAAATTTGAAAAAAACATTTTTTAAAAACAATATAATTTTATTAATGTTTTCAACTAATTTGGTTTTTGAGCCTAAGGATTTTATTACTTGGAGGTTTTTGATAGAAAAAAATAATTTTTTTTTTTTCCTACCTTTCTAACTACTATAAGTACAAATTAAAATAAGTATGTCTTCGAAAGGTACCGTGATTTGAAGTTACTCTGCTGTGAGCCTTCTTGATCATTTTTTAGTTTTATGTTTTTTTGTTGTTGTTTTTTTTAGTGTAGTGGTAAAGCGCTGCTTATGAAGCAAGCGCTTTAGCACTATTACCATTTCATTTTACCACTATTACCATTTTCATTTCATCTTGTAGCTTTTTTAATTATTTTTGTTTTCACAATTTTCAAGATAAAAGTTTATCATATAAAAGTATAACATATTTTGCATTTCATCAAAAATTTTAAAGTATTATTTATTTCTTAAGTTAAAACTTAAAATAAGAATTTATTTTACTTTAACATTTTTTAAACAATGCTTATATTTCTTTTAGATTATTACATCTCTTTTTCTTTGTTTAGTTTTTTTTTCTTCTTCTTTGTTTTCTTAATTCGTTTAATGCTTCATTTAATTCTGTGATTAAACTTTTAGCATTAGGTTGTTTTAAAAATTTGTACCAACAAAAAACTAGTTATAACTGTCTACCAATTGCCTAATGATACCTAAAAGATACTTTTAACATTTTTGCTTTTCTTTATAAAAAAAGAGATTTTCTTCAACCATCACATACCGATAAGCTCGATGTCTCAAAAAAAGAAAACCAATTGCCAGCTGATCAAATTAAGCTTGGTACAGCTGTCAGATTTATTTTATGCTCCTAATATGTGCCAGAGAACCTTAAAAACACAAATTAAAATATGATTGCATTGATATTTCTCCAGATATCCAAATAGATTTCTGGAATAACAAATTAAAAATATTTTTTTTGTCATCAAATAATTAAAACAGTAAAGCTATCGTTCATCAATTACTTTATGCTATATATTTACTTAGGTGAGGCATTATTTATACAAATAAATTTTTCTTATTTGTATGCGTATATTTATTATTATAGGGATTCCCAAGTGCCGAGACATATTGGAGTAATTGGTCAGCTTTATGTGAATAAAAATTTGATCAAAATTCCTAAAAATTTTATTCACGTAAAGCTGAGCAATCACTCGAAAAACGCTGAGTAAAAGCAATTGCTTTTTTTTTCACCCGGATTCACTCGACCTATTTAAAAATTTATGTATGAATTTAAATTATAAAATAAGTTTTGTGTTAATTAAAATTGCTAAATCAATCTATTTATTGAGGTATTAACAAAAAAACATTTATTGTTTTGCCATTATACTTCCGGTTGAGAGGTTAGTATAAACTTAATATTTTTTTGTTGTAAAATATCTGCTTTGAATAATAAATGTACTTACCGCAGAGTTTTTCAAACAATTTTCACAAATAGATTAGGGTTTTTCTCTTGAAAAAATGTTTGCGTTTTAGTTCAACTGGAGACTTTTGACAAAAAAAAAATTGTAATTAATCAAAGAATACCCATTTTCTACTTTGTTTTATTTTTATTTTACATTAAAATATTTTGTTTTCATTTACCGTGAAGTTAATTTACTCTATTCTCTTACTAAATCCAAATAAAAAGTAAAAATTGTTGTTTTGGTTTTAATATTTTATCAGTAAAACATAACCATAATTTTTAAATTTGTATATCTTATATCTATAGCACTAATATTAATTTTTAAAATAAAGATCTCAAGTAAACACTTTAAAAGTTAGACTTTTAAAGCGTTTACTTGAGATCATTATTTTTATTCGGTTATTACATGAATTATATATGTTTATTAGCCAAAATCATTTGTTGCGGTCTTCACAGTTTTGCACAGGGAAAAAGATTAAAATGGTAGCTTCTCAATTTGAAAAATCTCAATATTTATACTTTTTTTGGCTAGATTTTTAAAACGCCTAAATTGTATTGTGGTTCTACTATATGCTTTGTAATAATTTTAAATTAAAAGATTCAAATGGTCTATTCAAATACTATCATTTACCAAGATCAGAAAGTGTACAAAAAACCTATTTGAAGTTGTTTAAAACAAGTTTATAAAAAGAGAGATAAAATACAAACAACTTGCGTGATATTATTATTATTCCAGTTAAACAATGAGAAAAAATGAAAAAAAGCTGACTTAAAAAATAAAACTTAAATCAATCATAAAAACAAAGTGATATGCTGAAACAAAAATACAATTCAACAAAGAGAAAGTTATAGTTATAAAAATTAAGAAAAGGACCCTTCATATATACAAGTTCACAAATAAAATTTTCAAAATGTTAAAATTGCTTTCATCTCAAAAAAATTGCAATGGGAACAAACATTAAGTTTTTTATAAATTTAACTAATGGTTTTAACATAACAAAACCAGATTGCCAAATTTGACTTTTAACAAAATTAGATTAAAAAACTCGATTTTAAAATAATTTCAGTTTTTTAATTTCTCCTAATCATATATTGAATTTAATGTTTTTTTAACAATTACTAATTAAGGTATTATTTTGTTTAATTTAAAAATATTTGATGTATTGGTCACTAGCAGATATGATTAAAAAACATAAAGTTTTGCATCTGTACACTCAATCTGTAGCTGGCATTGAACATAACATTAAGGAAAATTTTCTACTTGTTGTTCATGACCCAACACAATTAACACAATCTTGAGTTTTCTAGTCAAATAAACTTCTTGATGGACCTAATTTATCAGGGCTAAAACCATATTTATTGTTGATTAGGCTGATAAAGTATAGACATTTTTCAACTTTTGCTTTTGAAAAAGGTTTTCAAATAATTTACCTTTTTAAATTCTTTCTAAATGGCCTAGGTCTGATGTAGATGTCCTATTTTAAAAAACATTCCAATATAAAATAAAACTAAGTTTCCCAAAAAACCAAGTAAATTATAGTCAACCAGCTATAATTTTATGCTTTCTGTATGCCAAATTTTGTGTCTTGATCTAAGCTTATGTAATTAATACCACATCGTTTTGGAGCCACACGGTTACTAAGTTCAATATTTACAATACCATTATTAAAAAACTCTATTAATAAGAAATATGGCCTTTTAAACCATTATAAGTGCTTTTTACATCAGTATTTTCAGTATTTTTTTTTTTTTTTTGTTTTTTTTTTTTGTTATTTCACCTCCCTAAGGCCCAGAAGGCCACTACAGATGGGGAGGCTATTTAATTGTGGTTATAACCCTCTCTCAACTCTATAACTCCGAAACACGAACCTTGACGAACAAGGCCGCTGCGCGGAGAAACAAGTTGAAATTTAGGATGATATTAGTCATACTTTTGGTTCTATTTTAAAAATGTTATTTTTTTCTAAAGTATTACTATTATTTGAATCATCTGTGAGTTTATTGATATAGAAGTCAATGTTTTCAATTTTAGTGTTATCTATGTAAAGTATATTTGGATATTTGTAATGTAAGTGTTGAAAGACAGATGATTTGCATTCAAATTTCAATTTAATAAGTACTAAATAAACACGTTACAATTAAATAGCCATTTTAAAAGTATTATTCATTTTTTAAACAATTAATGATACATCCTTTTAAGTATAGTTTAGTTCTGGATCTACTGATATAACAATTATGTCATCTGTTATTATTTTTTATTTTTTTAGGACTCAGTTAATTTTAAAAATGGTTACACTTTGTAACTGTTCTGTGCAAGATAGAGCCTAAATCTTTTCTTTTGTAGTTTTTATTGTAGTTAGCATTTTTTTATTATTGTGTTTTAAAAAACACAAAAGTGATGGTAAACAATCCAGTACACAACCTACTAGAACTAACAGGACAACTGCAATGTTCTTTTTTTTTTTAAAAACATATTTGCTATTCAATGACAATATTCAATTGTCTTCAGTTTATTTTTTAGCTTTTGATAACACAAATACATTTGCATTTTGTTTTGCAATTCCTCAAAAGTACCACATAATCATGATGAATTAAGAACTAATAGTAGCAGTGACAGTAGCGCTTAGTTGATTTTTTTTAATAGCAAAGTTACCATCTTTACTTTTTTCCCTACATCAAATTAATTTCAAGACCAGAACTCTGAAATGAATTTGACCAATACATAAAAATCAATTGTAAAAGGGAAAACCCTAACGTTTTAACTCAAGTTAAAGTTATTTGAAACAGCTTTTTTGTTTGATGTCATTTATTAACTACAAAAGCGTTTATCAAAGGTCCGGAAGTTACCTTCAAGAATAAAAAAAAAGCGTTAAAAATTATTTATTACAAAATTGTTTGCTAATGTTTTGATAAATACTTTTTTTTGGAACGTTTAAATAATACAAAACTTATTTTTCAAGTATTATTTAAGATAAACACTCAATACTATGAGATCACTTTAATTATTTTGACTATAATTCTTGTTTATTTTAATTTATAAACTCTATTTGAGTAAGTATTAAAATACTTTTCTTTTATATAGAAGAAAGAATTTTGACCTTCAAGAAATTATCAAAACTTATAAAAATTATCTTTACCTCACAGTCACCATTTCCATGAAATTAACGAGTGAAAAAAAAGGAAGTTATTTTTTGCCTGCCAAAAATTTTCTTTTCAAGCACATGAGATATTCTTAGACAAAAAGCATTTTTATTCGTGGATTTTTCCAGAAATGTCTTCAAAATATTTTTCCGGATATTATAAGGAAAAAATTTTCCAAATATTTTAAACATGACCAGGATAGTTTATGATTATTAGTTTCATTATGTAAAGGTTTTGAGTTTACTTTATCATTTCTTTCTAATCACAGTATTAAAGCTATTTTTGAAGGCCTACACTCTTCTTTATTTTCAGTAACCTTAGGGGTACCCCAAGGTTCTATTTTTGCTCCTGTATTGTTTCTTAACTACTTTAATGATCTTCCTGACAATTTTACATCTAAAGTGGCTCTATTTGTTGATAACTCACCTTTATACTCTTGTCTTGACAAAAAATCTTCACTGTCACTTCACTTCACATTTTTAATCTAATCTCTCTTGTAACAGCTCTGGGCTTGCAGTGACTAATGAATTTTAATTCCAACATTACTTAGTTATTTACTGCAAACAGCAAAATTTTTAATATTCCTATATAGTTATTTACTATATTCCTATACTATATTGCTGACATTTCCTTTTTTGTTGACATTCCTAACTCAGACAAGGTCCCAAAGCACATAGTAAATCTAATTGGACATGCTTTATCTGCCAAGATTGAGCCACTCTTCCATTGTCAGAAGCATGCATCATTCTCTTTCTTTTTTCTACATATACTATCATTGTTGCTGCTCAAATGAGCTATCGTCTCTAGTTTGATTGACTGTTATAAAATATTTTATCTAGTTTTTTTCCTTGCACATCAACAAAACCTCAGAACTCTCATCTTCATGTTTTCCTGACTTATACAACCTACAACTTGAGTCTTCAGTTAACCGTTTCCTTGCTCTTTAACCCTATTATTTGATTTCTAGTAACTCATTACTGTGGTTGTTATGGTTGCTTGCAACTTTGTTGGAAGTGAATTAGTTTAAAAAAATATATATATATATATATATATATATATATAGCATTTTGTAAATTGTAAATGTATGCATAAATTTATGAGTATTATAAATTTTTTCCTAGCCGGGTTTGTAAAAAGTCCCATTTTTAGCTGGAGTTGGGGCCCCGGTCACTTACTAACTGGTGATGGAAATTAGGCAATCACATGAATTTTCATTTTTCATGAAAAATTCATGGAACTTTTTAAAATGATCTTAATTTTTTTATTAGCGATATTTTAAAGTCGAAGACCTTTTTAAAAAAGGTATTATTGGAGTGTAAGCAATAATTTATCATTTTATTGTAATCAATCAGGTCAGGTCTTCTTTCTCAGAAAATAGTTTAAACTGTAGTATTTATCAAAACAGGGTATCAGTTAAATAATTAAAATACATTCTGTGGCTCATTAATAAACCTTTTTTTTAAACTTTTTTTTAAAAGTTTTTTTTTTTATTTCTGTAGACTTTTTTGTACATATTTTTGTTTAAAATTTTTTAATTTAATTACCTAAACCATTTAAACAAAAAATTATTAATTCATGCACATAAAAAAAATATAGTTAATATTTATTTGTTATTGTGTATATATATATATAAAAACCTGAAATGTTTAGAGTATAATTATGTCATTATATTCTATGTCATGTGCATTTGTGCATAAATTTATCTAATAAAGATAACGTTTATTATTTATTTTTGTAAAGTTTTAAACATATCTTTGAAAAAAATATATATTTTCTTGCAAAATATTATAATGCATAATTTTTTTATAATTAGGGTAAAACACCTGGTGCTCACTATACGCTCTTGTTATTGCTACTTGGTCTCAAAAAAGATCATGTGCCTTTGTTTTTAAAGTTTCAATCATCAAACTTTTGTCAGTTATAATGCAAACATCAGAACTTTTTTTAGACATAATTTTAGAACTTTCTAACAATTAGTTTTTGGTCTGCATGCTTTTTAGTGGACAAGTGGCAATGGCTAAGTGCTTGGGGTAAGTACTGGGTATTTTACCTTAGTAAATAATCGTGAAAATTTATAAAGATTCATTAAAAAGACATAAAATTTCATTTTCAAATTTGAGTGGTCACCTGCATAGTCAGTGTGCTTTTAAGTGAGGTCTTAGTATCAACCAAAAGTTTTTCATTGAGAACATGTAACAAACCTTTTTAATTAGTCAGTGCACTATTTATGACAATATAACTGCAGCAAAACAGAATGTTCACAATCACTAATGAATTAATGAAAAGTTGTGGTTTACTTTATTCTTGATGTGTGAGGTATTTGGATGAAAATAAATGGGAAACTGTTTGTACTAAATTTTTTTTTAAAAATAACCTCCTTTTTTTTCACTCGTTAATTTCATGGAAATGGTGACTGTGAGGTAAAGATAATTTTTATAAGTTTTGATAATTTCTTGAAGGTCAAAATTCTTGCTATAAAATTTCGAGTCCATTGGGCAGTACCTTGAATGCTTTTTAATATTTGTGGCAGTTATATCCAAGGAAGTAGTAACAATGTCTGGTTCAACATTTTCATTGGTGCAAAAGGTTGTTGCATTCTTTTTTCTTTTTTTTATGAGTCATCTCCTTTTGATTTTATGTTTTTAATTCCAAGAATCTTCCCTTTTAGACATTTAGGATAGTTTGTAAAACAGATAACAGTAAGTCTGTTAAGCAGTTTTTCTTTAATGTTTGCAATAATATTTCTTTTGTTTCTTTAATGTTTGCAATAATTTTTCTTTTACATTGAAAAACTACATATTCAGGTTGTCAGCAAACATTTGTTAAAAAAAAAAGACAGAAAAACGAACATCACATTTCCTTACTTTTACTTATGCAAATGTTGGCATTTGCCTAAAATTTTTAAAAATGAACACATTACTTCAGCATTTTTTTTTTCCAAATAATTATGCAATTGACTGTTTTTTATTTATTATTAAAATAAAGTAAAGTAAATTATTATAATAAAAAACAGTTGGGTAATAAAATTTAAAACGCATTTTTAATGATTTTAAAAGAAACCATGCTAAAACATTGCTTTCTTCAAAAGCGTTCTTTTTTTTTATTTTTCTTATTATCCTTAAAGTGAATTAATGTTTGTTTGTACTTATAAAAGTTTTAAAATGATTTTTTAAGTTTTTCTGAAATATATATAATTTAATAGAGTATATAGAACTATTATGTTTATTAAAGTTTTCGTTTTTTATGATGCGTTTAACAAAACCAATAATATGATATTTTCATTATTAAATACTTAATATTATAAATATAATAATATCGTATTAAGTATTTAATAATAACTTATTAAATACTTAATATTATATTATTTATAAAGGTTTAAAAAAATAATATCAAAACAACTTTTATTTTATTTTTAGTTCACTTTTATTTTATTTTCTTCAAGTTTATATGTTTTTTTATTAGTAAATAAATTTAATGAGCTAAATTGAGAAAAATTAACTATTTTGTATTAATGGATAACAGTTTACAGTCATAAGGTTATTGCATATAAGTTATCATTAATTTGCGCGCACTTTGCAAAAGCGTGAAAAATTGTTTTGAATTAATAAAAAATTGATAAAATTCATCAAGTATCTTTGATATATTTATTAACTTATTAACTAGAATGAAAGTTATTTGAAAATAAAACTCCCTTATAATTTAATAAAAAATTATTTGAATAAAAAAAATTAAAAATTGAAAGGTTTGAAAATATAACTGGCTTATTTGACATATACCTCTTAAATTAGACGTTTGTCATTAAATGATAGGAATGTCAACGTTTATTTTTAAAAAATGATTTGTTGCAGCCTGATATTGAGGTGCTTTAAGTTTCTTCCTGGTGTGTAATGCTTTTCTCAATTTCTTCCGAGTGCGTTCAATAGTTAATTTAATCAGAGATTCATTGTAAATGTTACAGAAAACATTTTAGAGTTACTTTCTTTAGGCTATAAGCAATTTGACAGATTGTAGTCCGCTTTTTGAGCTTGTCTTTATTGTACAGAATTTTCCTTTTTCTTGACCTTTATGATTACCAGTTAGACTGTTAATCTTTTTTTACTTCATTGTTTTTCTGAAACTCTTGTGCTAATTTTCTTAGTTTCTTTGTGAAAATTTGAAACTGTTTCTTTGTGCTAATTTTTTCCTGTAGACTGAGAAGCTATATGTCTAATTATATTCCATCTCTCTTGTTGATCTTTGATTAAGTAAAAAGTTTAGTTTTTTAGCTTAAGCCTTCCTTTTTTAAAGCTGCAGAGTGCCGTTTTCGCTCTGTGTCTATTCTGCAGCTACAGCTGATGAATAAACTCAAAACTTTCATTTTGAGTTAATTTATCAGTTGTAGCTGAAGAATAGACACAGGGCTTTGTCATTTTCTCTTAGAGTTTTTGTTGTTTTACTTTTATTATTTTACTTAAAGTTTTTTTATTAGAAATTCTTTTGCAATGCTGACAAATCTTTATAGAAATTTTTTTGCAAACGATCTGACTTGCCATAACTTATGTTGGAACTTTGTTTTTGGTATAATAGTTTTTGCTTTATTGACCACATCATAAGCAATTGTTGAAAATCAAATAATCCTGGCTGCTGGAGAGTGATCTTGAATTTGAAATGAAAGTTTAAGAAAATCTTTATAATTCTTCTTCTGACTGGTTGCCTAATAAGCACTTTTTCAGTACTTTTTTGTAACTTATTTGGCTGTGCTCTATGCGTTTTCTCACTGTTACAATCCTCTGATGATAATTACTACAATCCTTTGATGAAACATTTATGTAACTGTTGTTACTTTGGATGTTGTATTAGTGAATTGGGAATGTGCAAAAAATGATCTTACAATATATATATATATATATATATATATATACATATATATATATATATATATATATATATATATATATATATATATATATATATATATATATATATTATATATATTATATATGCAAAAAGAAATAAAGTACACAATGGTACTTTTGTATATATATGTACACACTTTCATTTACATATATATTTGCCTAAAATAACAGCCAGTCAACAATCAATGATTAGCAACTTTTGGGAAAATGATATCTCACACAATTTTATTGGCAAGAATCGCATTTTATCAGCAAGATTTGCATGTCAAACTTTTATAATAAAGCATTTAAAATAATGCATTTAAAAAACAGAAAATTGAATTTTTTTTAGATTAATTTTTCCTTGACAGTCCTAATAATATAAAATATTGTGAGTTCATGATTGATGGGGAAAACATTGTTTCGAAACCATAATCATTTATACAAAATCATTTGTTTGTTTTTCTTTGTTTCAATAATTGTAGGAAATTTTTAAAATATTAGAAAATAATAGTAGTAGATGGAAATCATAATTATAAGATGATTGTATTTAGTAATTAAATAAAAGAAAATGATTTTTTCTTTTTTGTGCATCATGAAAGTTGCATCAAGAAAGTCCAAATAATAATTAAATTAATTCTGCAAATATTATTTCAATATGATAGTTAAAAGAACTATGCTCAGGTTTCTCTCATATTATAATTTTTGAAAACCCAGGGGGGTAACAGGAAAAATGTTGTAAAATGAACTTCGGATTAGTGTTGAATATATTAAAAAAGACTAATTTCCAAAATAGGGAATAGTGTTGCAAATAGTAAAAAAGAAATGGTGTTGTAAATAATAAAAAAAGAATTATGTTACAAATAGTAAAAAAGAAATAATTTTGCAAATAGTTAAAAAGTAAAAGAGTTGCAAATAGTTAAAAAGGAATAAGATTTTTAATATATTATTGTTGTTTTATAAGAAATAGTAATATTTTAAAATAATAAAAACTGGAATGTCACAATTATTTGTGACATTCCAGTTTTTATTTTTTTAAACAAAAAGTTTTTTTTTTTAATTATTAAGCTGCTTGCCAAACCAAAACCCTCCGTTGATAGTGGCACTTTTTGCATATTCTACCTATTAAAGTCTATTGATGTATGTACCCTCACTGCATGTTTTACCCGTTTAGTCAGTCGATGTGTGTACTCTCTCTGCATGTTCTAGTTTGTTAGATCACATTAAACTCATTTGCGATGTTCCTATATATTATTTATAGATATTTACGATTATTCCTTATTCTGTTTTTCGATAATCAAAAATGCAATAATTTGCAACATTCTATATTCTGTTTTTTCAACAATCAAAAAATCCGATAATCATTGCGATGTTCTAAATTTTTTAACATTATTCCACCCAAAAAGTTCTGTTATCAACTTAAGCCTGTTTTTAACTTGGATTTTGAGACTAACCCCTTAATTTCTCATCAGTGTTTTTTTATAGGAACAATACTAGATAAAGATTTATAATCATAAAAAATTATAGATTACTCACAGATTCCATAATTTTTTATGGAATCCGTGAGTATTCCTTAATCCTTAAATAAAGATCAAAAATGACAATAAATCAATTTTTGCATACTTTTGAAGCATGATATTTAGACAATCCAAAATCTTTACTTTACCTATTTTATCATTTTTAGTTCTGAACTATCCAATTATTCTGAACTATCCAATTATTCTGAACTATCCAATTATTCTGAACTATCCAATTATTCTGAACTATCCAATTATTCTGAACTATCCAATTATTCTGAACTATCCAATTATTCTGAACTATCCAATTATTCTGAACTATCCAATTATTCTGAACTATCCAATTATTCTGAACTATCCAATTATTCTGAACTATCCAACAATAATCAAGTGAAATGCCAATTGAAAAGTATTTTGTTTTATTTTCAAGTTTAAAAATGCATTTGACTACATTTGGTCAATATTTCTATAAATTTAATCAAACTTTGAAATCCAATATCTAGAGAACCAATCAATTTTTTTTTTTTAAATATTGGATTAAAGCTTTTAGTGTAAATAATAACAACATATTAAAAAAGTAACAATTTTAGAGAAGGTCACAATTAAAAGTTTGTTGCCTGGTTCTTACAGAAAGTCGTTCTTAACATTTACTTAATTTTAAATTTACATAAGTTAGATCAATTTTTTTTCACATTTTCTTATAAAAAAGTGCTGAAAGATTTTTTCTCAAATTAACTCAGTTTTAATGGCTGCTGTCAAACACATTTCTTTTTTGTGAACTTTTTCTGATTTTCGTTTATAACTTTTTTAAATCAAATGACCAAGCAATTTGAATATGTTTAAATTAAATCAAATACAAATCTTATATGCAAAAATGTAATTAATTTTGAGAATAAATTTAAGTCAAACTAAAAAAAAATTATATTATATCAAAAAATTTCAACATTTAAAATAATAAAGAATAAATTTAAAGATAAATTGTTTACAAAATAATGAGGATATTTTCTTTTTAGATATCTGGATGCGCTTATTTCAAGATTTAGGAAAGGCATACCATGCCCTTTCTATATATGATTCTAAAAAAGCAGTTGATTACTTTAGTAGCTTACCATTAAATCACCAAACAACCAGTTGGGTGATGGAACAGTTAGGATTGGCATACTATGAAATGGGTGAAATAACAGCAGTACGTTAAATTTTTTGACTTTTACCTTCTGTCTTGTAATTACCTTTTAAATTTGATTAATTATGCTGTTATTTGTTTATATTAGTATTGCTAATTTGTTATCAACTTATTCATTTATTATTTGTTACTTTTACTAATCATTAGTTGATCATTTTGTTTATAGTATGGAGTAATTTTCATTGTTCATAATTTACTAGTTCACTCATAATTTTCATTTTCATCATTCACTTGTCATTTATCATTCACACATCATTCATCATTCATTCATCATTCACTCATTATTCATCATTCTCTCATCATTCACTCATCATTCATCATTCACTTATTATTCATCATTCTCTCATCATACACTCATCATTCACTCATCATTCATCATTCACTCACCATTCATTATTCACTCATCATTCACTCATCGTTCACTTATCATTCATCATTCTCTTATCATTCATCATTCACTCATCATTCACTCATCGTTCACTTATCATTCATCATTCTCTTATCATTCATCATTCACTCATCATTCATCATTCACTTATCATTCATCATTCACTCATCATTCATCATTCACTCATCATTCACTCATCATTCACTTATCATTCATCATTCACTCATCATTCACTTATCATTCATCATTCACTTATCATTCATCATTCACACATCATTCATCACTTTTTGTTTACAAATAGTTTAATTTTCTTGTTTAAAATTTTATAATTTAAGCTTTTGTATATGTTTATAAAAGATTTTCTTTATTGTATTTTATTTTTTACATTTTAAATGTTTTGTTTGTTAAATAAATTAAATTTTTCAGGCTGAAAAAGTATTTGAAAAAGTTAGAGAAAATGATCCTGATTACATATCTGATGGTATCTATGAATTTTTTCCTTTCATTTCTATAATTTTTAATTTTTATTGTTTTGCAAAAGAATTTATTACTTTTATTTACTTCAAAAACCACTGCATGTGCAAATGTTTCAAATAAAATCATGCTTATATGTTGTATCTAATTAGTTAACTAATTATCTAATAAAACGCATTGCTGAAACTTATGACAAATTTTATATAATAAATTTTACATATAATAAATAATAATAAATTTTTATTTAGTGCTGAATTCCTTTTTCTTAAGTAGTAAAAAAGTTCTAGATATCTTTTTTTTTAATTAGTTTTTTACCAGTTACTTTAGCTTCATTTTAACTCATTGCCAGTAACTCTAGCTTTATTTTAACTCATTAGTTACTCTAGCTTCGTTTTAACTCATCACCAGTTACTCTAGTTTCATTTTAGTATTGTGCTTGTGAAATGTATATTATTAATTGCACAAGTAAACAATTTATAATATTCATTTAATAATATAGATTTTTCTTAAATTTCACGTGACATAAAAGACTTTAATTGATTTTAAAAAATAAATTAATATAATGTTGTTTAATTTGACAGGAATGGCAGTGTACTCATCTCTTTTATGGTTATCACGAAAAGACTGTGAGCTTTCCTGTTTGGCTCAAAGTCTGGTTGATAGTAACAAAAATTCTGCAGTTGTAAGTATTTTTTAGTAGGTTACAGTTTTATATACCTAGAAACGGTTTATTTTTGCATAAAACTTTTGTGTTCATTATTATGATTGACTTGTTAAATTTACTAATTATTTTTTATTTTAAATTATATAATTTTTAAATATTATATAATGCAATTAATTACTATTCTGACATTTTACCCAATTTATTTACCTATTAATTATTATTTAATTGATATCCATTTAATCCAATAATTGATTATCCATTTATTTTACCTAATTCTTTACTTTTTTCTAATTTTTTTTTCCTGTCATTTAACTTTCAATAATACAAAATTATTTTAATTTTTTTTTTTTTTTTAAAGTAAGATATGGTTGTAAATATAAAACTATTTACTAAATGAAGTAATTTAAATGAAATTTCAAAAGAATTTTAAAAGTATCTTTTTACACATTGAAATGAGTTCTCGATACTTTTTACAATAACTCTTAATAAACATTTCTGATTTAACTAAAGCACAAAAAAAAAAATTTATAATACAAATTTACAAAATAAAATCGAATTTGTAAATTATTTTGATTTCACAAGTATAATGTCCTTATATATAATTTCTCCAAATATAATTTTCCTTTAGTCTTGGTGTGCAATGGCTAACTGTTTTAGTTTACAAAAGGAACATAATACTGCAATAAAATTTCTTCATCGTGCTGTACAAGTATGTTTATATGGAAATGTTAATAGTTATGGTAATCATTATGATAATCATAGTTATTATAATGGTGATGGTGATCCATAAAATTATTTTTTTTTTACCTAATTTCAGCTTGAACCTGAATTTTCATATGCTTACACTCTACTCGGACATGAATATGTTTTTATCGAAGACTTTGACAAAGGGATATCCTGTTTTCGTACTGCCCTACATTATAATGAAAAACATTATAATGCTTGGTTTGTTGTTTAATTACTTTTTTTTAGTTTTTGCTTTTTTAGTATTCATTTTAAAATCAGATTAATGATATAGGTATGGAATAGGAATGATATACTACAAACAAGACAATTTTTCTATGGCAAAACTACATTTTCAACTTGCTCTGAAGATAAACCCCAGAAATTCTGTATTGCTGGGACATTTAGCAGTGGTAGGTTCTTTTCAGAATTTTATTTTAACTTAGTAAGTTTTTAAAAAAAAAATCTTTCAAAGTCAAATTTTTAAATTTCATCATTAATTTTAGACTCAACATGAGCTTGGAGAAACAGATTTAGCTATGGATACAATTAATAAAGCAATAGAATATAATAGTAAAAATGCACTTTGTAAATATCATCGAGCGAGATTCTACTTTGACTCAGAGAGACTACAGGTATTTTTTTCTTTGAAATTAATTTAATTATATATAAGCTATAAGGTTTTTATTTTTGTGCTTGCATGGGTTTTTACAAAATAAACTCCTGATTTACGAAATCCACTTACAGCTTTACTCGCTGTTTAGCATTGCTTATGGCGAGGACCAGAAGCGATGCTAAACAGATTTCCAAATATAGCTACTTGTCTACCAGGGTGTTGGCTATGCCATGTCTGCACAATTTTATTGTATTTTTATATCACTAAGCTCACAATTAATACAATTGTACATAATTGTATTAATTGTGAGCTTAGTGATATAGAAAATAAAATATCTAGTTGTTAATTTTATGGGTACTTGAAAGTCTTAATATGATTGCATTGTTTTTACGTGCTTTTAATTTTACTTTTATATTTTTTAGTTTAATATTAGTAAAGTATAGCAGATGGTTGTGTAAATTGTAAGAATTGATCAAACCATTTTTCAAATAGTTTATTGCTTTTCTACTCGTTTATTGCGACATTGAAAAACTTTATTCATGAAGGATGGTTTTATACGTACATGTGAAAAAATAATCATGGGAGATACATATGCTCTAACAACCCTCATATAACATAATACTAATTGTTTTTTTAAAACTTGTTTTGAAAAACAAAGCAGCAACAATCTTACCAATGTATGACAAAATCAGAAACCACTTTCATCTGGATTAAAAATGCGAATTGATGGGGCTGTAGTTATAACGTACTGATTAAATAGTAGTGACAAGCATCAAAAAACTAATTAACCTTCTTTTTGTCAAACTCAGTTGATTCTGGTTTTCTCAAGAATAAGTTATATTTAGATTTCTAAAACCCACCTATCTAATTCTCTTGCGTACATTGTCCTTTTTTGCTAAATTTATACGGGTTCCAATTCCTTACAGAAACGATATGCTAAGTGCCTTCAATCTTTGTTAACTCAAACAGTTATTTTTCTAATTCAATAATAATGCTCGCAAGCTCAGCTTCTGAAAAAGAATTTTCCTGTTAGCGCCATTTTTAACTTTATTTATAATGTCTATATTTATATTTATACATAATAAATATAACCAAATAATAATTTATATACATAACCAAATGTAAAAAAATCTTTAATATTTGAAAATATTTTTAAATATTACCACCATAAAGTAGGCAGCTTTATGTAACTGATATATAAAGATGGTTCCACATACATAAAGCTATATATATATATATATATATATATATATATATATATATATATATATATATATATATATATATATATATATATATATATATATATATATATATATATATGTATATATATATGTGTATATATATATATATATATATATATATATATATATATATATATATATATATATATATATATATATATATATATATATATATATATATATATATATATATATATATATATATATATAGGTAAAAATCATTTATTTAATTTTTTCATCAACATTTTCATCTGTTTAAGTTTTGTTTTTAGGAAGCTCTCGAAGAACTTATAGAGGTTAAGAAATTGGCACCGAAAGATTC
Organism: Hydra vulgaris; assembly: GCF_038396675.1. Classification (NCBI taxonomy): domain Eukaryota; kingdom Metazoa; phylum Cnidaria; class Hydrozoa; order Anthoathecata; family Hydridae; genus Hydra; species Hydra vulgaris. The sequence continues at coordinate 27,647,066 of NC_088925.1, read as the reverse complement.
ACTTATTTATTACATGATTGGGAAGGTTAGTAATTCCAATTATATTACTTGTGCATATAACATTTTTGACGTTTGACGTAAAAATTTGTTTTTTTGTAGGTGTATCAGAAACGTAACGAAATTATATTAGCTCAGCAAAATTTTTCATGGGCGATGAGTTTAAATCCCCACGGACCTAACAATATGATAAAGGAGGCAATGAATCAACTACAAAATTATTCCAGAGAAGACATTCTGACCAGCAATGTTGCCGATTCAATGGAAGATGATAACGGAATGTCTGACATTTCTAATAGCAATTTATAAGTGCGAGAGCAACAGCTAATAAGATTTAATAAGAAAGTTCAAAAGAAGACCTGGTTATGCCTTTTAGTGTGTATCGTTTTTTTAACGATATTTTTATTTGCTGTTCGAACGTGATTGTCAAGATCTAGAGTTTATAAAATATTCTTTGTTGAACTAAACATAGTTTTGCAATTTTTATTCTGAGGCTTTTTATAAAATTTTTGTTCGTGATTATAGTGACGCCTGTTTTATTAGAAGAAATTATTTATGTTTCTTAAAAAATAATTTTAAATCATTTTTTCTTTATATTTTTTTCTTTTAACTTATTACTATGCTAGTTATTAAATATGAAAAATAAAAATATTAGTAACGAACACAATGATTTAGGTTGATTAAAATAATCGTCAGCGCTCATTTAAAGACTTTTACCTAGTTAAATGGTTTTAGTTTTAACTGATGTCAGATAATAAATGGTTGATTTAACCATCTTTAACAAAAAAAAAACTTGCTGTGACGTGTGGTTTTCATTTAATATTTGCAATTTTTATTGATATCAACTACTTGTTTTTGTTTTAGGTTGGCGAGAGACAACCGCAGATATTATAAATTAATTTTTTGTCATATTTTTTATTGATTTTGCAAAAACCCTTTACATGGCGAACTACAACGTGTTTTGTGATGTACTTTGTGTTACACTTTAAAGGAGACAAGGGTTGTAAAAGAGTACTTGAGGTTTTATATACCGGACACATAGTAGATGCTATGAAAGTCGCAATAATTTTAGGGTTAAATATTTAATATTATAGGGATATAAAAAATTGTTTTTTGTGGTGATATTTCATTCTTAGATATGTCTTCATGCAACAAACGTTGGAGATTTAAAAAAAAATGTTATGGGTTCATATTTAAACCTTAAAACACTCTTAAGTTGCATCAGAGTCCATAGGAACGTACGTAGCTTCCATGAATTAGTGTTTACTCCCTATTTTCCTTAGGGATGGCTCTTTTACTTACGCGAGTAAGTAAATGTTTATGAAATAGTTGATTACATAAATAATTTTAATCATTTACGTAATTGTTATAGTTTTGATCATTTACGTAATTTACAATAAAGTAATTAATTTTTATGAAATGACATACTTTATAAAGTTTTTTTACTTTCAAATGTACCTTACGTAAGAGTAAAGAAGATTAAATCAAATGTGAAAGTAAGTCTCGTAAAAAAATATTTTACTTTTACATATAAATACTAATTACTTTTTCAAATTACATTACATAATTTAATAGTTTCTCAAAATGTAATTTTCATTACATTTAAAAATAATTTTTACAACATAATTATATTACCGTTTTTATAAAAAAAACTTGCATACGATGAATTAAATAAAAGTAATAGGCGACCAATATATGTATATAAAGTTAACATATATGTAACCGAGTGAAATACAAAAAGTGTTAAATAAGGTTTAGTTTTTGCCGACATTTTTTGTGATCGGTTTTAGCTTTTTTTTTCCTGCAAAATTTGAATGTATTAGTATGTTTATAGGCATCATCTTGTTGCTAAAAAAGTCATCCCTACTCCCGGTCTATGATCCTTTTGGGCAGTATTAAAGGGTGGTGGATAGGCTTAAGCGCCAGCCATAAAATTTTCAAGAGGATCGTTTTATTTAAATTTTAAAGTCATTTAATATGATGTACCAGATTAAAAAAAGGCAACCCTACCAGGAACGTACCGTGAAATTTTTTAGGGAGGGTCGTTTTTGAAAAAAAAGGCAGTTTTAAAACACCAAACAAATATCTTACTAAATTTACTTAATAAAATTTTCGTAAAACGTAGCTATATTTGTGTTAACAATGTTTACATAAACGAATTTATTGTTCTCCGAATATTTTTTCTATTTTTATACTGCATAGGCGTATAAGAAAGCTCCTTGTTAAAAAATGGGTATCGATACAAAGATTAATAGTACCTTGATAAATGGTTTAAATTTTTATTCAAAAACTAAACTTTTTTCATACAATTTTTTAGGATGTAAAGTAAAAAATAGTTTTGAGACTTGTTTATAATCAACAATTTCATTGTGGTGGATATTCATGATGGCTAATGAACCAAGTCTATCTGCAGTCATACTGGCTCTCACCATGTTCTTAATCTTCGCATTGCTGAAAAGCTGCGTTCACATTCTGCAGACGTTTCAGGTAGTGTACATCCGATCTTTAGAAGCTCGAAGAGATTAGGATATTGATTTTCATCGGAGATTTTAATGGCTTTAGCTAGAGTATTAGGCCTATCTTCAGGTTTAATAACAGACCATTTTCTTTTCCAAAACATGAATTCTTGATCAACAGTTTCTGAGTTTGGAAGATCACCTTTACAGTATCGGACAAAACATGGTGGACAAACTCAAATTTAGTACAAAAATTGATCAATAACTAAAAAAAACTAGTAAAACAATTGAACATATTATTTTTTAAATAGTTTATTATGTTCTCAACAAATTTAAAACGTTTGAATTATACTAAGAATCACAAAAAAAAATTTATAACACATTTTTTTCAACAAACTACATTTTTCCTTGAACAAAACAAGGTGGACAAGTCAAAACAATGCTTTTTTTATAAGATTTCATTGCTTTTATTTAATTTACCGTATTCTTATGTTTTCACTTTTATCATAACATTACTCTAAAATAATAAAATAGATTTTGGAACGTCTGACCAATTATTTTTTCAATTTAACTAAAAATAGATTTAACTCGTGACATATGGCGTATATTGCAACTAAAATGGCTTACGACAAATTAGGAAGTGTTTTACCTGAAAATATTATTAAAGATTTTAGAAGCGGAAAACGTCAAGGTGAAATTCGTAGAAAATATAATATACCTAAAATCGACTGTAAGCAAAACTGTCAAATCATTTGGATCTCGTGACTACTATAAAACAAACCATCGGGGCGGATGTCTAAGAAAAACAGCACAAAGACTAGATTGAATATTTGTTAAAAAGCTTTAAAAAGATCCATTTTTGTCATTCAAAAAATTAACCGTAAAACTTGAACTACAAATCTCTAATCGCACTGTGCGACGAAGAGTTAACAAAGCAAAGTTGTTTTCTCGAATGCCTGACAAGAAACCACTAACTTCTTTTAAAAATAGAAAGCTAAGACTTGCGTTTGCCAAAGCACACCAAAATTGGACTGTAGACCAGGGGAAAAACATACTTTTTAGTGATGAATCAAAATATAACCTTTTTGGAAGCGACGGCAAGAACCGAGTTTGGAGACCAAAGAACACCAGATTCAATACTAAATATACCAAGAAGAGTGTTAAGCATAGAACGTCTGCTATGGTTTAGGGATGTTTCTCAGCACTAGTAACTGGTTCTATACACAAAATGGTATTATGGACCGTTTTGTTTACAAAGATATAATTGAAGATGTAATGTTATATGCTGAATAGGAGATGTCTCTAAAATGGATTTTTTTTTAACAGGATGATGATCCAAACATACGTCAAAAATTGTAAAACAATGGTTCAAGGACAAGAATATCACCATAATGGAGTGGCCTGCACAAAGCCCTGACTTGAATCCCATAAAAAATTTATATCCCATAAAAAATTTGAATATGATGAAAAATATTGATACATAATATGATGGAAATAACTGCAACAAATTTATAAGGTTAACTTTTTTTTAGATGCAAAATTTGGGTTCATAATTGTCGTCGACAAGATCTTGATAATATATCATCTGTCGAAACCAATTTTAGAAATAAATATTTGTCATCTCAAGTTAAGATTTTTCGTCTTAAAAAATAAAATAAAGAACTTACAGTTAAAGAACAAAATGTTACAAAATTGTGATGGTTCAATATAACACATTATAAATTTATCTAAAATATTTTTAACTGCTACCCAGCTACAATTTTTTGAAAGCTAATTAATTATGAATAATCGCGTTAAAAAAGGAATCGTTGGACTGTTAAAGATAAACTGTTAGCCTTGAAGATTATATATCACAGTCCACAAACTTTTAAAATGCTAAGAAGAGTTTTTTCATTGCTAAAAGCACTATTTTAATGTTTCTAGAAAAATCTTTTGGGACCCTAGTATCTGGATTTTTAAATAAGGTAATGACCTTATAAAAATGAGAGATGAAACCATGACAAAATTAGAAAGGAACTGTTGTTTTGTTTTTGATTAAATGTCTTTAAAGCGACATTATGACAAAAATATTGACAAGGTTGTTGGAATTTAATCGAATGGTAAACCAGTGAACCAAATACTTGTATTAATAGTTTGAGGGTTATCAACTAAATGGAAACAACCAATTGCTTATTTTTATAGTAATAATGCTATTAATTCAACCAATTTAGGTCTTAAATAACGCAATAGGTTTAGCTGTATAATGTCTTGTTTTTGATTAAAGCTCAACTAATATTGGAGCTATTAAATTTCTAGAATTTTCATTATTAAATCAACAAATTTTACATCCAACTACAAGAGCAAAGGTATATATAATATTTGATCCATCGCATCACATAAAAAGTGTCAGAAGTAATTTAATACAACATAACATTTTGTCTGATGGTAAAATAATCTAGTGGAAGCATCTGCAAGAGCTCTATAATTTGGAAAAGTTAATGCTATCCGCCTTGCTCCAAAATTGACAGATTATCATTTAGATCCAGAATCACAATTAGCCATGTGAGTAAAGTCGGCAACACAAATTTTTAGTATCAAGTTACTGTTTTGAATGTATATGCTTCTACAAAATTATTGCCTGAAAAAGTTGTCTACATCCTTTTTTATTAAAAATATGGATATTTTATTTGACATAATGAATTCTCGTAAACTAATAGCAGATAAACCAACACTAAATAATAAGTTTATTCAACAGCTTGAAGATTTGAGAGTTTGTATTAAGCGGTGGCATTTTTGTGGTGTTCGTAGCTAAAAAGGTATATACAGTCATTGGGGTTTAGATGTTACTATTTCTAATATTCTTTGTCTCACAAACGAATTGCTTCACGAGGATTTCTTTTATGTTTGCACAGCTCAGTTTAATCAAGACTGTTTAGAAAATTTTTTTGCATTAGTACGAACCAAAGGAGGTTGGAATGACAGACCAACAGCATTGCAATTTTAATCAGCATATCAAAATGCTTTAGTACTCCTTTCAATGGAGCAATCTACTTCTAACAGTAATTGTCTCCCAGTGTCAGATTTTTTGGTTACCGTAGATTCAATTACCAATAAAGTGTTTGAGAACCAAATTTCTACAAATGAAAAATTGATTTTTAAACAGCCATCTTCATTATTAACAAAAAAAATTACAACCTTGTATTTTACAAAATTTTTCAAGTGATTCACTTTCGCAGTCAGTTAAGCAAGTTTTAAAATCGATTGCAGAATATTTAATAAAGAAAGTTCAAATTTGTCAAAAATGTATCCAAGTTCTTTCAAGTGTCACATCAAGTGGAAGTAACTTATTTAATACTGATTACAAAACTTGCTTCAGAATATAGAAACTGTTTTTATAATACAAATCAAAATTTTACTAAAAGAAACATCATACAACAAGTTATTAATAAAATAAAAAAATCATTGCAATTTTAGATTTCTTTTTGATGAACATGTTGATCATGCCTTTCTCCTGAAAGAAAGTTTAATTAGAAACTTTGTAATTATGAGAATGTCTTATTTTATGCGCTTTTATAATCGAGATATGCAACCACGAAACAAGGCATGTAAAAAAAAGTTGGCTCGTATTATCCATGGATTATGCTTGCATAAATGCTTGTGATAATGCAATTATAGATCCATGCTTGCTTTTTATATTAATTAAAAATGATTTTATTTTATCAATAAAAGATATTTCTTATTGGAAATAGTTTTTTTTTCTAACAGCATCATTTATTAATTTAGAATCTAAATAAGAATATATTTAAACGAATAAGGTGATAGCAATGCTTTTAAATAGCAGTTTTGCAAGTTTTTATCACTATCATAAATATATTCATGTTAAGTTAATAATGTTATACAAGTAAATTTATGAATAAGATAACAATTTCAAAAGTTTAGTTTCTAAAGGAGTTTTTTTCAAGCTGCTTGATATGATTGTTATTTAAATTTATGTTACTAAGAGTCATCAAGTTTGCGTATTAAGATAGTTTTGGTCCCGCAAGACAACCCACAATGCTTTGCGGCTAAAATTACACTATTTTGTCGAGAGTTGGCAGCCCTTGACATAGATATATGGAATTTTCAGCGAGTTGACAGCCTTTGCTGTTGAACCCTTATTTATGGATAATTCTCGATAACTCAAACATTCGCTAACTAGAACTAATTCTTTGGTCCCTTACATGGTCCGAGTAATCGGGAGTTAACTGTAATCATTTAATGATTAACTCTTTCACTACCACAAGTACCTGTCCCTTTTTTACCAAATGCTCTTTATTCACGCAAATTTCAGTATAAAATCAAGCAAGATATATATTTGCTATTATAAACGGCCTCCTTTTTGAACCCCCTCTCTTCCTCCCCCCTCCCCCCCACACACACACACACAAAAAGTTCATGGTACAAGCCTGGGTATATTTTTATTTAACTACATATATTTAACTATATATTAATTTTGTTTAATCATTGAGTTTTTATTAGGACTTAAACCCGAAACCAAGAAACCGAGCCTCCTTTTATACTACGCGAGATCAAAGTGTAAACCGCATTAATTTCATTTGACAGCATTGACTGGAAAAAAAAGACAAAAACTGAAGGTTATCTAAAAGATCTTTATTCGGGATGCAAGCCTTCATTGACATACATAGGAAAAAACGTTTGTCTTTATCTCTAAGTAACATGCAAAGTGTGGAATCTCGAGGTCTATCTGATGGCAGTATTACATATTCTGGTATATTTGTAAACTTACCAGTTTGTATTGTATACAAACTGGTAAGTTTACCATTGTATTTACTATTTGCGCACAAAATTTATTCAGTAAAAGTTTGCCAAGCTAATGAAAACTGAAAGTAAAAGAAGTTTAAAAAAAAACCGTTATGAGTACTCTAGTACAGTCATGTATTTAAAATGAGTCTTTGATTTTTAAATATTTGAAAATTTAAAGATTGATACTTGGAATATATTTAACTATTATTTATATTAGAGGTTTGAACTCTGATACCGACGATGAGAAAGTTTTAAAATCAGTCTGTAAAATGAAGGCATTACCTATAACCTTGCTATTTTAATTTGTTTCCGAAAGTGATAAGTATATTTGTTTGATGTGTCCAGAAAAGGGGAAACTTGTTTGTGGGCCTAAACCAAATCTGCGAAAACATAATTTTCATGAAGATAAAAAACCAGAGTACCTTAACAATTCTCAAAAAATTATATTTGCTCAAGATGAATTAGTTGGGACGCGAAACAAAGATGAAATAGATGAAGCCGTCATAAATTGTATTGTTCAAGATGGCCGCCCTTTTAACGGTTTTTATAAACCTGTTATGCTGCTTTTTCTCATATAAAGACGATAGCAAACCGATTGAGAAAGAAATACTATCAATACAAGATCTTAAAGATGAAATTAGTTACCCTTATAGCCTTAGCAACAGATTTGTGGAAGAATCGGGTTGGATCGTATTGGCTTTGCATAACAGCGAATTACTTGACAACGAAGTTTAAATATAAATCAGAAGTAGTAAACTTTTGCAGATTTTACGGAAGGCCATTGAGTAATAGACTTACGGCATTCATGCAGAAAGAAATTAATAAACTTAAAATCGATAATAATTTTGTTTCAATAACAATAGACAACGCTGAAGATATTAAAAAGGCAATGGGACCTATTTCTTTACAACTTTCATGCATTTGTAATAATTTGAAATTGTTTTAAATCATGGAATTAAGTTGTGGATCAAATCATCGCATAACTTATTAGATAGCACAGAAGATATCGAGGATCTTGCATATTACAACAACTATAATGAAAGTGATATGGAATCTAATGGAAATATTTCGTCGGACAATGAAGAGTAAATTTCATGTACTTATGACAAAGAAGATGAACTCGGATGATGAAGAAAGCAGCGAGGAGGAGGCAGCATCAACCAATGAAACTGTTAATCATTTATTTAATTTTTCATCCAGCATATTATTCAGGTTGAGAAAAACTGTAGCTCTTGTTAAAAGATCTTCTATTTTGTAATTATTTACAAAATAGAAGATCTTTAAAAAAATAGAAGATCTTTTGCAAAATAGAAGATCTTTTAACAACACAAAAGTGAAAGACATATTGCTCCTATTATTAAAAATAGTATTAATTTTGCAGTGGTTTCTCATTGATTTACCATCTTTGCATTTGGCGTCATTTGCAATTTACAAGAATAAATATTTTAAAATAGCAGACTTGAAAATTTGGAGGGCTCTTTTACCAAAAGCTCATACATTTTTAATAGTAAAGGGACTTTAGCCCCGCAGCCACCTCCCCCATGTTCCGCCACCCCTAGATTTATAGCACCCATATGGCGCGCATTTATAGTTATTTAATGCAAAAATAATTGATTTTAGACTTTTTTAAATTAAGTTAAAGACACTACAAACTTTCTTTTAAAATATGTAGGGGAGAGTGGGGAGAAACGGGACGCAGGGGAAGTGGGGCACTCCTATTATTTTAATTAGGAGCGGCACCTAATTACTGTTATTTAATGTAATTATGTAGATTTTTTGTCCCCTTTTAATCAGACATGTCTCCCTGCTAGAAACAGTTTTTTTTTTAAAGTACGTCTAAAAAGTATTTTTCGCTCTCTGTCTAGTATACTAGGGCGTGAGTGAAAAGTTACTTTTTGGTATGGAATATATATACTTACACAATATGTATATATACTTACATGATTTACGTAACTCATGTAAGTATATATATTTGACTGTTGTTGCAAATATTGCCTATTTTATATTGAAATGCAATTATCATGTAACATTTTTAAATAAGCTATTAGCATTCACCGCGAGCGGACGTGTTTTTTTTTTACTTACTGGTTTTCAAAAAAAAAAAAAATTCAAAATGGCTTCTAAAAGTTTTACATCTGCACAGTTAAAAGATATTTTGGAAATTCATGAAAATACTATTATGAAGATGTTTAATGATAGAATTGAAAAACTTGAAAACAAACTAAATCAGTAATTGACGAGAACAAGGAACTAAAAAAGGAATTACGCGAACTTAATAAAGCTGTTGAACTTGTGAGTAATAATTATGATAAAATAGTCGCTGATCATCAAACATCAAAAACATCATTGATAAATGAAAATGCAAATTCTAAAATGATTAACAAATTGGCGGAACTTGAAGACAGAAGTCGACGCAACAACTTAAGATTCTGCGGCATTGAAGAAATTGAAAATGAAAGTTGGGAAGACAGTGAAAATAAAGTAAGGAAGTTTTTAAATAATAAACTTCAACTACACGGAAACTTTGAAATTGAAAGGGTGCATCGAGTTGGCAAAAAATTACCTGAAAACAATAAAAAAAAAATAGATTGATTGTAGTAAGATTTCTTAACTACAAAGACAAAGCCACGATATTAAGAAAATATACGACGATGAAATTATGGACTCGTTTACATAAATGAAGATTATAGTGATCATACGAATTGCGGAAAAAACTCCTGAATGAGGCAAAAGATTTAAGGGCCAAGGGCAAATACGCTAAAGTTGTATATAATAAATTAATCATACGGGATTTATAAAAGAAATTCTTTGATCTTATTTCGAATATGAAAAAACAAAAATTAAATGGATTCTAATAAAACCTTAAATTTTGAGTCTAGTTTTTATGATTTTTTTCGAACTAATGATTTCTTATTAGACGAGGAATCTGATCCTGATCTTAATTATTTTACTGATTCTGATAGTTGCAAAATAAATGCAACTACTTTTATACCCATGAAATTAAAGGATTTCTTGATCAAAATAATATTAACACAATTCACATTAATATTCGAAGTTTAAAAAAAAAATTTGAAATCTTTAGTAATTTTATTGAAGAAACTAGTAATCTTTTTAATACAATCTGCTTAACAGAAACATGGTGCAGTTCGGATGACGTAAATTCTTTTACCAATTTTGAACTGCCGGGTTTTAATGTAATTTCATTGGCACGAAAAACAAATAAGCGTGGCGGAGGCGTTTTTATTTATGTTAAAAATAACTTACAATATTTTACCCGGCATGACATGAGCATCACTGATGCTGATAAAGAAGTTTTAACGGTTGAAATTTTACCCAATAAATTAAAAAATAAAATTCTAAGTTGCTGTTATCGCCCACCTTCAGGTGAAATTAAAAATTTTATTTCGTTTTTATGTAATGACGTTATTAAAAAAAGTAACCGCGAAAATAAATTTATCTACTTATTGGGTGATCTGAATTTAGATTGTTTTCAATACCACGTCAATAATAACATTAAAAAGTTTTATAATGGCATTCTCGAAAATGGTGCGATTTCTTTGATTAGCAAACCGACAAGAATTACTCAATCAAGTGTTTCTTTAATTGATAATATTTTAACCACTGATGTTTTTAACGTATCCTTAAAAAAAGGCATAATTAAAAATGACATATCTGATCATTTTCCTGTTTTCTTTTCTATAAATATAGATAATAAATTACTTCCTAATGAAAAACGAGTTTTCAAAAAGCGAATTTTTACAAATAAAAACTTTAAACCTTTTAAAGAACAATTATCTTTAATTGATAGGAACTTTATTAACGCCTCTGATAATACAAACTTAGTTTATAACTCCTTTTTTAAAACTTTTTATGACATTTACGACACAAATTTCCCTGAAGTTAATTTAAATCTCAAAGCTAAAAGTATTAAATCGCCTTGGATTACAAAGGGTTTGCGTAAGTCTTTAAAAATTAAACAAAACTTATACATTAATTACTTAAAATGTAAAACAAATGAAAATAAAATTATATATAAAAATTACGCTAAACTTTTTGAAAGCTTCAAAAAAAAAAAAACAACAAAAATATTATTTAAATTTACTAGATAAATATAAATTAAATTTTAAGCGCACTTAGTTTATTATAAGAGAAATTACTGGCAGCAAAAAAAGTGCATCTCACACTTTGCCAAACATGGTTAAACATAATAATGAATTTTTATATGATAAAAGACAAATTACGGAAAAGTTTAATAAATATTTTGTGTCTGTAGGACCAAATCTTGCAAAAAACATTCCTATAGCAAACAGCTTAATGATTGATCTATGTTTCCCTCTAAACTCTTACTTGAACTCTTTTGAATTATCTTTTGAAGAGATTGAAATTGCATTTAAAATGTTGAAATCTAACAAAGCAGTAGGCCCTGATGGTATTAACGGCAACATTATTATAAGTTCATTTGATGTTTTAAAAGATATACTCTTTAAGATTTTTTCGATATCAATTAAACAGGGAATTTTTCCACAAGCTAAAATTAGCAAAAGTCATACCAATATTAAAAGGTGGTGACGCTGAGAATATAAGTAACTATCGTCCAATTTAACTACTTTCTGTATTCTCTAAAGTTTTAGAAAGAATTTTGTACAATAAAATTTATAATCATCTTACTATAAACAATTTATTATATGGATATGGATTCCAAAAAAACCATTCCACTGAACATGCCATTTTACAATTTACAAGAAATATATCTGACTCATTTGAAAATTCTCAATTTACTTTAGGTGTTTTCATTGAATTGGCAAAAGCTTTTGATACTATTGATCACAAAATTCTTTTTAAAAAGTTGGAGTGGTACGGAATTACTGGAAATATATTAATTTGGCTTCAAAGTTACCTAAATAATCGGAAACAATTTGTTTATGCAGATGATAACGTAACATCTAATTTGTTAAATATTTCATGTGGAGTTTCTCAAAGATCCACCCCTCCTATTTCTAATATATATTAATGATCTACCAAAAGCTTCTAACCTAATGACAATTATGTTTGCTGATGATTCTAACTTATTTCTTTCTCATAAAAACATTTTTACACTTTTTAGCAACATGAACATTGAACTAGCAAAAATTTCCGAACGGTTTAGATTAAACAAACTATCATTAAATATTGATAAAACTAAATGGATTCTTTTTCATCCTTATGGTAAAAAGCACCAGCTGCCTAGCAATTTACTCTTTTTTTTATCGATAACATAATTATTAGAAGAGTTCTAGTGACAAGATTTTTAGGTGTATATATCGATGAAAATCTTAATTGGAAAAGCCACATTGCTACTTTGTGCAATAAAATTTCAAAGAGTATAGGCATTTTATACAAAATAAGAAACTTTCTAGATAAAAACAACTTAATTCAGCTATATTATTCGCTAACTCATTGCCATATTAATTATGCAAACATTGCTTGGGGTAGCACTTATAAAAGTAAACTTAAACCTCTCTATCGGCAACAGAAACATGTAGCACGCCTTATAAATTTCAAGGACCGTTTTGCTCACGCCAAGCCTCTTTTATATGATATGAAAGCACTCAATATATATGAGTTAAATTTTTTTATTATTCTTTGTTTTATGTATAAATGCAAGACCCACCTATCACCCGTTTCGTTTCGTAACTTGTATTTACAAAGAAATAAATATATTTTAAGGAACGATAATTTAATTCGACAACCATTTTCTCAAACTAATTATGGAAAATTTTTTATTTCATTTCGCGGACCATTTTTTATGGAATAGTATAGTTCTAAATACTTCTAAAGATTTTTCTCAAGAATGTAATTTTGATTCTTTTAAACAAAATCTTAAAAAACTCATTTTTTCAACTGATAATATACTAATCTACTTTTAAATTTTAAAAGTTTTTGAAAATCCCTTATCTATATTAGTATATGTATATATTTAATGTATTTTTTTATTTATTTATATTTTTGTTTGTGTTTTTTATCCACATGCAATTAGCGGTTTCTCTGTGACAAGACCTGATAGTCTTCTTTGAGTAATCCGCGTTCTTTATATTTATTTTTAATATTTATTTCTTAACAATATCTTGACTTGTTAACTTTTATCATTGTAACAAAGTTTTGTTTATTTAAATTGTAATAAATATTGTAATAAAGAATAACAACAACAACAACAAAATTTTGGTACCTAAACTTATATTTAAGCTTTACTTGTGAGGCTGTTATTTTAGCTTTATTTCGTCTGTACTAGATAGAGGTTAAGCGTTATCAAACATAATTTCTTTAAATTTCAGGCCATGCGTAGAGCTTATCAAAGGAAGAATAAAACTCCGGATGTCAATAGTCAAAAACTACTTTTGACTATTGATTATTTTTGTTTCATTTAAAAAAAACTTAAATTTAATTCCAAGAGTTTGCTCAAATTAATATTCAATTTGTTTTACTGTTGATTTAATATAGTTCCCACTTCTCCCGCTTGCTTGTCCCACTTCTACTCACACTTGTCACACTTTACCCCGGCACGGTTTCTCTAAAAACAAAATTTTATATACTAAATTATAATTTGCCGGTAACCTAAAGGAACCGAGGCGCAGCCATAGGCTGCGCCTCGGTTCCTTTAGGTTTATTTGTTAAAACTTGTTTGGTTTAGTTCGCACATCAAATAAAAGAAATATTGCAATTACTATAAAAGTAATTTTTCGTGTCCCACTTCTCCTTACTCTCCCCTGTTAAAAATTATATTAATGTTTAAAATTATACTATAAGTTGCTATGATCTTGTCAAAATAAATAATTATCACATGTTAATTTTTATGAATGAAATCAATAAAGAAACGATCCCAAATATTTTCAAAACATTATATAAAAAAATACAGCACAAAAATCTTACAAAATACTCAAACAAACAATAAAACTTGTTTTGAAGTCACCAAGTTTTCTATTACTGATAAAAAACAACAACAAAAAAACCAGTAATAGGTATTATAAAAATACAATGGAAACTCAAAAATACGTGGAATTTAAAAACGTGGAATTTAAAAGAAGTGAACTAAATGAAATGAACTAAACTAAGCAGTATTTGCGGTTATCAAAAGTTATTATTATTATTTTATGGAAGCGGATGGGAAGTTATAATTTTTTTTTTTTTTTGGGAGGAACAGGGGATAATTTGTTTTGAAAGTGTGAAAACTTAATTTTTAATTTGTTTTAAACGACTATTTTAATCACTATCCTTGCTTTAAAATAAAATCTGCCTTTGCAATTTTATTCTAATTTTCAAACTAAAAAATCTTCAAATCAGCGTGGTCATTGTTAACAGCCACTCTTACCCAAATAAAAAAGTAACTTTTTTTAAAGAACTATTCATAAAATTTTAGTCTTGAATGGAGTAATAAATGCATCATTGTAGCCACATTGGATGTCTTCTGTCCGCCATCTTCAAGTTAAATTTTGAATGGAATTCTTAAAAAAATGACAAGTTTTTATTTAAGACACTATTTTATTTGAATATTTTAGATAATTACTTGGGTTACCGTAAAGAAGGTTGCCATTAACCTTCATTTTAGTAGCTTAGATGCCCAAGAAATACTAAACGTGTGTGCGTCCCAATTCGGGATGCACAAAACTTTTAGTCAATGGTTAACCGGCTTTCCTCGTCCTTAATGGATATCGTTTTTTATTTGCCTTTCTTGCTCTTAACGGATATTGTTTTAAAGCATATAATTTAATTCCCCCTAGATTCCAAATAAATAATGCATAATAAATGTTTCATTTTTTATAGGTGTTTGCTTGAAGGAAAATATATAAACCTACATTATTTTTGAAAGAAAGAATAGTTAAACTTGAATTTTATTCAATTATTATGTATGATTGGCTATTCAACGCTTCCTTTTATCTCTTTATAAAAGTACAGCTCTCAAAGAGTCCGATTCCATTAACAGCTATAAACTACCATAGTCTTAAAAGTACCGTGTTACGCATGGATAGCTGCATAGCGTACTGTTTAGAGTCATGCACCATGGGTGGTTAAATAAATATCTTGTTGCGAATGCGCCAGGGTGCCATGCACTATCTATGATTTAGCCAGATTCTCTAAAAACCTTAAATAGAGGTAAAGTACCTAAAAATATTAGACAATACTTTTAGGTACTAAAAATGTTATGTCTAATATTTTTAACTAAATAAAACCATTTCAAAGACCACATTCGTGGTCTTTGAACTATTTTTTCATTAATATAATACTTTTCATAAAATTCACCAAACTTACTTTCTCTTTGTGAGACTAGTTTGAATTCGACTGTTTAATCTTCGAATCTTAGTGTTAATGACAATTATCCTTCGATTCGCAAAAACCTTAATAGTGAGATGCTTGGCCTGAAATTACGCATGTGCTCACGCATAAATTCACCTATTTATTGTGAAATTAGATTTAAATTATCTGACCGTTCTTTTATGTGCTTCCATTTAGAACATCTTTACTCGTTAACCTTTCTCTTGTTATTTACCATTTTCCTCCTCTCAAGACTGGACTCTTTTTGATGTTCATTCTGATGAAATTGACCAACCCTGAGCCCATATTGTTGTAATTAGTGAGTTTAATGCTCATCACGCTGAGTGGCTTGACCCACGCACCGCTGATTCTGCTGGCATTAAAGCTCACAACTTTTATGTTTTTCAATCTCCTACTCAGATTAATTTGAGACTCATTTTCTAGAAAATCCTAATCACTTAGCTACACTCCTTGACTTGTGTTTTGTCTCTGATCCTTGCATGTGTTTAGTTTCTCTTTGTTCTCCTTTCAATATTCAATATTAAAAAACCGGTGAATTAAATTTTAGTAATTAGTACTTTTTTATACATTTTTTTTTGGTAATGTCAAAAAAGTTTTGTTTTGAAATCATCTAAGTTTAATATTCTTCAAGTAATAAATAGTATTATTTTTTTATTTTTTTTATTTTTAGGTACCCCAAGAAGTCCTAACGGTCTTGTCACAGAGCACCGCGGAAGTGCATTTAACCAGGAAGTTCACGCCTCCTTCCTTACCGTGACGCGAAAATATGCCCAAAGCTCGTTTCGAACCTGGATCTCCTGCATATAAAGCAAGCGTTCTAACTACTGCGCCACGGCCACACTATTACAGTACTAATATAAGTATAAAAGGTGTTTAAGATATTTAAATGTGATATTACACACACACACGCACACACACACACACACACACACACACACACACTCACACACACACACACACTCACACACACACACACACACACACACACTCACACACACACACTCACACACACACACACACACACACACACACTCCTTTATTATTTGGTTCGGGACGGTCCTGGCCGGAGTACTTTTTTTCTAGGAAATACGCCATAAGTATTTTTACCCCAAGAGTGCGTTTTTTTAAAAATAAGAAACCAAGCAAACAGACTATTAGCAGAAAGTTTCTTATTTTGAAAATTCTATTTTCCGCGTATAGTACGAAAAGTTTCTTGAGTTCGTTCTTGAGTTGGAATTCATTTCATTGGAATTCCGTCACATCAACGCGCAATTTTATTAGAATTTTATCACAGCTACGCGCAATCGAATGGGATTCCATTTGATTTCCACACGCAATCTAGAATTCTATTCGATTGCTTGTGCACATAAAATACACATTTGAGGTCGCCCATAGATTACGTCACGCTTTTGACAATTTCACTTGAAATTCTTGTTTAATTTAACCTCATAATTTTAAAAAAGCAAAATTAAATTAATTTATAAACCTAATTTAAATAAATATTAAAATACTTTTTTTTATTACCTGTTTTTTAGAATACTTGCCCAAACCTAAACCCTAAGTAGATGAATGTACACTCCACTGCGCCTATCCCTATTTAAGTCAGTATACTCCACTGCGACTTAATCAGTCCATTTATGTATGTATTGATGCACTTATTCTATAAAACTTTAAAATAAATAAATAATAAACATAACAATAAATAGACAAAAAAGTAGTTAAAAAACATAAAACTACATAAAAATAAAACATTAAAATTAAAAATTGAAAACGTTACGTGTGTTTATTGGCGGCGTTACTTTGAGCCGGCGCGCGAAAAAAAAAATAGTACTTGTAAGTTAATATTATGGTATCTTTATTATTATTGCAATCTATTCTATTCAAATCTGGTTAGGGTAATAGAATATTAGGATAAATATGGGAGCAGAAGAAACAGATTTAACAGAAAAGGACGAAATTGTTTTGCATGCTATTTTTAATCCAAATACTCCTCTTGATTTAAAAAAAAATATCGCCTACATTCACTCAGGAACTAACGCAGATAATGAAACAACACCTGAGTTAAAAAAAATTGAATTAGAAGCTGTTAAATTGGCACAGGCTCAAAATTTTGAAGAAAGTTTGAAACTTTTTAACCAACTTATAAACGAGACTCCATCATATGCTTCTGCATACAACAATCGAGCGCAGCTTTACCGAATTTTAGGTAATATACATACATACATATATATATATATATATATATATATATATATATATATATATATATATATATATATATATATATATATATATATATATATATATATATATATATATATATATATATATTATATATATATATATATATATATATATATATATAGTTGAATTCGACACATATATAATTATTGTTAAATAAAATACATTTTGATTTAACAATAATTATATATATATATATATATATATATATATATATATATATATATATATATATATATATATATATATATATATATATATATATATATATATATATATATATATATATAAGTTGAATTCGACACATATATAATTATTGTTAAATAAAATACATTTTGATTTAACAATAATTATAAAACAAATAAAATATGTTAATTTCCATCATAAGCATTGACAGATGTGTCATAGACACATCTGTTAATGCTAGTTAAAAAAACTTCACATAAATTTAAATTAAATTTTATTAGTTAGTCTTTAATGTTTGAATTTAATATTTCATTTCCAGTAATCTGATTTTATTTCCAGTAATCTAATCTAATTGAGCAACTTTAAGAATGTGGCTTTGTGAGTTAATAAGTTTATTTTGTAGTTTTTAAAGGTTAATTATTATTATTTACATCAATAAAATAGAGTCTTCATTGTGGGAGCAATAATGATTTGTATAAAATAAAATTTAGTGTGTTAAGTTATACCCTTGCTTATTCTACCAAGATATTTAGTTTTAATTTATAATGCAATATCAATTATGCAAGGATGCGTAGTACCAAAAGGACTCCGGCTTTATAGCTCTACTTTTTCCAAGTCTGTAGTGTCCAGAAGCTCTAAACATGATTGCTAACTTATGATCAGCTATACGAAAAAAGTTCATGAGGCTTAATGACTTGAAACTTATTGTTTTTAAGCCCAGAGTCCTGGGGTCCTTGCCGCCATTATACCTAAGGACTCCGGGTTCAAAAAATTATTGTTCCTCTAACTTAAAAGTCTTAATTTTTTTCCTATTAGTAGTCTATAAACTTATTTATATTTTTAGAGTTCCTGGATACCAAAAACTTGGATAAAGTAATCTTTTTGTGACTTTCAAATTCGGAGTCCTTTTTAGGACTTCCCATCCCTGCATTTATGTATAAACAAAAAAGTTCCAAAATAAAATCTTGTGGAATCCCTATATTGTGAATCAGTGTGCTAAATTTTTTCATTATTAATCTTGACTACTTGAGTTTTCATTGCAAAATAGTTTATAACTGAGTTGAAAACTGTACCTTCAACCTTGTAGTCTTTAATTTTTCTGTTGATTGTTTTAAATACAAGGTTTAGGAATACCATTAATAAAAATTTATTGTTATTCTATGCCCTCCATTTATGTAGCAGTAATTGGATGACTGATTTAGTTGATTTAACTATATCAGTTTAATTTTTTTTCACAAGTATTTGCTATATATAAATATAATACATGCATACGTGTATATATTCTATATACATTAGGGTATGTCAGTTGAAACAAAAATGAATAAAAGAAACTTCTAGCATCAATGTTATAGTGCCAATATATATAATTTTAAAAAATTACTATTTTTTTAATCTGATGGGAAACTTATTTGTTTTCAAAGATGTCAGATTGTATAATTCATGAATTTAAAAAAATTTTATGTCAGTGGATTTCTATGTTCTTTGATGAGAAAAAAATGGAACAGTTGGTGTCGCAAAAATTGAGTTTATAATGGGGCTGACAAGTAAAAAAAAATCACTTTTTGTACTTAGGGTGTTCTTGATTGGCAGGCAGAATGTGTCTTAAAGAAAGTTCACTGCAATATAGCATACCAACAGATCAGAAACACTTTCTACCCAACAATTATGAAAGATTTTTCAACAAACCTCCATCTTTCCCTGAACCAGTTTCAGAGTTTGAGAAATCCCCTCCTATTATATGAAGAGATTTATGTACTTCCCAAGAAACCATCCAAATAAATAGTCCAATAGCTGCTTTTTCAACAGAAATATTAGGAGATAAAATTTATAGTAAAGGTGTAAAATGTGTAATATTGTGACAATCCGGTTTAGAAGTAACACTGATGTGTTTTTCTTTGGTAAAGCCCTTTGGTAAAATCTTTTTAAGATTTTAGATCAAGATCTAGTTTAAAACTGTTTAATTTTGAGCACTTTTCATTACATGCTTGCCATTACATCTTTTAAATTTTACATTTACAAGATGCAATATCAATTTAATTTGATTTCCCAGATAGAAACATCTTTTTGGGCTGTCTTTCATCTATAAATGTCATTTATTTTCAGGCCAATAATATATAAATACATAGATATTTAACTCGAGTTGCTGTTGTGAGGGAAATTTGTTTATTTAAAGATATATTGAATACTGGCTAAAAATAAAAAAATGTTTTTTAAAGGGCATTTGATTTTTTTTTGTTTACTCAAAAAATGGATATATGTTTACTCATAATGGATATGCATATAGTTAAACAAAACACTTTATTAAAGATACTCAGATATCTTTTCATAAGTTCCAAAAATAATGATCTCTGTCAAAAATAATGATCTCTGTCAAAAATAATGATCTCTGTCAAAAATAATGATCTCTGTCAAAAATGGATTGTGGCAACAAAAAGAGCTTTATTTGTTCTATTTAATATATGTTATATATGTAGTGTTCTCTTCCATAAAAAAGTTTACATTTATAAGAATGCAAACAACCTTGTTACCAACCTTGTTTAAATGTTTTGTACTATCTATCTTTAATGACTAAAATAGATTATAAAAAAACCATCAAAAAAAAAAGTTACTATCAATGCAACTGAGAGATTCGAAACTGTCAAAGTAAATCTAAATAATAAAGTTGATTCTTTATAATCAATAAAGTTGGTTCTTCATCCAAAGTCAAACTTAGAAGAAACATTTAAAAACTCTTAAACAAAAACTAAGAAGGCAAGAATTGAATTTAAATTCAATAAAAGAATTTATTAAATTGCTTGAGAATGAAAAACTTATATCAGCTAATAATAATAAAAATGTTATTTAACTAAAGTCGAGCTTTAAAAAAAAAGTTTTATAAAACATTATGATTGCTTGAAAAGGTGCAAGTTGCCTAATTTTTGAAAAGAAAAATCATCTGAATTGATAAATAAAGTGGACCAAAAACTTACATAAATTTAAAAAACCTCAGGGATTACATAATATCACACTGTCAATAAGTGTCATAAAAATTATTGAAAATAATGAAAAAATATTTAGAGTTTTTGTTTGTTACACTTTCTCTTATTTCAAGAATTTTTTTTTTACACTGAAACTTCTCTCTTTGTTCTTCAGAGCAAAGCATAGTTTAAAGAATAGACTCAGAGAAGGCAAACCAAGTAGAACACTTAATAGTTGCAATGACTATACTCTAAATATCTAGTGACTGGTGTAACTTGGTAAAGAACATATCCTTTTACCCAACTCTGCCTAACTTTGATGTTAAATTAGACAGGAAAATGCTACAGTAAACCAGACAGTATCCTACAATATACTTTACAAGTTTCAGAAGATTTTGGGCTGCATTGTCTTGAAGACCATGATGAGAATCCGAATTCTACAAATTCTATTGGCTGTTGTTAGCCATCTGGCTATGTTAACATGGCCAATTTTAAGAAGTTCTGGTTGCTGAGGAACCTGTGTATAGCTTTTACTATTGATAGCCATATTTCTGTAGAAAGGTCTTTCACATTTTTTACTGCTTTTAGATTCTCTAACAATTTAATCAGATGATTTAATGGTGGTTCATTGGTTTGTAGAGCACATACAATTCAATTTAACTTTTAGAGCACATACAATTCAATTTAACTTTTAGAGCACATACAATTCAATTTAACTTAGGCTCCATTAAGTGCATTACTCCTCTTTCCCAACCAGTGTTTAGAGCGGTAAAGTCTCCACCGATTGCTGCTAAGTGTGTGCTAATGTTTCTCATTTCTGTATGCTCAAAGATTTTATCTGCTATTATATCACCGTGTTTCTTTTTTGCTTCTTTAGCTGGTGTGAAATAAAATAAATACTTCCCATCACCATAACAAACAGTGTAATGTTTTTCTCTAACTTTAGCAGGGTACTGTCTATCTGATTCATCTGCAGTTAAAAATATTTTAGTCAGATCTATTTGTCCATCAAAAAATATACAGTCTATAATCTCTTTATTGCAGTAATTATCAAACTGATTAGCAACTTCATTCATAACTTTATCCCTCTCTTAACTTTACTTTGATCAATTATTAATCTATTGTAATTTTACTGTAATCAAGTATTATTCATTTTACCAACTTGTTCCAGCAGTCATTTTAAATTTAATTATAATTTTTATACTGTAATTTTTAAAGTTTAATAAGAAATGTAGTAAATAATAATTTGTGTTTTGAATAAAAATGTAATAACATCATTATTGATAAAAAATATAATCCCAGTAAACTATTCTTATATGACAAATAAAATAGATTAAGAATTGAAAATATGCAGTAGCATAGTTTTAAATAAAAAGAAATGGAGAGCAATCCTGGCTCTATCTCCTTTCATTCATCAAGTCTTTAAACTTTATATTATAGTTTTGTTTTATCTTTTGCACATGTTAGTTAAATCAGACCATTCTGTTCTGAATTGTATTGGTAAATGGTTATTGTTTTTCCAAATAACAATTTTGTGGGGGTGCTCAAACTGGGGATGGTGTATTTCTATGTAATAATAGTGTTCTTCATTTTTAATTGTAAATAATTGAAGTCACAATATAAAACATGTTTTAGTCATTTGTATGGACTCCTCAAACTTTTAGTACAGTCTCTATTCTTTGCGGCATTGAGGCAACAAGAGACTATTTGAGTGTTATTTTATGACACTACACACTCTATATGGCTTTTCTCAGGTATGCTAGTAAAGTTGGGGTTTATTTAGAAGTTAATTGCCTAATGGCAAGTTAGTGCATGAAAGTATCTATATGATTTGAAACCAATTAGACAAATTGTTCTTCAAAACCACCAAATAAAGATGTACACTTTATTTGGTTTACTAATCCCCCCCTTGGGGGGGGGGATTTTTATAAATCCAAACTAATATTTTTTACAAAACATGCATAGAACTATTCAATTCTAGCGTGACTTGCAATCAAATGCGCATTTTCTTGCAGCTGTTTTATTATACTTTTAATAGAGTTTAATATGCTGATATAAGTTTTATACTTTGGTGAGAAATAAATCAAAAGTTCATTTTTGACAAAGCGAGATTTACTATATAAACGATTTTTAAAGCCTGTTTACACTGAAAGTTTTTGTTTTTATTTGTGACTGAAATAATTATTTTCTAATTTTTAAAGCTGAATTTTTTTTTAGTATTGGGATATATATGTTTTGTTAATAACAAGTAAAAATTAATAAATGGGGGGGGGTCTTCATAAGTTTAGGATAAGTGGGAAAGTTTTCCAAAAATTAAATAACGCTCCCCTCCTCGGGTTTTGTTCTAATTTAGTCGGCTAGTTGGGTATTTGACAGAATTCAGTCGGGTAATTTTTTTTTTGTTTTTAAAGAACTACTCGGTATTTTTTAAGGATTGCCCCCCCCCCCCCTTATTTTATTCGTAGAATCGCCTCTGTATATATATATATATATATATATATATATATAATATATATATATATATATATATATATATATATATATATTTATTTATATATATATATATATTTATATATATATATATATATATATATACAACCCTTAGATGTTGTCCGAAAGTTTTTTCGATATTTTGTTGACAAAAAGTAAAAATTAAAATGCAAGACCGGAATTTTTTTTTTTTAATAATGATAGACTGCCTGCCCTAACCAAACCCTCAGTCGATGTAGCAGCACTCCCTTGCGGGTCAGGCTATTTGTCAGTCGATGTAGCAGCACTCCCTTGCGAGTCAGGCTATTTGTCAGTCGATGTAGCAGCACTCCCTTGCGAGTCAGGCTATTTGTCAGTCGATGTAGCAGCACTCCCTTGCGAGTCAGGCTATAAGATAGTCGATGTAGCAACACTCCGCGCATGATTTTCAGTAAAAAAAATAAAAATAAAAACATTTTATTAAAAAAAATAAAAATAAAAACATTTTATTAAAAAAAATAAAATAAAAACATTGTTTATATTGTTAAAAACATTCACAATGTTTTTAAAACATTCTGGTCAATTAAATTTGCGTTTTTGTGGTTTTTTTAAAAAACGATTAATTTGTAATTAAATTAATGGTTTTTACTTTCGTCCAACACGGAAATGTTGGACGAAAGTTAAAAGTAATTAAAAGTGACGTATATGTTGGCGTAAGAATCACTTTTTTCCTTCCGCTCTTCCCAAAGCCAACAAACTATAGATCTATATATATATATATATATATATATATATATATATATATATATATATATATATATATATATATATATATATATATATATATATGTTAATAAAAAAATGTTAGTTAACAATGTAATACTATATTTATCTTATAGGAAAAACTGATTTAGCGATGGAAGACCTTAATAAAACTATTATAATCAGTGAATCTAAAGGGTTTATTGCTTCTCAAGCATTTGTTCAAAGAGCAATCCTTTTTAAAGTAAACGGCGATGATGAAAATGCATTAATTGATTTTAAATCAGCAGCAGAGCTTGGAAATCAATTCGCAAAAAATCAACTTGTTGCTTTGAATCCTTATGCTGCATTATGCAATAAAATGCTTAGCGAGGCGTTCTGCAAACTTTACGGCAATGAGTAAATCTAGAAATGAACTTTTTATTTTATTTTAGTTATAAATATTTGTAAAATTATTTATATAAATTTTTATAAACTTTTATTTGTTACTTTTATTATTTTATAATTTTGGACTAGTTATTATTAGTTTTACTATTTATTTTTTTTAAAAAACCTTTACCGTTACTGTTTCTTTTTTAAAAAACGTGTACTTTTTTAACATTGTTTTTTTGTCGGGCTATAATAACCCGACAAAAAATATATATATAATTGAAAAAAACATTTATAATAAAGCTAAAGTTAGTTGCCTTTTTTTTTTTTATCTATCATCGGCTTAATTTAGCTTTTTGATATAAAAGCATATTTTTATTAGTTGTTTAACAAATTTTTGTTAAATGAATCTAAATGTGGTTAGATCAACAACAAAAATGAAAAAAATTTTTTAGACGGTTTAAAAAAAAAACAATGTTTTTATTGCTTCGTTTTTTACGGCTGTTTATTCTTGATTATTTTTACTTTTGAGTTTCTGGCTGTTTTTTTCCATTTTATTGCATTTTATTAAAAAAAAAAAAATTTTTTTTAATAAAATGCATTCTATCGTTTATTCATTTTTTCTTTCCTAAATTTCAAAACAGAACTGCATTTCTTTCCTAAACTTTAAAACAGAACCGCGTTTATTTCCTAAACTTCAAAACAGAACATTTATTTACTGCATTTATCTATATCTAAATAAGTTAAGAGAGAAACGACCGAAGTTGCTTTGTCTTTAGAAAATGTATTTTAATCCATCTTGTATGCATTAAAATTTATGATCGATAAGTGTACAATTTCTCAAATACTACATAATTCGGTATCTAATTAACGAATCGCTTATAAGTACAATTTTTGTTACTAAATATCGTCATCGATACTTAGCGTATACTTGCCTATGGATCTTAAAGCATCTAAGGCGCAGTAGTTAGAGTTCTGGTTCAGAAATAAAAGGTTCGATGCCAGCTCTTGCCAAATAAACACCATAAGTAAGACAGCTTTGAGAAAACGCATTTATGAAGAATGCATGTTTAAATTAAGTAATGAAAATTACATGGTGACGATAATACTTACCCTCGCAGCTGTCACTTGAATTTGTTGACATTTGCGTTAAAATGAACTATCTAGACGATTGGTTTGTTTTTGAGTACAATTTCTAAGCAAACTTAAACTTTGTCATCAAGAAAATCGATGTCAAAGTTTAAGTTCGTTTCTGTTAAATTGAAAAAATTATTTTTGATTGTTTCGTTTTTCATTTTTAAACAAACGAAATTTATAAAATAAAAACGAATTAATAAATAAAAATGAATATATAAAAGTTACGCCAACGCTCATATTTTCCCACCCTCTTTTAGAGATAAACTAACTTTGGTTTTTTGTAAAATACAACAATGTTACTTTGTTACATCTTATATATTAAATACGTTTTTCAATAAAGACATGTAAGAAGTTGATAAAATTTTGTTTTAGCTAGTTATTTTTCTTACGCAGTGTTGTAATTAAGGATCCCACGCCCCTTATTTAGCAGCGATAGGGGCCCAGCGAATCTATGGGGACTCTTTTAAAAATATATAACGAGTTTTTTTTTTTTAAATAATATACAAAATTGGAAGTTTTTTAAGTATTTTGGGACCCTAATAATAGTCATTTATTCTGGGGGGCATCCGACTCACTAGCTACGGCATTGTTCTTACAAGTTACCTTTATTTGAAATCAGTTCACGCCGGCCCTAAACATGATTAAAAAGTTTGATTTAAAACAGAATGTTTCGCTACATAATAAGAAAAGGATATATATTGGGTAAAGGAAAGAGATTATTAACACAACAATTAAAGTAGTCTAATTACAAACAGGGCCGTTCTGAGTGTGAAGGGGGGTTAGGGCGGTGTTTAGCCCCCCTTTGAATTTTATTAGTCGACAAAAAAAAAATTTTAGCTTTAGCCGGCAAAAAACAGACACGTCACCCTCCCTCCCCAATAAAATCTCTTCTGAGCAGCGCCCTGATTACAAATATCATGCAAAATGAATTTGATTTGATTTTTTTTATACCTGTGTATCCATTAAGTTAGTTATATATACCAAATAGTTAAACCATAGAGTTGAACTATATATTAAAAACAATTACATGTAATAAGCCAAACAAAGAATTTTATCAAGATTTCAAAATAATAATAATTGTAAGTGTTTTATATCACTACTAAATAAATAACAGAAGAAGCCCATGAAAAATGGTCACTTTATTAATGTTTTGTAAAACGCAATATCAATAGCAGGTATGTATGGGTACATGGAAATAATAGCATTGGCTTTTTAAACAGATAAGGCTGAAAAGGAGCACGTAATGATTTGGTAGTAATGCTTGATGCTGTTGCTCGCTCGACATAATTATCTGAAACGAGGTTTTTAAAAAAAAACATGGTATGGCCCTCCATTTTAATAAACAACGTTTTTAACTTGTATAAGATAAACACGATTTTAACTTTTGTATAACACAATCCAGCAACAACTGAAAAATTATTCACATTTACTAATTGCATTTGGTAAACAAAGAATGGCTTTTACGTTTTATATTTTTAATAGCTCTTTCTAGTCCAAGTGGACTAAATATTTCTGTAGCAGAGAGAAATTTTTTAGTTTGACTATGAATGTTTTTACATTGTTGAATGCTGGAGTGACCTGGCTCACAGAACTTC
This sequence comes from Hydra vulgaris, assembly GCF_038396675.1. Lineage (NCBI taxonomy): Eukaryota > Metazoa > Cnidaria > Hydrozoa > Anthoathecata > Hydridae > Hydra > Hydra vulgaris. The sequence continues at coordinate 27,619,808 of NC_088925.1, read as the reverse complement.
TGCTCTATAAATTTTATTTGTGGGTATCGTATAATTAATTCACCCAAAGCTGCTGAAATGAAACTATTGTGATTTTTTGGTACACATAAATCGAACTAAAATATGAACTTATTTATGTCAAGGTCATCCGTGATTTTCGGAAGCAAAAACACTACAGTATTAGCTAGATCATTTCCTTCACGGCCAGCCATAGCTTTGTGCCAAAGGATATAATAAACTTTCCGGTTAAGCGAACATGATCATTTAATTCAAACGGAAAAACGCTCTCTACTTCATTGTCAGAGTCGAATGCGTATTTGTATTTGAAATTTTATTTGTATTCAATATTTATGGGCTTAATTGGCGCATTTCTATACGAATTGTATTTGATTAAAAAATCTCTTGAATATTTGTATTTGATTTAAATGTATTTGTTACGGTGTTTTTCCCCAAAAAAACACCGTTACCTTGGTTTACCGGCGTTTTTTTAGGAAAAACCAAACGACTTTTCTTAACAATGAAATAAGTTATATAAGTTATATAAGTTGTAATAATTTTTTTTTAGGGATATTTGTTAAAAGACTTGTTTTCATTTTTCTATTTAGAATACGATTTTATCAATATTATATTGAAAAAATCTTTATATTTTTTCTAAACCTAACATACAAATATTTGTAAATGTATTTAGAAAATACCAATTATATATATATGTATTTGGAATTCTGAAATTAACGTATTTGATCAAATGTAATTTACCCCAACCCTATTCATTGTCACAAATTAATAATTCAAAATTGACCGTTGTTTCTCAATCCTCAATTGGATTTATTTTGCGGTAATATAAACAAAATCAATCTATTGAAAAAGCTGAAAGTGGAAAAAGGTAAAAAGAAATTTAAAGATAATACATTTATCTTTAAATTTCTTGAAGAAATCAAAATATAACATTCGCTCCATAAAGATAAATCTGTCAGTTGCAAAGAGATCTTGCGAGAAATTTAAAATGCAGCCAAGCTATGTTAGGAAAACTTAGAAGTCATGAATATAAAGCATATCATAAAAAGAAAACGATCCATTAATGGAAAAATTAAAACAATACGCCGTTTAAAAAAGTTTTATACACTTTCAAACCGACAAAACTTGTGCATAATTGAAGACGATGAAACCTATTGCCTAAAGAATTTTTCTCAATTGCCAAGCCATCAACATTTTTATCGGTCGAAAGGCTCACTCTCGTGCTTAATACAAGTTGGGTTTAAAAGGTTGGGGAGCGATTTTAGACTAGATCTAATAAACGGAGGGAGAAAGGCGGAAGGGTTTTTTAGAGGGGGTGGGAGGAAGTATCTCTATAAAATAGTGAATGTGTGAATTTTTTTACAGAAAGTGAATAAAACAATTTAATAATAGTGTGGTTTGCAGTCATATTCGCATCTTATAACAGCTGTTTTATCATAATTTCAATATGATTTAATATGCTTATATAAGTTTTATACTATGCACAGTGGGCCAGAATTGACAAAATTAATAACTTGTCTTATAAAAAAGATAAGTACCTAGATATATAGTGAAGCAGATAAATTAATTTATGCTTCAGTATTTATGCCGACATAATTTCCTTGCAAACTATGAGTGATAGAGGAGTTTGAACAACCCAAGGCAATATAATAGAGATTGCTTGGTTTGTATTCTGGTAATGTATTTCTACGTAATGTTTTTGAAGCTCTTTTTTACGACAATTTTGTCCTTCTTTCTTGGAAAGAGAAAAAAACAAATTTGATTAGTCTTTTTTTTCTTTTCAAAAAATGAAAACACAAGTCATAACTTACATGAGAATCTATTTAAATCATGATTAATATTAACAAGATTTACTGATTAGTTTTGTTGACCATGCTTCCTCTTTGTATGGAATTGAGGTTATAACTTATAATTGCATGGGCTTTTCACACTTATACCACGACATAAAAAGTATCAAGTCTTATTCCACAACTTAAAGTATGGAGAGAACCTAAGTCTATATATTTATTGTAGAACCAATATCTATATACTATATACTATATACATATATATATATATATATATATATATATATATATATATATATATATATATATATATACACATATATATATATATATATATATATATATATATATATATATATATATATATATATATATATATATATACATATATATATATATATATATATATATATATATATATATATATATATATATATATATATATATATATATATATATATATATATGCACACACATATACTGATTATATAAATATGCAACATGGAATATATGAAATAAGAAATACAGCAATCATTTAGCAAATTTTATTTACTCAAAATAAAAAGTAAAAATTAATATAATTAATCCACCGATAGTTATTTGTTCTAGTCGCATGGCTTTACTTGGTTGACTTTCTAAATGAAAAAAACTAAAGTAATATAAAAGAATAAAGTAAAATTACAAAGTGGGAAACGTGTAAAGATGGTAATTATAATAAGATGGTATCATAAAACGAGTAAGAGAATAAGTATTTTTATTTAAATAAATACATTTTTAAACATTTAATAAAATACCTTAAACTAATCTAATTTATGTTTTTGTAATTCAAAGTTGTTAATTCATTAAACGTTAACTAACGAAAATATTTGTTAAAATAATACTCTCCCCACCCCCTCTTTCTTCTCATAAAAAGTAACTCTTTAACTTTGTTTACTTATTTATGATTTCTCTTTACCTCCCAGTAATGAAATTACAATTAAAGTTAATTACATTAAAATAGCTACTAATTAAATTAAGACCATACAAAACAACACAGCTCTCAAAGTTGTTAGCATTTAATACTAGCAACTAGACGGTGCGTTTTCCACAGTTAATTGGTTCAGCATTCTAGCAATATTCTCCTCCACCAAAATTTTATGTTGAATTTGTAAATTACATAACTGGAAGATTTTTTTGGTACCATTTTTAGTCCATTTGTAATTCCTATTATCACGCACTGAAAGAAGTTTAAATTGAGAATGTTACATGTACTTCGTTTGAAAAAAATATTTTTTATATTGTGTTGCCAGTAGTTGATTTAATATCAGTAAATAGAAAGTTTGATTTTTTAACAGCCTGATAAATGGATTTATTTTATTTCGAAGGGGAATAGCTAAAATTTCTTTTATTTAAAAAAATAAATGCAGGTAATTTTTACTATATTTCGAGATACAAAAAATGATTTTAAAACTGCTTTTCCAACAGCGTCTATGTTGCTAAGGAAACTGATGTCATAGCTCAGGACCTTAAATAAGGTTTAAAACTGTTAAGAAGTTGCATAAATAAACTAATTTTGACGGCCGGCAAAAATAAATTCTACTGTCAACTAGAGCTATTGCAACCGATTGAAATATATGGTGTCAAATAAGGATGTTTTACAAAAAAATTATAGCTATTGGAGCTTGGGAACAATAATTCCCTTAATATTTTTGCCCTCTTGACCACCATCGAAGAAAATTTTAGAAAAAAAATAATTGGGTGATCTCTAATTAACGAGACTAAATTTGACAGCTCATAACTTTTGAACGGGCGCCTTTTTTTAAATGCGGCTTGCGTGGTCTGATAGCATCATTATTTCTTTTTGAGCACCAAGTCACATATTTTCATTGTATTTTATTTTAGATATTAAAAATAGAATAAAAGAGTTTGATTGCGCGCGTGTACAAATACTGCGAATTGCATCCAATTTTTTTAAAAAAATCAATCGCGGATCATTCTATTGATGAAAATAATCTAAATGCCACAGTGTACCAACATATTTGAATGCGGGAAAGTGGTCTGCCATCTAGTCGTTGCTCGGGACAAGGTAGAAGAGCCATAATTGTGACAAAGAAACAAAAAAACATAGAGCGTCAGAAAATGTGCATTTATGGCCGATCGGAGTGTTCGACTCCGATCGGCCATCAATGGCAACCAAATTTGGTTACAATCAGTCTCACATCATTCTAACTATCCACCAAAAGACTTGATTATATTAGGACATATATAGCCATATCAATAAAAGCATACTTTTATACCAAAAATAAACTGAAGCAATTACCAAAAAAATATATAAATTTTTTTGGTAATTTTTTAACATATTTGCTAAGATATTTGAACATATTTAAACATATTTACATTAAAAAACTTTTTAGTGTAAATCACAGATTTGTTTATTTATTTAAATTTAATTTTCTAAAAATTTGACTGTAGGAATCCAATAATTTTTTTTAAAAATGGACTAAACTAGAGATAAAGTTTAAACACGCTTGTATTGATTATCACAAAAAGCAGCAGATTCCTGATCGATCGGAAAATCAGCTGAGTCTACTGCAACCTCGTTGTTCCTCAAGGTTCTATCCTTGGCCAAATACTCTTTTTAATTTACATTAATGATCTTCCCGATATTCTCATATCTAAGGTGGCATTGTTTGCTGATGATACTACCATTTATTCATGTCGTGATAAGAAACCAACACTCTCTGATTGCTTGGAGGGGGCATTTGAGCTTGAAAAAGATCTCACTTCTGCTACAGCATGGGGCTCACAGTGGCTGGTGAACTTCAATACAGATGAAACTCAATTTTTTTCAGCCAATTGTTATTGCAATAATTTAGTTCTTCCTATATTTATGAATGGTGATGTACTCAATGAGTCATCTACTCTTCATCTTCTAGGATTAACTCTTACTTCCAATCTTTCTTGAAAACCATATATCAAATCAATTGCAAAATTAGCATCCGCTAAGGTTGCATCTCTTTATCGAGCTCAACACTTTCTTACTCCGGATTCTATTCTCTATCTCTATAAATCTCAAATCCGGCTTTGTATGGAATACTGTTGCCATATCCTTTCTCTTTTAGACAAGGTGCAAAAACGCATTGTAAACATAGTTGGACCTGCTCTTGCAGCCAACCTCTAACCATTATTACATCATCGTAATGTTGCTTCTCTTTCTCTTTTCTACAGATACTATAATGGGCACCGCTCTAAAGAGCTAGTATCTCTTGTGCCATCTACTAAAATCGTTATTCAATTAAGTCTCATCCTTTTTCTGTGACTGTTCCTAAGTGCTCCAAAAACGCATATTCGTCTAGTTTTTTTCTTCGAACATCAGCTCTTTGGAATTCGCTTTCTTTATCTTGCTTTTCCTGATTCATATAATTTGCAATCCTTTAAGTCATCCGTCAATTGTTATCTTGCTCTACAATCTTCATCTTTTCTCTTCCAGTAACTTCCAACTTAATTAGTGGTTGCTTGCAGCCTTGTTGGAAGCGAAGATGTTTAAAAAAAACAAAAACAAAAAACATTTTTACAAGAAAAAAAAAATTACACTATCTAAATTAAACCAAAACTCATTAAAAAAATTCAAGTTTAATTATAAAATGTTTTTCCAGAATAAAATGTAACGAACACCATATTGTATTGAGAGGTATAAATTTTACATGGTTAATGTTTCTAAAGAGCAAAAGATTTTGGGATGAAATTTATATTTAAATAAAGAGTTTTTTCTTTTTTAGAATGACGTTTTCATTACTTTTTTTTTTTAAGTATTATTTTCCTCAATGGGGATCGAGAATATTAGGGGATTTTTGTTTCCATGCTCTAATAACCATATATTTTTTGTAAAACATCCTCATATGACACCATCATGAAAACATAAAAGTTTTGAGTTTGCACCCACGCCTGGAAAATGGTCATCTTAAACAAAAAAATTCCTAACCCAACTGTTCAAATGCAAAAATCTGGCTCAAACAAAATTAAAATAAAACATCTCTAAATGTACTTATAATGTATAAATGTACTTATAGATAATATAATGCTTCCATAGATGGTTATTTTTGATCTTTTAAATTAAATATTGTAAAAAAAACATTTAGGATCAATCAATGTATAGTCTGTTTTGTTTAAAAACACAATTTTTTATTAAATGCCTTGATATTTAATGTGAAATACAACTAACAAATATACATTGTATCAAAACAAGAATACAATATACACGAAATTTACAGATAAAGATTATTAATTATTAATTTTATCTTCTTTAAAAAAGAGGTTGTTAAGGTTACCAGGTTTAATATAAAATTAAATATAATTAAAATATATTTGAGATATTCCCACATCTCACATTTATAAAAGTTTGTTACATGATCTGGCTTTATGTTGTTTGTAAAAAGTTATTTACATATAGAGTAAAAGTGCTAAACAGTTTTCGAATAAATTGAATTTTTTTTTTTTCAGAAAAAGATTTACATAATTTTTATACAGATTTATTAAAAAACTTTACAATAATATATAAGTTTTGTTTTACAATTTGATTTAACTTTTAAGTTACAAGCATTTAAAGTTAAAAAAAAACTTAATTAGTCATACAATTTATACAATTAATAGAACTAAAGCAATTAAATAGATTAAATGATATAATTAATTACAAGGATTAGAAAGTGAAGTAAAAAATATTAGTCTCTACTTTTCGATACAAAAGAACTTATTGTTAAACATGTATTTTTTTGGCAAGTATGCAAAACCAGGTTGGGCAAAAAAACCCACCTTAATAAAACCCAATTTTTTGAAAATGTTTTTTTTTTTCTGAAATTCTGATTTTATTTTCTATAATTCCTTTACTATTAACAAATTGTAATTTTTATACTGTAAGTGTATTTTTATACACTTTTATACACATAGGGTTGAGCACAGGATTTGGGGGCCCCGAGCATCCTTCAATTAGGGTGTCCGCCCCTTTCCTGAAGTTTTTGATATTCCCACAAAAAAAAAAGAAAAGAATATAACAAAGATTTCTTGAATTGCTGTTAAACAAGCAGTGAGTCCATCAATCACAAAATCAAGAATGTGATAAAAAACCTGATTCTGTTTCTGTTGATTACGTGATTTCTTAATTACCTTCAATTTGTTTCCCAGTAAAACCTTTGCGTTTCACTTTTCTGTGGATTGGAAATTCAGAACTGATTTTTGCAGTATCTGCAGCTAATTTGGCTTCTTCCAAATTATAGGCCATTCCTCCTGAACAGATTTGGGTCGACTGATCAATGCTTTAATATTTTTCACCTCAATATCAATAGTTTTACTTCAATATTAATAGTTGCCTAGGGATCAATCAATGTGATGATTTTCATCCAAATCTAAACACAAGAACACATTTAAAGGAGCTTATATATTTCAGGGCACCTGAATTTTTTATTTTAGGCATGAGATTAAAACAAAAACGTGAGTTCAATCTCTGAACTTCTTTCAAAGATTCAATGACTTTACTAATTAGAGAAAAAGCGAATGCTGTCAAGTCTATCAGTCCATTGTATTCCAGATTGCCTATTCAAAGACACACAATGCCTCTTTTGCATTATTTCCCAGAGTTGTGGACTAGCAAAGAAGATTGTATACATGGTTTTAACAGTTCAAAAGAAAGTCTCAGCATCTGTACAGCTTGAGGCAGCATTCTGTCCACACAAATTCAATGAATAAAAACCATAGGGTAAGAATAAAGACAATGAGTTCTTTTTTTGTAGGATTGCTTTTACACCCTTGTATTTTCCTGACATGTTGGCTCCATTGTCATAGCCTCGACCAAGGCAGCCTTCAAAACAAATTTTTAAACTTTTCAAAGTTTATACATTTTGTACTATATATGTGTGCAGAGCTTAAAGGCGTAATGACGAAGGATGGGGAAAAAAATGAAGGAAAAGAACCTGGAAGTTTATTGCATTTCTGCGGGCAAATTTTGCTTAGGTGACTCACCCTCTGCACAGCCCTGCATACACTGTATTTATATACAAAATGGTTTTTAAACGTATTTACAATTAATACAATCTTTAGTTTGAACTACTCACTGATTATTTCAAAATCTGATCAATTGTTTTTTGTAGCAAGTTGGTAATTTATTAATTTTTAAACCAGATAGCAAGTTGGAATAATATTATTGTAATATATTGGGTTGGGGAATAAGCTCATTCGGTTTTTTTCAAAAGAGCTGTATGTATTCACTGTTACTGTTTACAACCTCCTCCCACCTCTCAACCAATTTGTTAATGCCGCTCCGCCAAAAATTGCCCAGTCTGGTAGCAAAGTTGCTGAGCCAGTTTTTGAGGTCCTCTTTGCCGTCAAAGTTAACACCCCTCATTTGATTTGACAAGGAGTGAAAAAGGTGATAATCTGTTGGTGCAAGGTCCGAAGAGTACAGTGGATGTTGAGGAATCTCACATTTGAGCTCTTGGAGTACGGTTTTGACAACTTGTGCAACATGGCTTTGTTGTAGAGCAAGATGACTTGGCCTTGTCGGTCAGGTCTTTTCAGTCGCAAAGCCTCATTTACGCAGTGTAGTTGGGCAATCTAGAGCTCCTTGTTAACCATTCCTTTCAAGCATTTCCCAGTGTATCATGCTTTCCCAGTCCCACCAAACGCAGATCATGGTCTTTTTCGAGCAGATATCTTGCTTGACTCTCAGCGCCGGCATGTCTCCTGGGGCCACCCACTCCTTTCTTTGTTTCATAATGACGTACAGGCACCATTTCTCATCTCCAGTGACAATTTGGTACAAAAGCGCTGTTTATGGCCGCGTGTTGCTCGATGACATGCAAGGTGTTGATCAGCGATTTGAAGACAATTTTCTTTGTTGAGTTTGTTAAGCTTGTGAGGCACCCAGGCTCTGAGCTTTTCGGCAAATCCGATTGAGGGAAGATGATTGAGGATCGCCTTATGATCACAGTTCATTTTTTCGGCCAACTCACGACTTGTTTGACGACCATCTTCCTTCTTGTTTGGGGCAGTTGGGGCCAAAATTTTAGGGCTTTTTTGTTCCCAGACTCCAATCATTGCAAAGTTTTGCAAAGCATCCTTATTTGACATAAGTATAAACATATAAAATTTTGGAGTTTGTAATGTCAAAACTAGTAAGTGACTGGGGCTCCGGCTAAAAATGAGACTTATTTCAAACCTGGCCCTGACTATATTATAAGATTTAGCAAGGGTTAATAGCCGGGGCTAGAAAAAAATTTATAATACTTTATATATTATAACTTTATGCTTACATTTACTATTTATTAAATACTGGCATATATTTATACATTTTCAAACTCTAATTTACTTCCTACAAGATTGCAAGCAACCACTATTAAGTTATGAGTTACTTTAAAGTAGAGAATAAGTAAAAATACTAGGAAATTGTTAACTGAAGACTTCAAAAGTTGTAGGTTGTATATAAAAGAAAAATATGAAGATGGCTATTAGCTATAAGGTTTTTTTGATGAGCAAGGAAAAAAACTGGATTAATAAAAGTTTTTATAGCATGAAGGGACAGATACAGTAAAAGGATGCAACTTGTTGAATAAGAAACAAGCAAGAATGAAATTTAGTTTATCACAGTAGAGATGATAGCTTGTTTGAGCATTGACCATGTTTGTATTTGTAGAAAAAAGAAAGAAATGCAACCTTTCAACAATGGGAGAGTGGTCAAGCTTGGCAGATAAGGCAGGTCTAATTTATTATTGTTTTTTTTTTAATGTTAATTCACCTCCCAAAGGCTGAAAACACCACTACAGACAAGGAAACTACTTAATTGTGGTCATAACCCTCGCTCAACTATATAACTCCAAAACACGAACCTTGACAACCAAGGCTGCTGCACAGAAAAACAAGTTGAACGCGGTACTACCAGGGACGTGGCGGGGATCGAACTCAGTACCTCTAGCTTATGATGCGAGCGCTCTACCACTACACCACAACCGCATTACATTTACAATGTGCTTTTAGACTTTGTCTGAAAGTATGAGGGTTGTTTTTCATCATAATAAGAATACCAACATTATTGCAATTCTTTTTCGCAGTAAATAAATGAGTTTTATTGTCTAACAAAAATTGCAGATTTTAAGTCCAGAATTTAAATCCATGAGCCACAGCAAGCTTTAGGCTGTTACAGAAGAAAGATCAGATTAAAAATCAGCTGTTTGTTCTAAAGTTACTTGAAATAAAGAAGAGTGTAGGTCTTCAAGAATAACTTTATTACTGCAGTTAGTAAGAAATAATTTAACAATCTCAAAACCTTTATATAAAGAAACTAATAACAGAGTGAAGACTAATAGTAGGATAGTTGGAGAGGTCAAAGTGTTTTCTAGAGTTTTGAAAAATTGGAACCAGGTATTTAGCACTTTTTAAAAATTAAATATTAAATATTATATAATTAAAAAGATTAAATGTTAGATCTAATTTAGTTAATGACATTGTTGAAGACTAACCAAAAGTCTCTATAACCTAACATATGATATAAGATACAAGATTTAGTAAACTGAGAATAACAGAGCTTAACATCAGACAGGACTTTTTTACATTGGCTTCTTGGAAAAATAAAAGGACATTTGTTCCTAAGAGCGATGTTTTGTAAAAAAGATGAAATAAATTATCAATAAAGCAACTGCTCAAGATGGTAAAAAATATGGAGTAGAATGAGGTTTGAATTAAAATTGAAGAGTAGGAAAAAAAGTTTCCAAACTTTTAGTCCAGAAGGAATAAAAGCTTATGAGATGCGCTTTATGCATACATATTATGGACATAAACATTAACGTTTGCTATTTATTTAGATGCTAGCATACAATATCTTTTTATATTTATATAAACTTTAGTATTTATATGGTGTAGTATTTGCCAAAGGAGAAGATGATCAGATGGAAAGGAGGCATAATCTTAGACAGATTAGAAAAAACATTGTATCGAACAACGTTTGTTAGAAAAGATTAAAGTAATTTAGATATCAGCATGTAGAGAGGTAGCATCTTCAGTAGAAAATGGTAGTGATAGAAGTAAGAAAACTTGAAGAGAGTGCCTTATATATTGTATGAATGAGCTTTAGTTAAGAATAATAATACTTTAGATGGTTTATATTAGAGTAACAGCATAAAAGAGGAAGGCTTAAGTCTAATAATGATAATGATGATGATGATCATCATCATCACCAACAGGCTTTAGCCTTCCTCTTTTATGCTGTTGATGATGATGGTGGTAATGATGATTATGATGATCATGTTGATCATAATGATGTTTATATATACATATATTCAAAATATAACATGAATTTTGAATAAAAAAAACAAAACTTTAGGATGTATAAATGTTTATGCAGCCTCGGTCACAAACCTGGCCCCAGCCCTGGCTATATTTTATCAAATCCGGCCCCAGTCAAATATCAAACCCAGTCATTTTCTAGTCAAAACGAATATTAGTACCAAGGTTACAAGAAGGTGAAAAAAGATACGATAGGGCTAAATATTGTGTTATTTTAATTTAATTGCTTTAACCCTTTTATTACCAGTCACCCACAATGCGGGTTATGATGTTTTTTTACTAAATGTGACCATGCTGAATACAGCATTTAATTATGTAACTAAAGCTAAAAAAATAGTTTGGCAGCTGTTTTTCTGACACACAGAACAGATCTCATTTGAAAAATTCTGACAAATATATTTATTTTATAGCTTTTTAATCGATAATAACATTTCCCTTACAATTTTTTTTCTTTATTTTTTTTGGTAACAAAAGGGTTAATATATGATATATAGAAGTTAATTTTTGGATGCACAAAAAAGGTTGCCTTTATCAGCTTTTCTCAACCACATATAAACAGCAGGAGTTATGTGGCTTGGGTGGTTAAGTGACTTAACGGGTGATGCCGAAGTTATCGGACAAATCCTAATTTCATTATTTGAGCATAATAATTTGTTTTTGTGGTTTTATGCGTAGGCATAAAGGTTTTATAAAATATAAACTTTGTTATTTGAAACACAATTATTTAAAACGAGGTTAAATACAGCTGAACGAGAATCTTTTCGAAAGCGACTAAAAATGCTTTTTGTAAATAAACCTTATATAAAATTAAAAAAAATCATAAATCATTTTGAAAAGGAAGGATTTGCTCGAAGTACAATATATGATAACCTAAAAAGACTTGAAATTGTTCAATCATTTTCTGATAGAAAGCACCCTGGTCGTCCGACATCCTGGAAAAGAGAAAAGAAAGCCGAATTAACGAGACTTGTCAACAATCGAAAAGGGGTCAGTCAGAGAAAAATAGGTATTAAATTCGGTGTAAATCAATTGACAATTGGTCGTCAGTTAAGAAAAATGAATATTAAATATAGAAAACGTGAAAAGACTCCAAAATGCACTATAGAACAACAAATAAAGGCCAAGAAACGAAGCAGGAAACTAGTTAGCCAACTCTATAACACAAAATCGCTTCTAGTCATCGATGACGAAAAATACTTTTGTTTTGCAGGGGACAACATGCCTGGAAATTCTGGATACTACACAAACACTAAAAAGACATGCCCAGAAAGTGTTCGTTTTATAGGAAAAGACAAATTTCCAAAAAAATAATTAATGTGGATAGCCATATCTGACCGTGGTATGTCTGAGCCATTGTTTCGCACTTCCAAGGCTGTAGCGATCAATTCATCAATCTATATTAATAAATGTTTTGGAAAACGACTTCTTCCATTTATTCACAAGTATCATGGAGACTTTAACTATTTATTTTTGCCAGATTTAGCAAGTTCTCATTATTCTAAAGATTCTCTAAATTAGATGGACCAATATGTCTATTACGTTGATAAAGAATCCAATCCCCAAATGTGCCTCAAGCACGACCAATTAAAAATTTTTGGGGATATTTGGCACAGAAGGTTTACAAGGGAGATTGGCAAGCTTCAACAGAGCATGTTTTGATTGATCGCATTAAACTAAAACTACAAGAAATTGATTTAAACTTTTTACAGTTGCATATGAAAGGCGTCAAAGCATAATTGAGATCAATTGCAGATGGTGGTGTTTTTTTAAATAAAAAATAATATATTTTTATTAAAAGATAAATGCTTTATTTAAAAAAAATATAATAGTAGTTTGTTTTTTTATTTATAAATAAGTTATTGACGTTTTTATTTTAACCGATAACTTCCGCATCACCCGTTATTAAACTACATCAAGAACCACATATCAAAATATCATAAAAGTTGCTAAACCTTAAGTTCAGGTACATATTGTTCTAATAAAATAAAAATTAAAGGTGTAGCCTTGTATGTCTCTAATTATTTAAATTGGGATTTTTTTTATCAAGAATTTATGTTTTTTTTTCTAATTTTAGGAACTGTGCCTGAAAATTAGAAAAAAAAAAAAAGCTGATGTTATAAAACAAGTTACACTTAAGAAGACCTAGAAACAGCTATAAACAGAATGAAAAACCGTGAATTTATCATTAGAAAGGCTTCTTTAACTTACAACATTATTATTATTACAACATTATTATTAGGAACACTACATAAAAAAGAAAAACTTTGGGATCAAAGCAAAGTGGGCAAATCAGAGTTGATAGTTTAAGAGAAAATTAACTTTTTTAAACAACTACTTATATGATCAACTGGAGGAACAAAACAGAGGTGATAAAACACCTTCCAGGAAGAAATAAAGGCCCAGGTGGCGAAGACACTGTAATGGTTCTAAACAAAATTGTTTTAGATATTTTTAATAAAAATCTAGGCTTAGGCACAAATCCACTTGCAAAACAAATCTATTCTTAATCTAAAAAATAAAAACATGTAGTGTACAATGTCACCACAAATCAGCTGTTCATTCTCATCTTGTTTTAAAATACAAATATGCTCATATATAATCAGAAATTAAGGATATTTACTGCATAGTGTTGATCAGACCTAGAATTTTCCAGAAAGCTGGAAAGTATAATGTTCTGTTAAAAAAAATTATGCTAACAGTATATTAGTAATTTTACCAGAAAAGTGAGGGAGGCATTTGAAATACAACGCCACGTATGTGCACCTTCGGACAGTGGTCTGAATCAGGATGACAGATCATGACGCGACTTCCTTTTGGAAACTTATGTTTCAATATTTGAATCAAAAGAAACTATTGCATTGATTTGTTTTTGTTTTTGTTTTGTTTTGTTTTTATTGGTTTATATATATATATATATATATACAGGGCCGTCTTAAGGCCATCGGGGGCCCTAGGCTAGACTTAATTTGGGGGCCCCCTTTTTTCTTAGTAAAAAAATTAAATCAAATACTAAAATAGGAAACATTTATTAAAGCAATGATAAAATTTACATGTGACGTTTACGTGATTTTTTTCTTGAAAATTCTTTAATAATATCATCAAAATCAATGGTTAAAAGAACATCTGATTCAATTGACATTAACAACAAACAGTTCAATCTTTCTTGCAGCATGGTTGAGCGGAGTTCATTTTTTATAAGTTTTAGTTTTGAAAATGATCGCTCGCCAGTGCAATTTGAGACCGTCGTTGACAGAAAAATTCTAAGGGAAATTTCAATATTTGGAAAAGTTGATTCCAAGTGGTCTTTTTTTAATGTTGAGTAAAATTCTGTAAATGAATGTTCATCTTTTGAAATGTAATATTTAAATTGCTGGCACTCAAAAAAAAGTTCATTTTCATTTATATCCTTCTTATAAATTTGTGCTAGGTTTGAACAATGGTCTTTTAGTTCAACATTGGCAATTGTTTGAATGTTTACTAGAAATCTGAAATTGTCATTGATCTTCTCATATGCTGATGTTCTTTTTTCTAAATTTGATGTTAGTGAATCAATAAAAGGAAGGTATGTTTCAATTTTGAATTTATAACTTCCCTGAAATTCCAATTCTTCAGCCTCACCATCAAAGAAGGCCATACGTCGGCTTCTTTTTTTTGTTCTTTTTGAAGAATCTCTGTAGTCAGTGTTTGGAAGCAAGATTTTGGCTTTTTCCTAGTAATTCTCAAATTGACTCCTCAAATCTTTAATGAAATGCAACAATGACTTTAGAATCCGAACTGCAACATCCAGGTTTAAATTTTCTTTCTGTAAAATCTTCGATGTTTCATTAAAATGACAAAGAATATCATTCCAGAAAATTGTCAGAAAAACAAAAGTGTTCATTTTCGTGATGAGATTTTGAGCATCATTTTGAGTTTCTTTTGACTGACTTATGTCCTTGATCAAAAATTCAAGTGCTTTTTTAATCTCATCATAACTGTCATGCAGACAAGTCACAGCATCTGCACGTGCTGACCATCGAGTTCCAGAAAGCTGTTTGACAATTTTTTTGCCTTTGCCAACAAAAGACAGAAGCACTTGCCAACGATGAGTTGATGCAGAAAAAAAGTTGTAGAGGCATTGAACAAAGTCAAAAAAAATAATTGCTTCTAAACAACATCCAGCTGCACTGTTGCCAACCAGATTTAAAGAATGTCCAGCACAAGGAATAAACAATGCTGATTCACTTTTGTCTTTAATCCTCCTTTGTAGGCCTGAGTACTGTCCTGCCATATTTGATGCATTATCGTATGACTGCCCACGACT
This sequence comes from Hydra vulgaris, assembly GCF_038396675.1. Lineage (NCBI taxonomy): Eukaryota > Metazoa > Cnidaria > Hydrozoa > Anthoathecata > Hydridae > Hydra > Hydra vulgaris. Next base: position 27,604,418 of record NC_088925.1, on the reverse strand, counting down.
GTCAGATATTGAAATTTCATTTTCTTGTAAAAAATTCAAAACCACTGTTTCTAAATGTTCAGCTCCATGCCCGTGAATGGGAACAAATTGCAAAAAATGCTCAACTGGTGCCAAGTCTTTAACATATTGAACTGTAAAAGTTAATTGATCTACATGTGACAAGTCTGGAGTTGAGTCAACGCTGATTGAGTAGTATTTTGCTTTTTTTAATTCAGAAATTATTTCGCTCAAAACTTTATTTCCCATTAGGCATATAAACTCCTCACAGATATTGGCGGAGAGGTATGAAGTATTACCTTTTCCAAAATTTCCATGTTTTTTCATGTGTTCATGTAGGAATGGGTCAAACTGGCTAAGTAACTCAAGAGATCCTAAATAATTACCATTTTGCTCTGAACCAATGATTTCATTGTTTCCACGAAATGGCAATCCTCTTGATGACAAGAACTTTACAACTGCAACAACTCTTTTCAGCACATTTTGCCAGTACAATTGTTCGTTATGTAACTGTTTTATTAATACAGAGTCAAGCTGGCCACTTTCTCTCTGCCGACTGGAGTAAGTAAGCATATTTTTGTGATGTTCAGAACCATTCTCGTGTCCAGATATACATTTTAAGGCATTTTTCCAGTCATCAAATCCAGTTGTGGAAAAATTAGAGTGTTTGCTGGAGAATAAGGTACAAGCAAAGCAAAAAACAGAACCTGTTGAAGGTGAGTATAATAGCCATTCACGATTGACAAATTCGCCATTGTGTAGTTCACGTCTAAAGCAAGATTTTGATAAGTACCTTTTTTGTCCGCAACTCAACCTTTTTTTCCGAATTTTTGAAGCTCCCATCATTGTTCTGGCACATGGACGGGCCATTAGAAATCCAAAATGATTGAGCTTCTTGGGATAACTGTTGCCACAATGCTGGGTCAGTTTCTTGAGTAGTTTTTGTTGTTGCGTTTGGATAAGTTTTAATTTGATTTGATTCTGGCTCCTGTGCTGGTTCTGGCTCCTGTACTGGTTCTGGCACCTGTGCTGGTTCTGACTCTTGCTCTGGTTCTGGCTCCTGCTCTGGTTCTGGCTCCTGTTCTGGTTCCAGTTCCTGTTGAATTTCTAGAGTTTCATTTGGCAACAAAGCACTATCAATGCTTACGAAATTTGAAGTTGGACAAAGAAATACATCTTCGGACACAACAGGCTTTGACTTTTGTACCAAAAGAAATGATGTCAAAGGAAGATATTTTGAAATGTCTTCTTTTGCTTTAGCGGCTTTTTTCCTCTTTGCAGCACCACTTTGATAAGTCCGATTAGACATGTTAAATGACTTTTTTTCAAAACAGATGTTTTAAGTTGATCACAGCAATTTCAAATTCAATCTAATGGGATATTTTAAGTGCTTGTATTTAACACTTCTTATCGGAAAATTTATGTTTATTTTCGGACGCATGCATGCATTTTTGCTTATCAAGAAAAAAAAAATTCCCTAGGGGGCCCCCAAACTGAAAAACTGATACTTTTCTAAAAATAATTTAAAAAAATCTTATCAAGAAAAAAATTATTCCCGAGGGGCCCCAAACTATGATTTCTTCAGAAAATATAGAAATATAATTTTTTATTTATATAAATTTGAAAAAAAATCCAGACACATTTTGGGGGCCCCTAAAAATTGGGGGCCCTAGGCTGCAGCCTACCTAGCCTATGTGTTAAGACGGCACTGTATATATATATATATATATATATATATATATATATATATATATATATATATATATATATATATTATACTTAATAATATATATATATATATATATATATATATATATATATATATATATATATATATATATATATATTATTGAGGGTATCTATACTTAAAATATACATTTGAAATATTGTATAAAAATTAATTCAAAAAAATAAAGAGTTACATTCATAATAGAAGTTTTTACTTAATTATATATTGAACTCCTTAAAAATGTCTTTTAAAATTTAGGCTAACAGTTTTCTTCTGATACAAAAATGTTTAAAAAACGTTTATAGTCACCAACATTGACAGTAATCTCCAGAGTTGCAACATCATGTTGCAAACTTGTAGATTACATGTTGCAAATTTGTGCAAACACGTTAAACATGTTAGTTCAAAAACTAGTTTACAACATTTATGTTGTCTTACTTTGAATAACTCAGTTGCCATAATAACCTTTATTTTTATTTTTCTTCAAAAGTATTCTGAACGTGTTTAAAATTTAATTCAATTAATTAATCTCATTTATAGTTGAAAGAATCTCCCTGTGCACCATAGATATAATGTAGTAACAGACTAGTGATAAACCATTTAGCTCAATCAAGAGGTTAAGGTTCAAATCCTTGTGCCTTCTGAAATTACTAGGCTCGATCTATTTCTCCATGCAGCGTCCTTGTTTAAAATGTGTTTGTGTTACTGAGTTTAGGATTGAGAGAGAGTTGCAAATAAAATAAAATACTTTTTAAAAATGAGTAGCTCCCTTGACTGCAGTGAACTCAGGAGCAATGGGAAGGTGAATTTATAAAATTAAAAAAAATTATAGTACACATACAATAATAAAAATTATAGTACACATACAGCAGTAAAAATTTGGATTTATGATCAGTTTTTAAAAAAATCCAAAAAAACCCATTTGAGTTAGGTTTTTTCCAGCCCTGTGCAAAACACACACAACTTTGACAGTTTAAATTTTCGCATACAAACCATTGGTTATTATCATTTGTTACATTTTCATTTTAACATTTTGGACGCTGAAGCATCAAAATCAATTTTCCTTTCTTTTTTTTTTTTGAAATTATTTCATTCTTCTGGTCTTCAGCATATTTGACTATGTTTAGCATTTAGACTAAATTGAGATATTCTCCTTCAGGTCTGCTAAGTGTTGACATCCACTCATGTTTTCAAACTTTCTAGAGCAATTCTGTTTTTTTGAATAGCAGTTTAAATTAGATGAACATTTGTTTTTGAGTTTATCACAATTACTGATAGAGACTAATTGATAAAGACTGGTATGTGCACATAAATTACTATTATTGATTTAGTAGATTAGCGTAGTTAGAACTGGTGAAACTTGTGAACATAAAAAACAAAAGTGCAAACAACTGTGAACAGATAAAGTAGATTTTGGTGGTTGAAATATTTCTGCAATTTGCAATTTAGATTTGACAACTTTGTTTGTTTAGCAGAAATAAGCTTGTGTTTTGAAATCCTGCAATAATTTGAAGACTTGTGAAACATTTACTTGAATTAAAGAGTTTTAATTGAAGCTGAACAAAAGCACTTTTAGATAAATTGCTGCATTGTGAATTGGTGTAATATTCATAAAATATTTAATGCCAAACCTTTTTAACATGGAAATACAAACCAACGTCTCAAGACAGAAGAATTTTCAACAAATGAAACCTGTGTTATGTGGTCATCACATGGGTACCAGGAATTTTTATGGAAGCTGGAATAAACATTTTAATCAGCTATTTGATGAATTGTTTGTCTTCACATTCTGATAGGGAAGTTGTATATTCGGCATTTCTTAGGCGTTTTTGTAGACCAATTTACTACAAGGTTTTTCCCTTTAAAAACTTTAGCGACTCCAACAGCAGTTGGACTCCAACAGCAGTTTACGCAGTTGTTTACTATGTAGTTTATTTTTTTATTATTTCTGGTTACTTTAGGAGGATGGTTTGAACCACGTTTGCAGAGAACTGTTAGACTACCCTTGTCACTGTTGATGCTAGTTTTGTTAAAATTCCAGACATTTGACACAGAATATTTATTAATGTTTACTTTAAAAAATGCTTATATTCTTCAGTACAAGAAGCTGCTCTTAGTGCTGCAATTTTACTTGCAGTTCTCTCTCTTAATCTGTGTTTCGGAAGTTTGATGAAAGCATGTTTCCAAACTTTGCCAGGTTTATGATTTATAAATAAATCAGTTTGTTTCATATATTGTAAATAACTAGCAACAAGATCAAGGACTTGTTTGCAGGTTGAAATCAAATCTGCAACCATAATAAGCATTTCAACTAATGTACAGTACTTAAAATAGTGACTGTGCCAGTATCAATAGACGGGATTCTTTAGCCTAAATGATAAAGTTGCCTTTGGAATGCCATACATAAATGATGCTTTCTATAATATATGTTGGCAGATTTTGTTTTTTAAATTGCAGCATTAAGTTGCTTGTCAGTGTAACTCTTCTTTATTTGCCATTGTGTGAATCTTATAACATTTAAAATAATTTACTCACAGTAACTCCTTTTAACCTATATTAAAATATTCAACATAAGATAATATTTGACAGTTCATAAAAACTAAAAATACAAAAATTGTTTAGTATTACATGCCACTTCATTTTTACTTTATAAAACATTTTCAAAAATTTTTAACACTATTTTTTTCCCCTTGCTTAAGTTTATGAATAGTTCTTCTTTCGCTCAATAAAGAAAATTTACATTGTCACAAATAAAATATGATAAAGTAACAGGGAGACAAGAGGAGAAGGGAAACAACAATTAACATTTAAAAACAAATAAAGTTGTAAATAAAATAATAGATTTAAAAACTAAAAAAAGCAAGAAAATGGAAAATTAGACTATTTAAAAAACTAACTGTTACCAATATAAATCATTTACCTGAATTCGTTGTGACATTTAATCCGTCTTTTGTTTTTACTGTTAATGTTGTATTCATGTTGTTGAACTGATAAACCATACAAGTTAGTACATAAGTATCTCCAGGCAAAAGAGAAAGTGTTGTTTTGTTACTTGAACTATAATGTTGAATAAAAGCTGTTTTTGAATAAGCTGTTATTATGTAACTTGTGGCATTTGGAACTGCATCCCATGCTAAATCCACTATAGTTTTATATATTGGTGAAATAACACGAAAATTTGTAATCTCCTGAGGTTCTGAAAAAATATATATATATAGTAATTTAGCTTTTAATTCTTTTAAATCTTATTTTAAAACATTGAAAAAAGCTTTACTATTACTTGATGCTGAAAGCCAAATAAATAAGTGAAAATTGCTTTTTTTAGTCATGACTAGATCATGCTCTTTTATAAATTAAAAAGCATGCTGTCAAGCATTTGCCTTTTAACATCACAAATGATCAGACATTGCTATTTTATTTTCAATGAGAGAAACGTTAGTTACTGTCATTAATCATTCTAATAATAACTTTATGACCCAGTAGACACAAGAAGAGTTCTAGATGTCTTTAGACATCTAAATAAAGTCTAGGTAAAGACTCATTGTTAAAGACAACTGTTAGTCACAGTGGCATTGGAAGGGTCATTAACCTTCAGGGCTAAAATAACAACAAGGTACCTTTTTAAGTAAAATATAGATTTTTTTAAAATAAAAAAAAACAAGCCACTTTAACACCCAAGGTAAAAGCTTCTTTGGCCTTTGTCTCAGTACGCTAATGATGAAACGTCTTTTAAACGAGAGACTTTATACATCTTAAACAAAGACATCTTTTATATATCTTTTAGAATACATCTTTATAAAAGACATCTATAATGTGCCTTAATAAAAGATATCTTTTAAAACGTGCCTTTATAAAAGACAGATTGATATAAAAGACTGTAACATTTTGATAACTAATTTTTTTAAATATTAAAATAACTAAAGATTCATTCAAAATCCTTGATTGAGAAATATTCATGCATATTTTGTTGTGTACTTCTAAAAAAAAAGAGAGAAAAAATGTACATAAAAAAGAAATGTTGTTTTTATTTTATTAACTTAAAGCCACTCTTCATAATGCTGAACTGAAAAGTTTTAAATATTTTGAGTGGAAATCACTTGGCTGCTTTGTTATTGATAAGTGTTGTTGGTAGTATGAAAGTAGTAATTTGCATCTAGTGACTCCACACATAAAAAGAGTTCCTTGAAATAAGACAATAATATGCTGCACTTTCGAATTCAAACATGTAAAACTTTTCTTCATATGGGGTACAGACAAAACAGAAACCTCATATGTGTCTGTCTTTTTAAAACAAGGAAAAAAATAAAATATCTTGTATCCAATTCCTCCGACGACTCACAAAAATATAATAGAACTTTATTTATTTGCTTTTTTTGTGTTCATTATATATTCATTTTTTAAAGACCGGCACCGATCTATATGATCAAGCCATGATACATGTATATAAATATGACACATCTACTACATAAAACAAAAAAAATATAATTGTTAATAAGAAGTCACGCTAGTTTATAAATCTTCATAATCGAGTAGCATTTTACTCTTTATTTTTCATCCACGACTTGATATTTGTATTATTTGTTTTTCGTTAATCTCATCTGCGATATTTCTTGTTTTTGCTATTATTCTTTTGTGCACCATCATCTCTGCATTATCTTGAGACCTGTGTGGAGCAAATATAGTATACAATCTTCTAAGATGAATTTGATTTCGACAGAGAACATGTCCGTTGTGATTTAATTTGACTTCATATGATCTAGGGACTATGCACTTTACTACTTTACCTTTAAGACCCCATTCGCAAGTTATTTCATCTTGAATTACCACATTTTGGACTTGCTTGAAAAAGTATGGTGCTAAAGTACGAATCTTTTTATCATGGTAGTTTTTTGATTTAATACTTTTTTTAACGATGTCTCTAGATCTTTTAAATGGTTTCTTATTTTGATTTTGGAATCTAGGTAGATTATTTCTTAGTTGTCAACCATGTAGTAGTTCCACTGGAGACGATCCACATTTTATTGGAGTATTACGCAATATTAAAATACCTTTATAAATTTCTTCGTTTGACATGTAGCACTTTTTTATCATAAGTTTAACTGATTTAACAGTGGCTTCAGCTAAATTATTTGATCGTGGGTAGTGCAGACTACTTGTTATATGCCTAAGTTACCAGTGTTGAGAAAATTGATGAAACAATTTTGAAGTATATTGTGTACCATTATCTGAAACCAATTCTTCCGGGACTTCAGAATATTAGCATGCAAAGAATCATTTCTAAAAAATGATTCTATGCATGCTAATACTACATTTATCGAATTGGTACTTGAAAGCAGAAAAACTTCTGGCCACAAGCTATAATAATCAATAACTAAGTAATTTTTATTAGCACACTGAAACAAATCCATTCCAACCTTTTCCAATGGTCATTGCATAAGCATCCATAATTGACTTGCCAGCAACATGCTCTGCAGTAAATGAAAATCTTAACAATTTCATTCTTAATTGTTGAATTCTTGGCAACTTGTCAGTAAGCGAACGATGATTTAATATAGGAATTAAAGGTTTTTGATCTGTTTCTAAAATAAAAGTTGGTAACCCATACAAATACTTGGACATCCACGTGCACCCCCATGTTACAGTTAGCATTTCTATTTTGATGGGATAATAATTTTTTTCTGTTGTTGTCAAAAATCTAGATGCATAACCAATTGGTATTGTATACCCCATCGTGATTCTGATAAACAACTACACTAAATCTATTTAATAAACTTCCATCTGTTCTCAATTTTATTGGTTTTGCCACATCATAGTGTGCTAAAATTGGTGGATTTGTCAAACTTTTTTTATCTCATCGAATGCCTTAGTATAATTTTCTGTCCATACCCATACTGATTTTGAACTTAAAAGATCTTGTAAAAGTTGAACTAGTTTACCAAGTAATGGATTAAATTTTGATAGCTGTTGAACAATACCTAGGAAATTACGCAAACTTTTAATATTTGTTGGTCTCGAGAAATTTTGTATTGCTTCAACTTTTTTGCTTAAAGGTTTCACACCCTTTGCTGAAATTTTGTCGTAAAAATTCCACTTCACTTTGATTAAATACGCACTTTTCTAAATCAAGGGTAACTCCATGTTCCACAAATTTACCTAGCAATGCAACTAGACTTTCATTGTACTCATTTTCTGTATTTCCAAAAACTAAAAAATCATCCATACTTTTTACGACTCCTTTAGGAATTTCAATTACATGATCAATTTTTTTACTAAAGATTTCTGGAAGTGACGTTAACCCAAATGGACCTCTTGTTAGGCAAAAATGACCAAAAGGTGTAGTAAACGTACACTTTAACTGTTTTTCCAAATCCATGGGTAGCTGCCAATACCCTGAGCTAGCATCTGATTTAGCCATATATTTACACCCCTTTCCTAATAGGGCCAATGTATCATCTATACTTTTTAACTCAGAAGTTGCGTTTTGAAATTACGCAAACTTTTAATATTTGTTGGTCTCGAGAAATTTTGTATTGCTTCAACTTTTTTGCTTAAAGGTTTCACACCCTTTGCTGAAATTTTGTCGTAAAAATTCCACTTCACTTTGATTAAATACGCACTTTTCTAAATCAAGGGTAACTCCATGTTCCACAAATTTACCTAGCAATGCAACTAGACTTTCATTGTACTCATTTTCTGTATTTCCAAAAACTAAAAAATCATCCATACTTTTTACGACTCCTTTAGGAATTTCAATTACATGATCAATTTTTTTACTAAAGATTTCTGGAAGTGACGTTAACCCAAATGGACCTCTTGTTAGGCAAAAATGACCAAAAGGTGTAGTAAACGTACACTTTAACTGTTTTTCCAAATCCATGGGTAGCTGCCAATACCCTGAGCTAGCATCTGATTTAGCCATATATTTACACCCCTTTCCTAATAGGGCCAATGTATCATCTATACTTTTTAACTCAGAAGTTGCGTTTTGTATCTTTATTTAGTTGTGTCAAATCGATATAATTACAAAGTTGTCCACTAGTTTTTTCACAACTACAATAGGATGACACCAGACAGTAGGTTGATCTGCTACTTTGATAACACCCATCTTTTTCATTTGTTCCAGTTCTAGCTTTAACGGTTCTAGAAATGGGAGCGCTACTCGTTGTGGTTTACCAATATGGTATGGTGTCACATTTTCACGTACCTCAAACTGTACAGGGTCACCTTTAATTGTTCCTAACCCATTGAATACTGAAGGAAACTGTTCTACTATGTTATTTTTGGTTATTTTAATCATACCACAAATAAATTCTTCAGGAATGTCTATTCAGACTAGGTTAAACTTTTGTAATGTAGGTTTACCTAATAAAGCAGTTTTCATATTCTTACAAACATATATGGTAATTAACTCACTGTTCTGACCATTGATTGTAAATGATTTTTGGAAATATTCTTAGCAATTTAGTGGTTTATGATCAGGACCTAATAATTGCCTGTTACTGGTATGCAATTGATTAATTTTAATTCCAAACTTTAAAAGGATGAAAAATAGTTTAAAATATTTATGTCTTTCCAAAGTTTCATTAATAATACCCTTGGCAAAGACTTCCATTTTCTCCAATATAACAGAAGGGTCTATTTTTTCTTCGGTTAGACTTAATGATTCGTAAATGTTTTGAGTTTCTGAAGAAGATGTATACCTTAACATAGCAGCTGGATATGCAAGTGGTTTTTTCTTTAAATCCAACAACAAAATATAATCATGCCATTTCTCAATCCAGGAGCAAAACGCAACATACCTATCTACAACTGAATCTAACATTGGAGGAGAAACACCAACTTTACCACTTTCTGCCATTTTTTATAAATAGATTCTCAAGATTAAACAAGATAATTAGTAAATACTTGAAAAAAACTTTTTCGCACGTTTATTTACATACTTGTAGCGTCATGTTGTGTTCATAATATACTCTTTTCTCAAAGGCCGGCACCGATCAAGCCGTGATACATGTATATAAATATGACACAGTTTTTTTTGGCATTTTTTGACCATTTTATGGAGATAAAGTAAGAATAACTAAAATAACTTGATTAGTACAATTAAAATTCAATTTTTAAAGTTCCGTAATAGTTGATTCAAATCAATGATATTTTAAATAATAAATAATAAAAATGCATTTTAACCCAAACACCACAACTTAATTTGCTCAACATTAACCAAATGCACATGTTATTGTTGGCAAGACAAACATTTTAGTTGGCTGTATATTTTTGTTGTTTTTTTTGGTTTATAATTGATTACCCATCATGTCTACATTTGCGTTATATAACTTAACATTGTTAGCAATACATTGGCTTACTCATAGTTTTAAATTGTAAGTGCTGCATTGGCTAAACTAAATGTTACAGTTAGAGAATGCATTTACATATTGTAAGGCTCCAATTAAGAGATTGCGATCTGCAATATCTAGAAATATTTCTGGTCTTTAAATTCTCAGTTTATTAAAAAATTGACCGTTTTATTTAAACACTGTTTAAATGAAACGGTCAATTTATCATGTTGCAAAAATTAATGAAAAAACAAAACAATAAATTTACTACTGCAAAAATAATAACAGTCAAAACTAACATATTATTAATTATAGTTTTTTTTAAACACCAGGTAATTTAAGTATTATAAATAAAAATTAAAAAAACTATAAGTAAAAAATAATTATTATTAGGTCTGAAAAATGTGTGCTGTAATTCACCATATAAAAAATAAAAATGTATTATAATTATATAATACATTTTTATTTTTTATAAAATTAATAAATAATAATGTATTATATTTATGCTAAAGCTGTTTGCGGATTGTGTGAAACATTAAAATTGACTTTTGTTTATGGGCAAAGTTTGAGGAATTATTTATTTAAAAATCTAAATGTTTTAAATTAGAAATTAATTAATTGTCAATAAAAATAATAATAAAAAAGATATATTTTAAGATAAGTCACTAGAGTTTTTTTCATTTTGTTTTAAAATAACAAAAAGTTTAAATAAGTTTTTATATTTATAAACTCCTCTTTGATTTTCTTTTATTTCGTATCTGCAAAAGAATTACGAGCATTTAATTTATAAGAAAATATTGAATAAGATTTAAATTGGTTATAAAAGTATTTTATATCTTATTTTATGATTTATTTTATTTTAAATTTGACCACCACTAAATTCCTTAAGATTGTTGTGATTAGCTGTTATTTTTTAATAATTATATCATACTTTATTGTGCTTTATTTTTCTAGTTTTTTTCTGATGATTTATAAAATAAGTTAAAATATCAAAGTTTAAATCATAAATTTATATCATATTTTTCTCATCAATCAATATAAATATTTTTTTTTATTGAATAACAGTTATTAAGTTTAGTGATCAAAACAGAGTTTACTGTTTTTAAAAAGCTAAAAAATTAAAGACTCGAGGCATTTCTAGATATTGCAATTCTTGGTCACCTATATGGAGCCCTGTATTGCATATTTATTGGGTTGACCTTACATTGGAGCAGCATTAGTGTAAAATGCTATGATCCTAATGAAACGTTATGGTTGGCGTTGCATTTACATATGGTTGAACCTAAATCAGTATTGTGTATACTCAATGTTGTTTGCTGGGTTGGCAATACATTGGGCTATCACTGGCCAAACTTTTTACTTTTTCAAGGCTTATGAATCCTATTGTTCTTCCTTCAAGATGATTTTCACCAAGTTCACCAAGTTGTCAATCAGAGAGTTGAAATATCTAGTACTTTAACTTTTAGGCAATACTTTACATTTACATAAAAGTATATAATTTTTACAAAGATTTTTGTAACTTCATATTTATAGTAATATAAACTAATATATGAAATAGTAACATTAGTTGTTATATACTTATATATATTTATAAGTTAATATATACTTATATTATATTTATTTTTATAAAAAGTATATTGTAATATCTTTATAATATAAAATACATTTTTATTTATTTTGCTTTAAATATTTTATTACACTTTTTCTTTTACATTTTTTTGTTGATATTGTGGTTAATCGCTTTCCAGTTAACTGCCATGTGGGGGCCACATCCAAGATCTGCAGTAGCTCACTAAAGAGCACCATGACCCACTTCCATGAACCAAGAGTGAGTTTTGAGAAGAATTAAATTAAAATCACAGTAAAAAGTAGTCACAAAAGATAGCATTAAAGAAAAATGGACAGATGGCGCATTGCAGTTCAAATTTATAATGTACTGAATACTTTGTGTTATTATTTTGTTTGCCATGTAATTTTAATAATTTAATTTTAAAGTATTAATTTTAAAGTAATTAATTTTAGTAAGTAATTAAAGTAAGTAAAGTAATTAATTAAATTAAAGTAAAGTATGTAATTAAAGTAAAGTAATTAATTAAATTAAAGTAAGTAATTAATTAAAGTAAAGTAATTAATTAAATTAAAGTAATTAATTAAATTAAAGTAAGTAAAGTATTTAATTTTAAAATAATTAATTTTAAAGTAAATCTTCTATATAGTAGTGGTACAAAATTATTTGTGGTACAATATTATTTTAAAAACATCATACACACAACTTTACAAAATGAATTTGGAATTTTACAAAAAGTATCTATATTATATTATTTCAATAACAAAGAGAAATGTAAATTATATAAATAATATATAAATATCAAAAAATGTTTTTTTATTTATAAAAAAGTCCTAGTATAACAAATTTTTACGCAAGTGAACTGATTTTTTTGGAAAAAGTCTGCTAATTTGGGTGCTCAAAAAAACTTTGTATATATAATTATGTGTAATTTTACCGACTATTTTTTTCAGTGCCAAAATAGTTTTCCAAATTGTTAAATTTAAAATAATTCTAACTTTCAACTTATTAATTATAAAGGTATTCATCAAGTTAGAGGTTCTGAAAAAGCAAGCAAAGGAGTGTGCATTTTCATCCACAATTCCTTAGACTGCTCAGTGGGCCAGAGGTGAGCAAAACCCTTTAAAACCGACTTTTATATTGGAGTAATTTCTCTTTGTAAATGTAATCTAGAGACCCCCAGCACTATAAAACTGATATAAATTTTTCCCTAATGTGATTTTTGAGCTCAGTATATCAATTTTACTACAAAAATAACAATATTTTATTTTTTAAATATTGGCGACAATGTAAAAAAATCAAATAAAAATGAAATATGAGGGCAGTAAGACAATTTTATAACATTTTATTTCTTAAAAGTTTATATTAGTTCATTGACATCATATATTGAAATAAGAAGAAAAAATAAAAATAAATGAATTTTTATGCTTGCTTTTTTTCAAAGTATTTTTCAATAAAACCCTTTAAAATGAGCAACATTTTTTTTAGCACTTACCTTTACACAAGCAAAAAAAAATAAGGTTGCACATGTGATCTACTTTATATGACACTCTCATATATAGATAAAAATTTACAACCAAATTCTCTGAGCTCATTTGAGCGCAGCAGGTGCTAGGCTTTTTATTATTAAAGATATCCAATCGTAAGTTTTGCTTTAAAAACTGAAGACACATAAAGAATAGTTTTAATAATTTAAATCGTGTTAAAATCTTTTTTAACTAGCACTTTTAATGTTATTGTAAAAAGTTATGGAACATTTTATGAAAGAGGAGGTAACAAATAAGGATTTTGGGGCTAAGAACAAATAAACCCTAAAATTTCATCCCTCCCTCACGCCAAACATGAGGGTAACAAGTTGATAAAATATTTTTTTGTACTATTCTCAACTAGACTTATATTCATCTATAAATTTTAAGTTTTATAGTATTATCTCTCAGCGTTCAAAAAATTATGACCATATAAAATGTGTAACCCCCTCGAACTGAGGGGGGTTTAAACTTTATACGATCATAATTTTTTAACGCTGAGAGATAATACTATGAAACTTAAAATTTATGGATGAATATAAGTCTAGTTGAGAATAGTATAAAAAACATCTTAACAACTTGTTAAGATGTTTTTTATACTATTGGGTGACAAAATTTTGGGGGTTGTTTGTTCCCAGCCTCCAATCATCGTAAATTTTTGCAAAGCATCATTATTTCCAGACATAGAGCAAACTCCAAACATACATATGTTTGGAGTTTGCTCTATGTCTGGAAGTTAGCTATCTCAAACACCATAAAATACTGGATCTATCACTGAAGAGAATCTTTATTATTTGTATTTATGTATGCAAAAAGATTTTATTTATGTAAAAAGAAGAGTTTAGTTTAATAAAGGGTTTAAATTGACTTGTTTATGAGAAAAAAAGTTTTTAAATTTCTCTCTGTGTTAAAAACGAGAAAACTACATCATCTAGTACTTTCAGCACTAGATGATATAGTTTTCTCGCTTTTAACCATCAGGATATGCCTTTGACTACCCCTAAAATGATCACCTGAGTGGTCATGACCACTCTTGAAGACCGAATATGCCCAGTTTTAAATTCCCTGACCTCAATTACATGTATTTAGACATACAACATGTCCTACCTAATTGAAAAATATCGAGACATCTCAGAACCACCCTTGACCACTACTAAAATGACCATTTGAGTGGTCATGGCCAAGGGGGCAGGGTTGTTAAAGACAGCAAATATTTACATGGTTTTTAATGCTTTGAAAAGTTATGCATTGGGGAGGGGGTTGATTTTGTAATAAATAATACTTGTGTATGCATGTGTATGGGTGGGGGGTTGGGTCATTGGAAGTATACAGTTTTATGCAAGGGAAGTCCTAAATCAGTAGTTTTACTGTGTACATACTTTATGGATGCCCTCTTACAGAATATATATATATATATATATATATATATATATATATATATATATATATATATTTACACAGCAAAAAAAGAAAAATTATTTTTGAATGATTCTGTTAATCTTTTGAACAATTTTTTTTCTGAAAACATCTATTTTATAAATAAAAGTGAACTGAATGCTTCAAAATTTAAACTTGTTTTTATTTTTGTATGCTGTCCTGTTTAAACCTGCTGTCGAGTTTACTTTTTCAGAAGAAAGTTTTTCATGTCTTTTTATTTAATAAACTATTTGAATATTAAAAAAAAAAATCAAATATCAAATAGTCAAAAAACATGCAAATATATTTGCATATCAAGTAATCGAATATTCAAATTAGCTTTTTTTTCAATAGGTTTTTGATGTTTTTGTATCAAATGATTATAATATATAAAAGTAATGTACACCTTTTTAAGATGTAATTGAGAACATGAAAATCGTAATTAGGAAACATACAATGTAATTTAGAACATCAAAGTTGTAACTAAGCAACAAAAGATATAACTGAGAACATAAAAGCTGTATTATAGAAACTTAAGATGTAATTAAGAAAAAATGTTGTAATTTAGAAATATAAGATATAGTTGAGAGTACAAAAGCTGCAATTTAGAAATATAAGATGTCATCAAGAACATAATATTTGTAATTAAGTTTTTAATACAGATACTCAGAACAAAGTTATTTGCATTTCTGATTTTGTAGCCTTAATTTACTTTGTAATTTTAGATTTAGCTGGATCCACCTCTGGCTAGGCTGGCCAAATAATTGGTTTTCAAAAAATAATAAAATATTATCGATAAAAAAATTCATGAAATAAATATTTTACAAGGTGGCAGAAACTGGAAAAATCTCATCGGGTGTTTACAGTTATTCAGATGAATAATAAATAAAACATAAATAATTTATTTATGAAAAAACATGAAATTTAAATTAAATTTAGACAATGTCATTAAAATTACTCCAATGTTCAGTTAAACACTAACTTGGACATCTTCCATATTTAAATTTGTTGCATAATATGTGGCCATACTTTGTACAGTATTTGCACTGTCACTTCCCATTATTGTACTTTTTTCTAAATATTGCATTTGTTATTCCACAATGCCAGCACCTCATCAGGAGGAATGTGAATCAAATTTTTGTTGTTACTTTTAATTTTGGACAAAATTATTTCCAACAGGTTTAACATTTGACTGTAGGGTTTCAAACGTAACATGAGATGGTGAATTTTGGAACACTCTTTCCAAACGAGCGTAACAAGCAACGACCAAATCATCTAAACAATTCCCGGATGTAAACCACTAGTGAAACATAACCAACATCCACTTGTTATAGGGATCTGCTTTAAATGATCTTCTGCAAATTTCTATCGTGACAATATTTGTTATTGGTACAGCTGCAATCAAATGTATATTTGACCAAATTTATTTACATCCAGAAGTGTATGTAAATAAATTTTGTGAAACAAATGTTGACATGGATTTAACTTAATAACAGCCTTTCAGGTCATGGTGTATTGGCATATAACACAATGTTTTCTTAATCCCATTATTATCAATAGTGCATACAACTGCTAAATTTGATAATACTAACTTAGTTAATTTCATCTACAAGAAGACATTTTACACTTTTTCAAATTTTAATTGAGAATATGAAAGTTGTAATATAGAAATCACAATATGTATGTTAGATATTGTAATAAGTAATTAAGAAACAAAACATATATTAAAGGAATTTTAAAATGTAATTGAGAAACACAACAAGTAAATATGAAATCACAATATGTAATTAAAAATACATAAATTGTAATTACAAAACCATAATATGTAAATGAGAATACATAACTTGTAATTGCAAATTCACAATGTAAGCTTATTAAAATCATTATAAAAGGTCTTTTTGAACATGAATTTAAATAAGTTAATAATATCAAATTAAGCATTTGTATGTACCAGCAATAATAATGAAACTGAAAGATCATTGTGCTATTTGTCAATACACTATGACCAGAAAGTCTGTTATTGAATTGAACCAGTGTCAGCATTTATTTCACCAAATTTGATTACATATACTTCTGGAATAATCAAAACCAACTTGTCCATTTTTCAGCATGAAATACATACAACCAAACAAGTTGGAAGAAAATATTATGTTTTATCTTCACCAAACAACAGAATAAGAATTGTTGAATGTGCTGACAAAATGATGATTGGGTGACTCTGGCGCAAACTTGTTTTCATTAAAAAAAAAGTGCACAGGGAGCCTTCTACAATAAGCACTAATGAAAACAAACAAAAAGGAGTTGAACATGTTTGGAACATCAATAAGCATATCACAAATGGTCATCAGATAATTTGATTGGGTGAAACAAATTTTAACTTTTTTTGCAGAAAAACTCAAGGACATGCCAAACAGGGAAGAAGAGCATGGTAATGAAAATAACTGCTTCAAAAGGTGCAAACTTACATTTGATTGCAGCTACACCAACAACAAATGACATCATTATAGAAATTTTAATGGGGATCATTTAATGCAGATTCTTGTAACAAGTGGATGTTGGCTATGTTTCACCAGTGAATTACATCCAGGAATCGTTTAAAGGATTTGGCCATCATAACAACTTTAAATTACAAGGTAAATTAACGCAGCAAAATTAAAAAAATACAAAGAACTTTGTTCTGAGAATCTATATGATAAATTTTTCTTAATTTCAACTATAATGTTCTTAATTACATATTACAATTTCTTATTTACAACTTTCATTTTTTAAATTACATCTTACATTTTTAAATTACAATTTTTAATTTTTAATTTTACTTTTCATTTTCTAAATCACACCTTAAGTTTCTTAATTACAACTTTTATCTTCCTAATTACATCTTAAGTTTCTTAATTACAACTTTCAAGTTTTCAATTTTTTAGCACTTTACCCCCTCATATTTCATTCAAAATTGAACAAACTTCAAGTTGCTGTAAATCTTAAAAAGATAGGAATTTTTTGAAAAAAATTCACTCTTTCCTAACTTATATCTGTGATCTATTATTTCAACGAATTTAGCATTGTACTTTGAAACCTCCCTTGTTTTTTTAAAAAATTTTATGACAAAATAATCTTAATCTTGAGTTTTATGGGAAACCAAAACAATTTGCTAATGGATGAAGATTCAGTGTGTTTGTTGGTTTTGATTTAACAAAAGCACAACATTTATACTTGAGGAGTTGACAAATGAACAAAACTGTTCCATATTCACACCATATAACACATTGTAAGAAATTATTCAAAAATTAAACCTGTTATCCACCATCTTCTGCACTAGAAACTATAAATACAGATGCAAAAATTTTGTAACTGCAGGATTTATTGGATCACACAGCTAGAACTTTTGACCTTAGATTCTGTGTACAATATTAAATTCAATAAATTAAATTTTATATATAAAATAGGGTTGTGATGGTTCCTTTGGCCAATCAAAACTTCTAGAGGAATTTTAACTTATTTCTAATACAAATTTGTTTACTAGCTATTTGGTGCCTATCAGATTAATTGTAATAAAACAGGTTCAGGTAAAGGGTGATTAGGTATCTTGTGCTGTAGTTTTCCGAAAAACAGCGTCTTTGACTGTTTGTTTTTATTGCCTTATAAGCATAGAACTTTGCAAAGAGATTCTCAGAAAACTAAACCCGTTGTAGATAAAATAAAAAGCCAATTAAACTCTTTGGACTATAAACTGCCTATATTACATGCCTGGATTTGTTGTATAGAAATGATACTACGCATCTCCTACAACCTGTATTGTTCCAAACATGATCAGCCACAAATGATGAAAAGAAATGGCTAAGACAAGAGAAGAAGACCTTGGTACAGAAATGTTTTCATGAGAAGGTAGGGTTGACCATCAATAAAACAAAGTATGTAATAAGGGGTAATACCATTAATGGCAATACTGCTAGAAGTTTTTTTACAATGCAATCTGTTCTGATAAAATCACTGGAGTAAAAGAAAGTTAGATTAGACACCCTCAGGTGTAATGATAGATGCTAAAAGTTTTTGTAGTTTTGCTATAGGAGTTGCCAAAATCTATGTGAGTAATTATGAATGCCATTATATTATATGCCATCTTCAGTACACAAAATCTTGCTTCACAGAGGAAATATCGTAGATCATTATGAAGTATTTCCTATTGTTCAACTTTCAAAAGATGCGCAAGAATTATGTTATAAGGATTTTAAAAGGTTTCACCTTTATCATGCCAAGAAATGTTCTGAATCAGCTACAAATGAGGATGTATTTCATACTCTTTTGTACACTTCTGTACACCACCAGCATTAGAAAATTGTATAACAAAAATGTGCATGACCTAATACAGATACTCTGTAGCTTTTAAAAGTCAACCTATAAATTATTCCATAAAAACAACTGCTTAAAAATTGTTATTAACAAAATATTTTAAGTGTTTCTTTAATTAGTATTTTGTTTGCCTTTTTTTTTTTTTGTTTCCAATACTTTTGAAGTATTTTTATACAGCTTAAAAGTAAAAAGTAGTTTTAGTAAAAATTTAACAACAAAAAATAACTTTTATAACTCTTTAATAACAAAAAAGTTATTGATTTTTGGTCCACAACAGAGGTTTGTACTCCACTGTGTGGCATGCAATTGAAGTGTGGGGGAAGGGGTAGTAAGACAAAAGTTAAAATTCTATTTTGATTTCAAATGATGTTTAAATGTTGGTAGTAAACCTTTTGTCTAGTATGTCCACTAGGGTTATGATTTTTTTTCAATCTCATGCTCCTGTACTGTAGTTTGATGAACGTTTATCTAAAAAGCACAAAATTAACTATTATTTGCATATCTTTTGAAAAAAGTTCACAACGCCATTGAAAAATCGATTTTGACATAAGTACTACTATGTATTATGTAGTAGTACTTATGTCAAAATCGATTTTTCATCGGCAGGGTGAACTTTTTTCAAAAGATATGCAAAAAATAGTTCATTTCGTGCTTTTTAGGTAAAAGTTCATCAAACTACAATGTCCACACATGAGCATTTTATTTCAGACAACTTGGTCACAGCTGTTTGCAAGTTTTATTATATTAGGCATTGCAGAAAAGTTTTAAAACTGAGTTTCAAAAACAAAGAAACCAATACTAACAAATTAGGAAATTATAATAAACTTAAATAGAAAAAAAAATTAATAATTTAAATAACTTGTGTACTTTTTTATTTTTGTTTCTCTAGAGTGGTTGTTATTTTCAGCAATCAAATTAGATAAAGCAAAGCAAAGCAAAAAAAAGTTTTAAATTGACATTAAAAAGAACAATTTTCCTATATTTTATTTGTTTATTTTTAAAGAAGAAAGCGAAAATATAACTGCAATCTGTTTGTAAAACATATTTGTATAATTTTAATGTAACGTATATATTGTCCTTATATAAATATGTCTATGTAATGAATGCATATACTTTTATGTATAGTTTTCTTATTATATAATTATATTTATTCATTCATTATTTTACGCATGTTTAGCTTATTTGGATAAGTCGTTTACTCCATGCACAAAATGTCTGTGGTTGAAATCCGACCATATCCCTAATTATTTAAATTATTAAATTTTTTAAATTCTTTTCTATTTAAATTTATTATAACTTCCTATTTTGTTAGTTTTGCTTTCATTATTGTTTAAACTTAGTTTTTTATGCAATGATTAATATAATATTTACATAAGGCCATAACCAAGTTATCTAAAATAAAAAATCCTATTAACATTTAGGCAATATAAATTATAACTTTTCAACACAGAAGTTTTTTTTAAAAACTTGCTCCTGTGCTTTTCATGTGTGGCTGTAAATTACTAGGCTACTTATATCAACAATTAAAATAGGTAAACAAATCAACATTACTTTGTAAAAATCTGGTAAAGCTATGGCTCCTCAGTTTCCCATTATTGGCTCACGATTAAATACATAAAAAAATACATAAAAATAGTGTAAAATAAATATTGACATACCATCAGTTGTATAAAAATTATACCAACTGCTTTGTGCAGCATAGTTTGGTTGAACATTATCTATCGAAGAGACTAAAACCATAACGGAGTAATTGGTCATACTCTTTAAGCCAACTATGTTTGCAAAAGTCTGGTTAGTTTGTAATGTTCCTTCATCAGAAATATCACTTCTAGTGTAAACAACTGTATACAAAGTAGCATTTGAAAATGTATCCCAAGAAATTCTAAGGCTTGTGCTTGAAGGTAATGAAACAAGATTTGTGACATCAGGAAAGATATCTAAACACAGTGTTGTAACATTTTTTGTAACACAGTAAACATTTAGTAAAATTTGTTGTAACACAATAAACATTTAGTTGATATTAAGTTTTATATATTAAGTTTTATACAATAAACACTTTATTAGGCGAAATAAGTTAACATTATTTTGAAAATTTATCTAACATTTAAAACCAATAAAAGTATAATAAACTTTAAAAGTACAACTAAAAGTAAAAAATGAAAATGTAAAATGTTTAATGCATAAACTATAACCAATAAAAATTATTTACTTGAATTTGCTGTGAAACTTAATGTGTTCTTTGTTTTTACTGTTAAAGTAGTAATTATGTTGTTAAATTGATGAACCATACAAGTTAGTGTGTAACTGGCTCCAGGCAAAACAGAAAGTGTTGTTTTGTTACTTGAACTGTATTGTAGAATAGAACCCATTCTTGAGATTCCTGTTATTTTGTAATTTGTGGCATTCGGAACTGCATCCCATGTTACATCCACTCTAGTTTTATATATTGGCAAAACAACACGAAAACTTGTAATCTCCTGAGATTCTGAAAAATACACAACTATGTAGCTTTTAATTTGTTTAAATTTAACTATTGTTAAATATAAACAACTATATTGTCATAACTATTAAAATGTGATAATGTAAAAACAACTAATCTTGAGACTTTGTAAAAAGTTTAAGGTAATAGGTAATTAGATAGCAATTAAAAAAAAAAATTAAATTCATGTAAACAGGGTGTTACAGGGTGTTTTTAAAAGCATTTTTTGTTTAATGTCTAAAACCATGTTGTGGATGCTTCAAATCAAAGTATATAGAGGTTTATGTAAAGGTCAATCACAAAAGACCATCACAAGCAAGTTGAATTCAGAAAATTAATCTATAAATAATGTTAGTTGTCTAATAATTTGCATAAAATTTAACTGATAAAAGAATTTAAGGAACCTGAATTCAGTTTAAAAGTTAGATTCTCATTTAACTGTTTTTTTGGTAGTTGCAAGACAAATCTATATTTTAAACAGAAAGATATTGCTATCAATAAACCTGCAAAGACTTTCAAAGAAGCTGAAAAGATTCCATTAAAAAAAAATTTAATTATAGAATGGTCTTAAATAGTTGGACCTCAAAATAATAAACAAATCACAGACTTCCAAATTGTTTGGTGTTAGGAATAATGAAGGAGATAAGATTTGGAATATAAGAGAACATATATGTTAGTGTTGTAAACAGGTCACACTGTTTAGATTTAAGATGTCAAAAGATGTTAATTTATATACGTTAAAAACATTTTTTGAACAATATGTTGTTTATTATACTGACATACCAATTCTAGTAAAAAAGCGTGTTCTTTCAGAATTTTGGATCTTTTAATTCTTTTGTATGTGTCGGTATTGATGGAGGACAGGGATCTGTAAAGACTATGATGAACATATTTTGTCCAGTAGTATTAGATTTTCAATCAGTGAACCAGAATAAACTGGATAAAAAAGACTATACTTGACACACTTTACCAGCATGTTAGCCAGAAAAATATTTTTGCTGCATTTTTGCGATATTGGGAATATTTGTTATTGTTTAACAAAATAGAATTTTTATTGAAACTGCTCTATTACTTTAAAAAAAAAAAGATCATCGAATTGTGGAAATTTTAAACCCATTAGGGATTCCATGGTATATGGCATGCCATTAGGCTGACTAACACGATGTATACACGCCTTTAAAATATAGAGTCATCATAATCTGAAAACACTTTCTTTTTAATGAAAGTTTTTGACTTGTCAACATTATATTTGTATCTTGGTATAAAATGCCAAATAAGTAATGTAAGTAAGTAATTTAAGTAAGTAATGTAAGTAATTAATGTAAGTAAGTAATGTAAGTAAGTAATGTAAGTAAGTAATGTAAGTAAGTAATGTAAGTAAGTAATGTAAGTAAGTAATGTAAGTAAGTAATGTAAGTAAGTAATGTAAGTAAGTAATGTAAGTAAGTAATGTAAGTAAGTAATGTAAGTAAGTAAGTAATGTAAGTAAGTAATGTAAGTAAGTAATGTAAGTAAGTAATGTAAGTAAGTAATGTAAGTAAGTAATGTAAGTAAGTAATGTAAGTAAGTAATGTAAGTAAGTAATGTAAGTAAGTAATGTAAGTAAGGAATGTAAGTAATGTAAGTAAGTAATGTAAGTAAGTAATGTAAGTAAGTAATGTAAGTAAGTAATGTAAGTAAGTAATGTAAACTTTAAATGTAATACTTAAGAGTTTTTTTCTAAAAAAAAAGTGGAAAATATTCATGTTGCTATTGTAATGGACCAATTAATAAGATGTTTTAAAAGTTTTAAGGATTTTCAGATCAGTAGCAATTAAATTTGGTACTAATTTGATAGCAAAAATAAAGGTGCAATATTATTAAAATGTTACTAGTCTATGTTAGATAAGGAAACTATAAGTAAACTTATCAATTGCCACCTAAATACCATCTTTATCCACCGACTAAATAAGAGTTTTTAAAAATTGTGAGTAAAATTGTTGATCTCCACTAATAAATATTTGAAAAACTTCCTTAAAATATGTTATCAGTCACGGCTATAATTGTGGTGACTTTAATAGAACCAAATGTGCCTTAAGATTTAAGATCTTCGAACAAAGTAACATTTCATTTTCCAATTAAAATCTGGTAATGAATTGAAACTTTGTAAAGGATTAAAAATGATAAGATATTTTATCTAAAAATATTTTTAAATAGACTAGATTTTAGACTCCAGATTTTATAATGTTACAAAGACTAAATATGTTAATGTCAGGAAAGCTAACATTAGGTTGTGTTTGTTTGATTCAGTTGATGAATGCTGTGTTGGTATTAAACTTAATATATAATACAAAAACCTTTGTTTGTGGAGTCCATAATGGATTGGCAAAAAAGATTTTACTTGGGTAAAAGATTCACTTAATTAGTTTACATCTCAAGAAGTATTTTGATAAGTAAAAAATGATTCTTGGTGCTACATAAAATCAAATATTTATAGCAGTGAAAAAAAATCTAAACAAGCAGACTAAAATTTGGTGTGCCTAAGAAAACCTTTATTCATGGTCAATGCTTGTTTAACACACGCATTTCATTTTTCTGAGTTTTAAATTTTAGCTTTAAGCATGTGAAGACAGAACATTTGCATTCCAAACAGATTTCTGTCAAACATGAAAATAGTTAGAGCTATTTTTGTGCCAATATTTATAAAAATAATAACATTTTGCAACAAATCATGGCGAGAAAAGCACAGGAATGGAAATGACCTTAAAAAAACACCTCCACTAAAAAATAAAAGAAAACCCCCAAGTAAAAGAAAACTAAATTAAAAAAATTATAATTTTTTTACTTTACATTTAATTATAATTTTTAATAAGATTTTAAATTTTATCATATAAACTTTAGGGCTCAAAAGATTTGGCTAAAGTTAAATAAGTTAATGATATATATTTTAAGAAGTGAAGCGAAGCCAGTGAAGGCAATCAAAAAATTACTGAGCGTTCTGAAGGCAATCAAAAAATTTCTGAGCGTTCAAAAATTATGACCATATAAAGTTTAAACCCCCCTCAATTTGAGGGGGTTGTAGTCTTTATATGGTCATAATTTTTTAACGCTGAGAGATAATACTTTGAAACTTAAAAATTATCGATGAATATAAGTCTAGTTGAGAATAGTACAAAAAATATTTTATCAACTTGTTGCTCTCACGTTTGGGGCAGGTGTTGCAAAAATTTTGGGGCTTTTTTGTTCCCAGCCTCCAACCATCGCAATTTTTTGCAGACCCTCATTATTTGATATAAGTGTAAACATATAAATGTTTGGAGTTAGCTCCATGTCTGGAAGTTACCTATCTCATAAGATAAAAAAATGCTGGATCCGCCACTGAATATATTAGCAACGATAAGTTAACTAATGACCGCACCGCACAATAATGTAACTCAATTAATAAAGATTAAATAAAACGAGTTTGTTAGTAATTTAAAACGAGTTTAAAGTAATTAACACGCTTTAAAATAAAATAACTTTCGCATGTTTAATACGTAAGCATTACATCAGCGTTGCACTATCAGGGAATCAGTGACCTGAGTAAATATAGATTCTATTACTTGAATTAAACCCTAAAGTATTGCAAAACATGTTAATAGTATTTTCGATGAGTTTTTTGCAGTTTTTTTTTTGCTTAGATATAAAAGTAGAATAAGTTTCTTAAGTTGGTAGTCTAGTAAAAAATACGTAAAATATCAAATTTTTGTTATTGGTGTAGTTTAAAAAAGAAATTTTTGCTCTTTCAGAAAATATATACTTTTACACATGTTTTTTAATTAGATTTTTCCAAAATTTACTTCCTATAATGACATGTATTAGTTTGTTCCTATAGCAACGTCCTTAGCAACAATGTTTTTTGGTTGTTTTGGGCCAAAATTATTAACCAAACTTGATAATATAAAATTTCTTAAGAATGAAGAAACTTAAAGCCTAAAAGGATTTATTGATAAAGAAATACACCAGGAATGAGGAAAATATTGTTCTAAATGATCATTTTAATTTTTTTATTTTTATTTTGTTAATTTTTTCTGTTTGTTTCAGACATAAAAAAAGCATATTTCAGCTTCAATGAATTATTTTTGAATGAAATTTTCAGGGTTTGTTCATCTGTATATAAGTTAGTATGTGAACCAGAATCTATTTAATTCTTTGAGTATTTTAGGAGAGACAGAATGGTTTTTGTTGAACTTTATCCCTTTTTTAATTTCCCCAAATAAGTAGAGCTACCATTATGGATCTAAAGATAATTATAAATTTTTACTGGTTCACATACTAATTTTATGTATATCCTGCATGCAAACCAAACATCATGCAAAACGAATGTACAGATAACTAGAACATTTTCTTTTAAGAAAGTGATGTTTTAAGCATTTTTTTGATGATTCAGCATTAAAGAACGTAAATAATTTTTTTTTTTTAATATAATACAAATATAACTTCTTTTTGTTGAAAAATAAAATAAACTTTCCAACAAATTGTATATTTTATTTTCTTACTAGACGACCACCTTAAAATAAATAACACAAGTTCTACCAAAATATAATAACATATATCTTACCGACAGCAAAACTGAAGAGAGGAATTAAGCATATCAATTTGAGCATCCTTAAAAAAAAAGTTAAAGTAAGATTGGAGTAAACCGGTAACCAAACAGTAAAAAACAAATAGCTTTATTTTGGATCTTTTTTCTACACAAATGAAACAATAAAAAAAACATATTAACGTTTACTGGTATTTTTTATTTTATGTGAAATAACAAAAAAACTCAAAATCCAATTAAAAAATTGTTTAACCATTTTCGCAGCTATGATTAATCAGAAGATGTACCACAATCAATATTGCAACCAAAGTATATGTGATTTATACACTATTTTTGCACTTATGCTGAGGCGTCAAAAAATTGTTTTTATTCATGAAAATTTAAAAAAGTTTACTTTAACAAACAAAATAAAAATAATCTTAAGAAAATGAAATGAAATTAAAAAATTAATTTATTTATTACCTTTTTTTTTTTTTTTTGATTTTTACAAAAAATAAAGTACAGTTTAAATCGCAAAACAACTTACTGAAGAAAGAATAAAATTAAAAAATTTACTAAATACATTTATAACTAAATAATATTTAGAATATATCGATTCAGAAAATATCGATTCAGAATATATCGATTAAGAATATATCAATTCAGATTATATCGATATAGAGTATATCGATTTAAAATATATCGATTGATTGATTGAGTTGATGTATGTACTGAATTCAATAAATATTTTTCATATTTAAAAACTCTCCAGTGCACAGTGGACCAGTAGGTGGACAAAATGGGAAAAATTTTAGTTGTCTAATCTTGAAAACCTATTTAATTTTAGTATCTACATATATTAGGAGAAATCTATTGATAATTTATTTATATTAAATCCCTTAGTTACCAGGACTCTAAGCATTTGAATATTGAGATAAAATAAAAAAATAAAAAAATTATAAATAAGTAATTAACGGTGACATCAACGTTGTGTTATATTTCAATTACATCTACGTTTTTGAAACAAAAAATTAGTACATGTTATTCTAGAGTATTTAGAGATATGAAAAACCAATGTGTGAAATAAATTTGTTATAGCATGTTATCTCAGTTATACTTTGAAAATCACAGATTAAAAAAAAAAATTTCTTAAGAAACTTATTTTTTGCCGCACAATAACTAATAATTACCACAATTTGCCATGTGTTGTCTTATATTTATTTGAGCTATATGATGCTTCAATCGAGTTTTAATTGATTGCTCGTCCCCTTAAATCCCCGTTCAGATTTTATGTATGTTTTAACTTGGTTGCTATGGTACTAAATTTTGCATAGCAACAACTCATTTTTACATTAACGTTGTTTTAACAGTATTTTACTTGCGCTAAATACACAATATTGGGGGCATGTATTAAAATGAGATTCAGAATTCTTATGAGGTTAACTTTTTTTGGTTACTATGGATACCTTACTTTGCATAACATAGCAACAACATATTTTCGTAATTTAATTACTAACACTGACAGTAATTTAATTACTTTTAATTTTAATTACTAACACTTGTAGTAACTTAATTACTAACAAATATTAGTAGTCCAGGCGGCATATATATTATAACATTTTACTTTTAAATACAAAATACTTGTTACAATAATTATCTAGATATGGTTTTGTTAAACTTAGACATTCATAATTTTCTCCAAAAAACAATCTTAGTATTTCAAAACAAAATATTACTGAAGATATATTAAAATTTATTCAGCCAAAATTTGCTGATTTTAAAGACGTTGATTTTAGACATGCTGTTCAACGATTTGTTTACTTGTATAAAAAAAAGTGGAAATCTGCAAACTATACTGTGAAAAATTTTGAAAAGAAGTTTGTGAACTGGCTTAATGAATATTTAATTGTCAGAAAAAAAGACAATGAATCAACTGCAAGTAGACGTGGTCGAAAACCAGTTGCATTTGATAATAGTTCTAATAAAACTAAAAAACGGCGTGTATCTTGTTTAATTGAATCTCATTCATCCAATGAATTATTTTTTGCTGCTAATAAAAAATTTAGAGATGAATCTGTTGTTATTGCTGCCAAGAATGTTTTAAATATATCAAATACAGATAAAGCAACTAAATATTCAGCAGACAAAGCACTGGCTTTAATAATTGATGCAAGTCTGACAAAAGCTTCCTATCAATTGATTAGAAGCGGAGCCTTGGAGAAAGAATATAACATCTACCCCGCTTACAATGATGTCAGAGATGCAAAATTGAAATGTTATCCTGCAAACATAACAGTGGAGGACTATTCAGCTTCAGTTCCTTTAAAAGATTTAATGACTCATACTTTGCAAAGAATCTGTGCAGTTCAGGAACCTGTGCTAAGGCACTTGATATTGAACGACAGAGCAATAAAAACAATGACACTAACGTGTAAGGCTGGTTTTGATGGTGCTACTGGCCAAAGCATTTATAAACAAGTTTTATCAGAACCCGACATTAACAGAGATTTAAAGCGTGAAGAATCATTATTTATTACTTGTCTTGTCCCATTGGATTTGACTGGATTTAACAACAGCAACGAAAAGGTGCCTATTTGGAGAAATCAAAAGTCGTCCTCCACAGCCTATTGTAGACCCATAAGATTTGCATACAAAATGGAATCCAAGGAGTCTGTGATTGAAGAAGATCAGTACATTAAAAGTGAGATAGAAAGCTTGGGTATGATTTTATTAGAGGTTTGCGGATCTTCTATTGAAGTGAATTGTATTATTGAACTTACAATGATTGATAGGAAGGTTCAAACAATATTATCTGAAAAAAATAACTCATACCAATGCTGTTCAGTGTGTGGTGTCTCTCCAAAAAATATGAATAGTCTTGATATCCTTAATATAGATTATACTAACAGAGAGTTCAAATATGGTCTTTCCAGTCTTCATGCATGGATTCGATTTTTTGAGATGTTATTGCACATTGCAAAAAGAAACAAGAAAGTGGCAAGCAAGATCTAAAGAACACAAAGAAAAGGCATCTGTAGCTAAACAAAAGATTCAGACTGATTTTATGAACAAAATGGGACTTGTTGTTGATTTCCCTAAAAGTGGTGGTTCTGGAACAAGTAATGATGGCAATACCTCAAGGCGTGCTTTTGCAGCATATGAACAAACAGCTGAAATTCTGGGTATTGACCAAAACCTTATATTCAGATTTTACATTATCTTGGTAACGCTCTCTTCAGGATATGAAATAGACTGCTTAAAGTTCAAGGATTATTGTTTTGACACTTTTAGACTATATGTGTCCCTTTATCCATGGTATTACATGGCTCAATCAGTTCACAAAGTATTGATACATGGACATGACATGATTAAAAGCCTTACATTACCCATCGGACTTATGTCAGAGGAAGCTCAAGAGGCTAGAAATAAAGACTTTAAATCTTATCGCGAAAATTTCAGCCGAAAAACATCCAGAAAAGCAACAAATACTGATCTTATCAATAGACTCCTAGTTTCCAGTGATCCTGTTATTTCATCATTGCGTAAATCAACATCACACCAAACAAATCATAAAGCATTTCCTTCAGATGTTTTACAATTACTTAAACAATCTTCAAACGATATTATTGTTTTATAATTTTTTGATGTAATTTAAGATTGATAACGTTTTCTTGCACTATTTTTTGCTTTTATTATTCCTAAAACATTATTTACCTAAATACTCAATTTTTATTCAATATAGGTGGGTCAAAAATCCGATAAGATATTCAAATATCAATTTACCACTTTGTAACTAAGGAAAGTATCCGGTAACTAAGCAATATAAGTATCCATAACAACTAAATTTAAAAAATTATCACTTTTGTAAGAAGTGTGATCTCATATTGGTACTCATGCCAAATTTAGTGAATATAGCACTTATAAAATATCTGCAGATAACAAAAGTAGGTTGTTGCTAAGCAAAATAAAGGTATCCATAGCAACGAAATAAAAAAATATTACCTTCATAAAAAGCGCAGACATCATATTAGTACTCATACTAATTTTAGTGAATATAGCTCTAATATTAAATTAGTTATGAATTTTGTCCAGTAAAAGTGCATTCTGGCCCACTGTGCAGTGACGAGAGCGCAACAAGCAAAAAAAATTATTTTAGACTGCTTAACTGTAGCTTTATCATAATATGATAAAGCTACAGTTAAGCAGTCTAAAATAATTTTTTTTTGCTTGTTGCGCTCTCGTCAGTGGAGAGTTTTTAAATATGAAGAATATTTATTGAATTCAGTACATACATCAACTCAATCAATCAATCGATATATTCTGAATTACATGATTTTACAATTCAAGGATGTTTACAAATAGTATAATTACAAATGATGCGTAAACATCTAATAATAATGAATAATAACATAAGAATAAAATAATAACAACTCTAAAAATCATAACGTTAACAATAATAATAACGTTAATAATAACTATAATAAAAAAAATGGTAATAATAACAATAAAAAAAATGGTATTGATAAAAATAATGATATTAATAAAGATAAAGGTAATAGCAATAATAACAATGATATTAATAACAATGGTATATTTAAATATATCTATACTTATACATATAGATACATACATATATTCATGCACAGATACATACATACATACATACATACATACATACATACATACATACATACATACATACATACATACATACATACATACATACATACATACATACATACATACATACATACATACATACATACATACATACATACATACATACATACATACATACATACATACATACATACATACATACATACATACGCTTATATATATACACACATAAACACTCATATATCCATACACATACTCACATATAAACATATATATATATATATATATATATATATATATATATATATATATATATATATATTATATATATATATATATATATATATATACACACATACGCATATAAACGTATTCATACACACATACATACATATACATACACATACACACATATTAACACACAACACACATACATACACATATACACACACATTTATATACATACGCATATATGTATCCACACATGCATACGCACATTCAATCATTGTAGAAGGACGACAAAAATGCTGTACATAAATGTAAAGATTCTTAAAAAAAAAAGAAAAAAAGTATAAAATAAATAAAATATACAAAATAGAGTATTTTTAATAATACTATTAACAGTGATATATTGCTTTCATTGATGTTATTACTCTAGTAGCTATCCAAATAGTGTTTTTTTAATTTATTGAGAAAATTATATCGAAAAAATGAGTTTTCAGTTTTAAAAGAATGAGGGAGATTATTCCAAGCATTGGTGCACTGGTTTTTAATTGATTCGCTGCCAAATTTTATTGTCCTAGAATCTTTGGAAGTGAGAATGTTTGTTACATATTTAAAAGAAAAAATTCTTGAAGGAAATCGGAAGTTTATCATGAAGATAATCCCATACAAATAAACAATTTAAAAAAGTAATATTGTCGTTCAGCCTAAGAATTTTTGATAATTTATACAGCAGAGAAACATTGTCAAATAGAAAATTTTGAAAGTGAATAATTTTAAGGGACTTTTTTTTTTACGCCAAATCTGACACGCATACCTAAGGTGCGATCCAAGTATGGCATGATAAATACTCATAAGTGTTTCAAAATTTACGAAATGTCTGATCTTGGCTAACATTCCAACTAATCGACTTAGCTTAGTCTGTAAGTAATTTTGATAGTACTTAAAAGAAAGACTCTCATATAGCCAAACTTCAAGATACTTCACAGTTTTTGACGAAGTTAATATTTTTCCATTAATATTAAAAGTGCATTGTTCCTTGTTTCTTTGGTTTTAAAGACAACTATTTTAGTTTTTATAGCGTTTAGTGAAATTTTATTTGCTCTAAGCCAATTAATAACAGAAAATATGGCCTCATTAGTTTTTAACTGCATTTTTTCAAGCGAATCTTCAACAATTAACAGCTTAGTGTCATCGGCAAAATGGTATGTTAAAACATTATTAATGCAGGTGTTTAGTTCGTTGATATATACAAGGAAAAGCAGAGGTCCCAATATTGACCCTTGAGGGACTCCCGAAGTTATAGTATTGGTTAATGAAGATGTTTCCTTAACTGTAACGTATTGAAGTCTGTTATTTAAGTAGGATTAAAACTATTTAAGTGGAATTCCACGTACACTATAGTATCGTAATTTGGCAAGAAGAACATCGTGATTTACTGTGTCGAATGCTTTTTGCAGGTCGAGGAAAACACCATAAAAAAACTTATTTTTATCAAGGGCATTTCTTAAAGTTTCTGTAAAATCAACTAGTGCATGTGTAGTAGAATGGTTACGTCTAAATCCGTATTGTAATTTATGAAAGCAATTAAAGGTATCAAAAAAGTTGTACAGTCTTTTGTGCATAGTTTTTCAGAAATCGGTCTGTAATTAGATGGCTTAAGCTTTGTTTCATTTTTGTGAATTGAAATAATGTTAGTAATCTTAAAAACGTCACGAAAAATTCCTTTATTTAAATGAGTTATTAACCATTTTAGAGATTGGTTCAGATATAATTTTTGAAGATAGTTTAAGAATTGAAGTCGGAAGACTATTAGGGCCAATGCTTTTTCTATCATTCATTACAATTAATTTAGAATAACTATCACGAGAACATTGCTTTTAAGAAGTTACATGATAAAATTACAAAATTGGAGTCTCAAAAGTTTTCATACAAAAATATTTCAAAAAAAAAATGATAAAGTTTGATTTTACACTTTTTCACGTGTGTTGTTGGATGCTTAAAAAAAATTGATATTTTGAATTTTAAATTACCTAAAAGCCAAGCTGATTTATTAGATAACATTGTTTTTACTATTTGTGGACTTGTAAATATAAGTAAGAGTGTTGTTATTTAACTGAAAAACTAAAATTTGTTTTATTATTGTTTTTGCTTCTTGTTTTGTATCCTTGCAAGTTTTATTTATTTTATTTTATTTTTTTTTATTTTAGGTGCCCCAAGAAGTCCTAACGGTCTTGTCACAGAGCACCGCGGAAGTGCATTTAACCAGGAAGTTCACGCCTCCTTCCTTACCGTGACGCGAAAATTTGTCCAGAGCTCGTTTCGAACCTGGATCTCCTGCTTATAAAGCAAGCGCTCTAACCACCGCGCCACGGCCGCACATGTTGGGCAAACCCATGATTTTTTGGGTGCATGTTTTATACTAACACATGAATAGTGGTACCATTCAATCTTGCAATTTGGACTATCACATGCAATTATTGGATAAAAACTTGGTTTCTGGCAAAGGTACTATTTTTTCTCTTCTAGTTCATTTTTTAGGTTATTTTTTCTGCATAATAATTTTCTGGACCAGTTCCATGAAAATTTTTTAATTTTTCCAGTGATGTTTTAATAATAAAAATTGTCATTTATTGAGACTCAATAAAAAATCCTTTATTGAGTCGCAATAGATCATTTTGTAAGTCCATTACAACATACCAAAAAGTCAAAATGCATCAGATCCATTACATTCATCTGATGCTGCATTTGATAGTAGTTTTTATGTTATTTTTTTATGTTGCCATAAATATCAATCGGACTTCCTATGTCCTCTTTCCATCCATCAGTACCATTCTTAAATTTAAATGGGTATTTAATTTCTAAAACGCTAGCGCCATGGCATTTACAATCAACAAACCCATTAGTATTTGCTCCTAAAAATGGATTTTTAGTACTAATGTACAATTCAGCACCAGTGAAGCAAAAATTTTTGTGCTAATAGTGTTGCAGGACATCCTGGCGTGTTCTTTGTTTTTTTTTTACCATAATTTAAAGCAGGTACGTTTGGGATTTGTTTATACTGCATTACTTCGTAAATAAAATTTAATGATGGGTTTTCAATATCAGTGCAAAATTCTTTTTTTGATATAGAAGCTGTAATACGACCTGCTCTATGTAAATGCCAAATTTTATTATCTCTTTTGTGTCATGGTAACCAGAGCAAGTTGTTCAAATTACTTTTAATAACCAGATTTTTTATATTCCATAAAATGTTGTTTTAAAATATTTTTATCTTCATCTAAAATTAATATAACCAATTGATGGATCGTATAAATAGGTTAAGGACTCTGGCAAATTTGCGTGGTCCTCTTCATCAGCTGAATCCGTTTCACTATTATAACTAATGCTTTATACATGTAAAAACTGCTGCTTTTGATGAAATTTTAAAAAGAGATTCTAAATTTTTTTAAATCTTTTTGTGAAAGAGCGGTACCGTGGTGTGTTGTGAATCCTTTAAGCATGTAATTGACAGGAGTCTCTATACATAGTACTTTTGCATTATATTTCATAGATTGAGGTTCATATGCTTCAATTGGACTGGTTCAGCCTTAGTTCTTGATTTGTTCTAGTCACACAGTTTACTTGTGCATGCTGTTTCCTCATTTAGTTCCAGCTGAACACAAGCTTGTAATTTAAACAATAGAGCAGCAAGATGGCTGCAGGCTGATCCAAGTCCGGCCATACAGGAGCAGTTACGGTCAAAATCCAGCCTTTTTTATGCAGCACAACCCA
Organism: Hydra vulgaris; assembly: GCF_038396675.1. NCBI lineage: Eukaryota > Metazoa > Cnidaria > Hydrozoa > Anthoathecata > Hydridae > Hydra > Hydra vulgaris. The sequence continues at coordinate 27,569,871 of NC_088925.1, read as the reverse complement.
AACGCTATATTGCTCGTGGGTTTGTCCTTGCCGCTAACTTGGCAGTACCCATAAACAACCATAATTCAAAAAAAAATTTCAATTTATATAGGTTTGGCACTCTCGCGCATCTAGAAACCCCATTCTTTATAGATTCGTAGGCTGAAATCATTATTAGTACAAGTGATACGCAACTTTTAAGAAGCTTTTCCTCTCCGACTAAAAAATTTTTAATATGTCATTAAAATCTCCAATTATGCATTTTAAAGCAGAAAGTGAAAATGAAACTTGTAATTGAATAATAAATAACTGATCTCTAATTTTATTGTAATCTGTAATCTGATTTGTATAGTAATTTGAACTGATTTGTATAAGTATAAATATATTTGTATAAATGATATTGGAACAGGAAATTTTTTATAACATTTAAAATTGTTAAAAGTGTATCAATAAAAACATAGAGCTTCTTATTGTTTAACAATAGATGATAAAAAAAGGAGTCAACATTCCTGAACACAACTCATTCATGAAAAAATTACGACTGACAACATGATTATCAACTGCGGTAATTGTTACACGAAATCAAATAACACAAACCATTTTCAGGACATGAAACCAACATTTAGTTAAGGCATGAACAATTATTTTAGAGAGAAGAAAAAGGCTTCGGGACTTTCTCCCAAACGGATTCGCTCGCAACTTCTGTTAAAATCAAAGCTTGCTTTTTTTAAGTCTGCTTGTATAAAGTGTAAGAAGCAAACGTAACTGTTTTTTGTAAAAGCAAAATGTTCTCTTCTAGTTCATTTCAGCCATTGCTTACAAACATTGCTATCAACAGGAAAAGAGTGGTAGCTTTAAGATTTCGGATCAGGATCTGTATCATACTAAGATTTACATCCACAAGCACAACATCTTCTTACCATGTTAAGTTTTATTTAATATAATATGTCGTAAAGTTTTTACATTCACGTTTTCAACTTTGCTAAAAATTCCTATTTAAAAAACTGGTTTTACTTCAGCCCCTGGACGCCTGCTTTTGAAAAATAATTTGCAAGTGCGCAGACCAGATCTATAGGAGATCTTGAGTGACATCATCAAAATGTTTTAACACACAAGAAAATCCATTAAGTTCATTGCTCCTAATTACTTATAAAGAACTTAAATTGATTAACTATCTAAACTATCAGTTTTATAATAAAAGGCTTTACTAGTATTTCATTTTATTTTATTAAACAAAAAAAATTTTACCATTTGCATCGAAATTAAATTTGCTACAAACTAGGTTAAAACTAATTTTACTTGATTTTTGTTTCCTTAGCTTTTTATGATTGCTAATTAAATAAAAAAAACAAAACTTTACAATTCTCTTTGTAACTACTTTTAAAAATAAAAACAAGTGTATATATATATATATATATATATATATATATATATATATATATATATATATATATATATATTATATATATATACATATATGTATACATACATGGATACACGCATACAAACACACTTACATACATATATATATATATATATATATGTATATATAGACATATATATATATATATATATATATATATATATATATATATATATATATATATATATATATATATATATATATATACACATATATCTATATATACATATATGTATGTAAGTATATATATATATATATATATATATATATATATATATATATATATATATATATATATATATATATATATATATACATATATGTATACAGGGCCGTCCCGAAGGGAGGTCTCTCATGGGGAAGAGGGGGAGGGGTGCCGAATGTGTATTTTGTCAACTAGAGACTTAAAAAAAAAAACGTCCTCCATGTTTGACTAAAATGCTAAATGTACAAATGAACAAACTCAAATGCATATATAACAGCTTTGGGGGAAATGGGTGAGACACTCTTACACCCCCCGTTCGGGACGGCACTGTATATATATGTACATATATATATATATGCATATATATATATATATATACTTACATACATATATGTATATATAGATATATGTGTATATATATATATATATATATACATATATATATATATATATATATACATATATATGTTATATATATATGTATATATATATAATATATATATATATATAAATATATACATATATGTATGCATATATATATATATAAATATATATATATATATTTATATATATATATATATATATATATATTTATATATATATATATATATATATATATATATGCATATATATATATATATATATATATATATATATATATATATATATATATATATATATATATATATACACACATATGTGTACATATATAGGTATATGTGTATATATACATATACTTATATATATATATATATATATATATATATATATATATATATATATATATATATATATATATATATATATATATATATATATATATATATATATATATGTACATTCATCATAATAATAAAATAAAATAGTATTTATTTGAATAATGAAAATAACAACATGAAAATAATTACTTTTTTGTTGGAATATGTCGAAATAATTGCAATGGTAATTTTTGTTCTTCTTAATATAAGTTTTGAGAAAAGTCGTAAAAAAAATTTTTCTTCATATAATAATATAAAAAAATATAAAGAGAGAATACTTTTTTATGTTACTTTTTCAAGTTACTTTTCTTGCTTAGTTGTTGTTGTTGTTGTTTTCTTGCTTAGTTGTTGTTGTTGTTTTTTTACCTTTAAAAGCTAACGTCCTTAGTGTAAAGCGAAAGAAGACTTTTTAAGAAAATAACCAGAAAAGAAGTTTATATACCTGTTTTGAAGAATAAAGATTGTATATCATATTGTACTTGTTGTACTAAATGAAGTAATTATAATTATGCAACGTTCTCGTTTGGATCGGATGTAAGATTAAATAATAAAAGCATTTAATATTTTTAAAACTTGCATTATCATATTAAAAATTCTTTATTTATGAATTTAAACTTTGAATTTTTTTTTCAAATTGATTTTGGTAATTTAATTTTTCCAAAAAAGTTGAAGAAACAATTTTAAAAGAAAAAAAAGCTATTTGGGAAAAAGAAAGTTTTTGAAAACAAAAGGCATTATTGATATATTCATCGATTTACAGAGATGCCGATGTAGTAATACGTATTGCAAAATATTTATGTTGTAAGCATTTAATTTATTACAAACATTTGCATTCATATGTATTATAAAATGAGTTTTGCATCCTATTGTGCATTATCAATAAATCCTACAATGCATTAAAACAAGGTCTTATTTTTTTATTTATTTTGTTTTATACAGAAAAGTAATTTGTTTATATTCTTCAAGAACCACTCGACAACCAGCAATTACTTCAAGTTGGAGTTTATAATTATATCCAATTCAATAAGTATTGCGGGATTATTTGATAGTATAAGAATACCAATTATGTTATTCAATATAATTTTTTTATCTAAACGCTGCGCTATTTATAATTAATAAAAAAGCAAGGATTTCCGGATATAAAATTAAACCTTACAACGTCCTTAATTTTTAATGAGTAGTTTATTTTGATTATGTATCTTCACTGAGGTCGTTCCGATTGCAGTACTATAGTACTCTTATTGAAGCTAACCTGTAAATTATTTTAATTGACATTTAAAGAATATGTGACAATTATATTAATTTACGTAATAAGTTAATGTAACGTATATCATTATATATGATAATACAGAGCCGGAGCCACAGTTTTCATGTGTTCAATATAACTATTTTCCAGGCATGGCGTGAACTCCAAACATTTCTTTTTTAATACTTGTGTCAAATGAGGATTTTTTACAAAAATTTACAGTAATTGGAGCTTGGGAACAAGAAGCACCCAAATTACGGCTCTGTAATGTATTGATCAGTACTACAAATTGAACTAATCATTTTGAAATTCTGATTTTTAACTGTTAAAACAACTGACGGGTAATATTTTAAAATCTCTCAAGAAATAAACTATTTAACTATTTATATATAAAAAAGAAAGAACATTTTATTTCGATTACATACAAGGTTTACAAATGCTTAAAAACATAAAAAAACTAGATAATGAAATCATCAAAAATCATCTCATTATGAACATTTATAAAGATTGCAAAATCGTTTACAAACTATAGATAATTTTGTTTTTGATGTTGAAAAGACTTTTCGCAAGGCTGCAAAGGTTTATTGTAGCTGGTAAAAGTATCGAGAGGATTTGATAAGTAAATTAGATAACCTTTTATCTAGGTAATACAATTACCTTGAAAAATTAAATATTTTATATCATAAACAATTTGAATTTAGTTGATTTGAACAATAGTTGATTTGACTAACAGTGTTTTAAAAGTATTTGAAGACAACAACTATACACTGAGAGTTTTTGTAGATCTATCGAACGCATTCGACATTGCCGATCATGAAATCCTTCTCTATAAATTGCAAAACTACAGAATTTTGAATTCGAATTTAAAATGGTATTAGTCTTATCTTCTGAATCTTAAACAATATATAACGAATGACTTAACCAGTACACAGTTAGAAATTATTAATTATGGTGTCCCCCAAGGCTCAATACTTGGTCCTCTGCTGATTCTCATATGTATAAATGATATCCATTTATCCTCCAAATTCCTAAATTTCATTCTCTTTGACATCAATATTTCCTTTTCTGGTAACAATTTAAAGTTCATTTTTTCTACTGTTAACACTGAACTAGTAAATCTCAAAAGATTGGTTTAAAACTAATAAACTTTCCTCAAGTAATGATAAAACGAAATATATTTTGTTCTCAAAACACTCTAAATTTGATATCTTACCCCTCAAACTTCTAGATTTATTTATAAACAATTTAAAATAAAAAAAGCATATAATTTGACGAACATTTGAATTGGAAAAATCATATTAAACTAATAGAAAATAAAATCTCTTTAACTTTGGGGATCATGTTCAAAACGAGGCACTTTTTGAATAATATGAAAAATTTCTATTTTTCATTTTTTCATAGCTATAGTAACTACTGTAATATGGCTTGGGCAAGAAATCAGTCGTCTTTATTAAAAAAAATTTACAGCAAACAAAAACAAGCGACTAGGTTAATTTTTAATGCAAACAGATATGCATAGGCCAAAACTTTACTAAAAGAAACTAATGCTTTAAATGTATACAAACTAAATATCTATCAAAATTTATTGTTTATGTTTTAACTTCACAATAACATGCTTCCGTCATACTTTTAGCCACATTTCATTTTAGTTAATCACAGATACTTAACAAGACGATTTTTACATTCCAACAACAAGGCTTAAAAAATCGGACTACTCAATTACCTGTCGCGGTCCACGTCTGTGGAACTCGATCCTGAATAATGACATAAAATCTATTATCACAATTAAAGCTTTTTAAAAAACTGTGAAACAATATTTGTTAAATCTAACCAGTAAAAATATTTCGTTGTAATTTTAACTCGTTTTGTTATATATTTATTTATCTTTAATCTTGTTATGTATTTATTTATCTTTAATTGTAAAAATATTTGCTTATTGACGAAATATATACAAAATACAAGAAATACAAATAACCAAGAAGACTAGAAAGAGTAAATATAGAAAAAATAAAAAATAAAAAAAAATCATCAATATATCTTAACGGTCATATTAGTATTAAAATTATGCGGCCTTGGTGCAGTGGTTAGAGCGCTTGCTTTAGAAGCAGGAGATCCAGGTTCGGAACGAACTCTGGACTATATTCGCGTCACGGTAAGGAAGAAGGCGTGAACTTCTTAGTTAAATGGACTTCCGCGGTGCTCTGTGACAAGACCGTTAAGTCTTTTTGGGACACCTAAATAACAAAATAAAAATAATAAAAAAATAACACTATTATTTATAGCATTATAATGATATTTATTATAACAGTCCGGTCAAAATAGTGGAAAAAATAGTGGTAGGTTTGCAATAATTCGCATAGAACTGAAAATCGGTACATACGTTGGGGACATTATTAAATATATATAAAAAGTCCCCACCGATTCCACATCTGCAAAAAAAGTTATTCAAGGAAAAAGGATAAAAACTTTTTTTGTTTTACTAGCGCCATTTACTATCAAAAGAAAAAAAAAGTTTTTGCGGCTTTTCTCTGATCTTGGATTAGAACAACAAAATATTGCTAAGTTATAGGGGGTTTAATTTTTTGTTTAACCGTTCTAAAATAAATTGCATTTAATTAAAATTAGGTTCTTATATGTTTAAAAAAAATATATACGACTATTAATTTAGTATATTTTTTATTTAATAATTTTTTTTAATGTAATTTTTTTGTAAAGCCATTTTTATGAACCCTGGTATGAAAAATAATTAACTAATATTCTTATTCGAGATTTTTTAAACAAAATTTTCTTTTTAAAGCTAAGCTTTAAACGCTAAAAGTGTTTCTTCACGTTACAAGCCCGTAGCAACCGGGGGATCAGCAGGGGCATTTGTCCTTGCTGATCCCCGGTTATAATAGTATAATAAATAATAACATAATAAATATAAATTTGTTTTAACGATATTTTGTCTGGATTTTGCAGTTAAAACGTTTGGTTATTTCTCATAACGACTTATACTATATACTTTTTTGTACATTAATACTTTTATACAATTGTCGCAATCTTTTATTTGTAATAAACTTTTAACAACAAGTGTGAAACAGTTCTTATTGGTCGTGGGTTGAAGACCTTAATTGATTCTAGAAGACGTCTAAATCTGATGACGTTGCAAAAAACGGTCTGATGATGTTGCAAAAAATGTTACTTAAGGCGTTGACTATGAATGTGATTTATTTGCTACTGAAGGCTAGGTACCATAATAGTTTATTCGATGATTTGAATGATTCGATGGAAGAAATATTTAGATACAATGAAAGTAGTGATGATTGTCAGTTTTTATTGGAAGAGATTAAAAGTATTTGCAAAAATCCAGATTTAAATAACAGAACAATTAATGATTGAAATCAAGTTTAGTAATAAAATTATTGTCACTGAAAAACCGGGCAGATTAACTAATTTGTTTTTTTGACAATCATTGTGATATTCTTAACAAACCTTAATATGAAAAAAAAAGCCAAAATAAAGAGGAAGAACAATTTCAAATCTAAAAAACTGCATCAGCAATCATTCGAAATGACACCTAATCATTAGTCTTTGATAATACCAATTATTCCTTACCTAGTCGAATGTTTGAAAATATTACCAGCAATGTATGAGGAATTGTCAATTCTTCATCATCCACATTTTCTTACCAATCTTACCACCACAAACTGGCACATTTATTCAATATGTTGCAGATAACGCTGATATGAGGGTAAAGACTTTAGACGGTAATAACACGCTTCACATAAAGGGAATCATTCAATTTGTTACCCCGAAAATTTCATTTACACAAGAAGATCAAATACCACAAATAGATTTTGTTATTAATGATGAGATAGTTGCAGATCTTAATATTACCGTTGAAAATATCAAAAATAACATATTTTCATATAACGATATCGAAAGTGGTTACGATAATACAATATCAGAAGGATTTCTTTATCAGTTCAATGAAAAACTGAAAGAATTTAAAAAACGAAGACCTTTAGCAAAACTGCGGATGCAATATTTTAATATGGTGTCGATTGCAAAGAAGTTTATAACAGCTGAACGTATGGTAGATTGGTAAGCTTTATTTGAACAGCATTTTCTTGCTTAAAGAGCTCCAAAAAAAAATTGTTTCTATAGACAAGTATAGATATAAAAGTTTTGTAAAAAATACACAGAACAATAAAAGAGTGCAACTATTTTGTCTTCTTCAAACATCTGCTTCTGCTAGCCAACACTTATATCCAGTATACTATTAAGTTCAAGTAAAGATAGGCAATCAACTGGACTCAGCAGACTGGGTAGGAAATTAATAGGTGGGAATGGGAGCCAATTCAAGCTTTACTCCCACTTGCTCCGGAAATGCTTCTCAAAACCATCTTTTGCAATTGCAAAAAGGGTTGTAGTGCAAAATGTAGCTACAAAAAAAGTCGGATTATTGTGTTCACCAGTATGTATTAATTGTCGAGGCAAGCCTTGCTCCAATTTTGAATCAATTTCAACAAATGAAGGTTTTGATGATAATATTGATCAAACAGCTAATATATCTTTTTCACATTTCCAGCTAGAAAAAGAATATGAAGATGAAGAAGAAGAAAGCGAAGGAAAAAGCGAAGAAGATATAATATACTAATATATATAATAGTATATAGTAATATACTAATATACAATATATAAGACTTGTACCAGAAAAAATATGCGCGTACATTTTAAAGGATTTTTATTTAACTATTGTATTTTGATATTGAATGTTATATATATTTTGAAAGTACATATATTAATGTTCTTAAATTTAACTTTAGAAAGTTTGTGAAGTTTTGTACGTGAGAACGCACGCACTTTGCGTTTTACACTCGACATCAGCTTTTGCACAGTCTTCGGCTGGACTTCCTTGGTAGCTCTAATCCATTTATTTTTAAAGTCTTTAATGTTTTGGCTTCTTTTACATTGAATCTTATTTTTCTTTTGACAAGAGCCCAATATCTTTCGATTGGACGTAGTTCGGGATAATTTTGTGGATTGCAGTGTTTTTTAACTAAATCTACTTTATGTTCTCTAAGCCAGTTTAAAGTTGTCCCAGAGTATTGGCATGATGCTAAATTGGGCCGAAATAACGGGTTACCCGTGTGTTTTCTTAAAAACGGTAAAAGATGTTTCTTGAGGCATTCTTTTATGTATTTTTTGGTTTTAATTGTTCCTGTAGTCACATAACAAGAGCTTTTTTCACCACATTCACAAATTGCTTGCCAAACTAAGAATTTTTTAGCGAATTTTTGCATTCCAATATATTTATAATTGGAATTCAGTTTCTTGCAATTAATTGCTGAATAATATTGGTGTCCTGGAAGAGATCGGAAATACGCAGCACGATAAGTTTCATCGTCAATAATTAAACAAGATTTTTTGGCAAATTATTTTTTATAAAGCAGCTTTGAATAACAAATTGCAACATTTTCTTGCTTTTCTTCTCGACGAGGAACTTTTTTCTTTTTATAAGATTTATAGCCACAATTTCTCTTGTATAGTTGAAGCACTTGTTTTAAATTTATTCGCTAAAGTTCAAAATCTCCGGTTTTCTGTCCAAGGCATCTTTCACTTTTTTACCAAGATCTCGTCTATGAAAATATTTTTTTCTTCTACTTCCTAATTTCCTTTTGATTGTACCAATGTCCTTAAATCGTTTCACAACGCTCTGCACTGTTCTCAATGCAATTTGCAACTCTTTAGAAATTGTTTTGTTTGATACACCCCTACGGGCATTTGTTTTTAAAAGTTACGTTCTAAATAAATTTTAAATGTCTTTTAAACGTCTTCTAATCATTCTTACGTAAAGAACATTTAAAAGACGTTTAAAAAACGTTTAAAAGACATTTAGAACGTAACTTTCAGAAACAAATGCCCGAAGGGACCAGGATTTTCAACAAGAAAATGTAAAAATTTTTCTCGCTTCTTATCTTGATTTGATGACATTTCAATTAAAACTAATTATTTTGATAACAGAGTTGTTTAAATTTTGAATAGCACTAATACAATGACATTTTAAAACAAGTATCTATTTAAAATGATTCACGGTTTCCGTAAACACCACACCAGAACACGCGTAGATTTTTTCTGATACATGTTTTAAAACATAATATACAGATTATGTTGAATAAGGCTTCTTCAACTTTAAGATTTGCAATATCTCAGGAATTGTGGTTCTTAGAAAAAGACAATTTTTGTAGATAATTTCATCTAAAACTTTTGCTTGATCAATTTTTTTTTGATAAAATTTACCGTTTACCGGAAAAATATAAAAAATCTAATTGATAATATAATTCATCCTAACAAACAAAACATAGCTTTAACAAAAGGTTATAAATTTTACAAACTTAAATAATGAAATTGTTTTTATTAGACATTGAACCTTTATACCTGACATTTACATGATAATCCAAACAAGGTTAAGTCAAAATTTATTTATAAATGTAAGTGGTTATCAAATTATTTATAATAATATATCAAATAGAAACTCAATTAGGTCCCAGCTTTAGGTCACTCTACCCGGTAAGAAATCAGCTAGCAACATGCTAGCGTTATTTGTAACAATACAGACAACAATTTAGCAACAAAGATCGCTAGCTAAACACTCTTGCAACTCGCTAGCGACAAGTCGAAACAATAAAGACAGCAGTTTGGCTACGAGAATCATAATATGAACAAGTAAATTGTAGCTTGAGGTTGTATTTTTTTTGGCTACAAAGCCTCGATATGTACCAATCGAATAAATACAGGCTTGCCGTTATGTTAAGTTAACTGCAATATTATAACAATAATAACTTTACGTGTTAAAAAGATGTAGTGTAAAAATTTAATAGTTATGTTATGGTCAGCTACAAAGCTACAACGTGTAACTACAACATACTGTTTTAAAATCACTAACTTAAAACCCGATATGTATAAACATATTGCTATAGCGATAGGTGGCTTAAGCCACCGCGTAGCTATTAAATTGTTATTATGCAGTAACTAGCGACAATATGGAGCTATCGATATATCGTAACAACATTAGTAGCCAAAAAGTTACGATATATAGCCATCGACTAGCTTTAAATTTGTTGAGATGTTATAGTTAGCTACACACCTACGATCTGTATATCTTAATAATATCGCTAGCTAAAAAACTGCGATATGTTGTTATAAAATTACAATGCTATAAGCTCAACTATTTTCATAAATGTATTAAATTCAATACTTTAAAATCGATTTTTTTATGATTTATAAAACAAAAATGAAACCATAATTAAAGAATAAAAAAAATTGCTCAAAAAGCTTTATAAAGTTAGTTTTTTGCTAACTCATTTTCCACCTGATTGAAACGGACACCAAATAATTATTTAATCAATAAACTACTAAGATTTGTTCATTAATTACGTTTTTGTTATTTTTAATAAGGGCATAAATTACGTCTTGTTATTTTTGACCGTTTTTGATCCCATCTTTACAATATCTTAACTCTTTAGTAACAAGTCACGTACAAGGCGTCACAAAATCACTAAAAGCATAAATTATTATTGACTTCTTTTTTTTATTTGTTTTGTTTTGTTTTTTTGTTATTAAGGTGCTCAGAGAAAACCTATCGGTCTTATCTCAGAGCACCGCGGAGGAGCAGTTAACCAGGAAGTTCACGCCTCATTCATTACCGACGTCGCTAATTAGGTTAGATCCGGCGTATGTAAATTTAAACAAAAAAAAGGTCAGGTATTAACACGATAATAGATAAAAATGGTTATATATAAACAAATGATGATAATATAGCTAATATTCTCAATGAAAACTTTCAGTCAATATATTTTAAAAAAGACCCAGCAAACCCACGTCAAGATTTTTTTAACGCTACCCTATATTCTTAGATTTTAGCTATAGCTACTGCTTTATACAAGATAACAAATCCCCAATTTTGTGGCATAACCTTTAGAGGTTACTGAGATATGATTATTTTAATTTTGGCTAATATAGTTGTTTTGGTTAATTAGCGCCATTTTAAAATAGGCATTTTTCATTATAAATACCAAGAAATCAATTTTAAATATTTGAATAATGGGTCTCTATCTCAGCAAAATGTTGTGGTGTGTGGTAAATTTTTTTAATATATGGTTTTAAAGTTAAATGAAAACTTTTATAACAAAATTAATTATCGCATATTTGGTTTTATTAGTACGTACTTATTTAATTATTACATCACCCTAACCACTAGGGTGTCCCAAAAAAAAACTTTTTTGCACGCATTTTTTTCCCATTTCTTTATGTCTACTGAGTTCATATATATGTTCAAAAAATTTTTCTAAGGTCTATTTTAAGCTTATGTAAAATCTCTATTTCCTAATTTTTGATAAAATCTGAGCTTTTTTTACATTTTTTAAATGCGAATCTAATAGTTTTTAATGTTCCTTACCCTAGATACTTTAGACAACCAATGTTTTTAGACTATATAAGAATCAGTCCATCTGGCCTATTTGTTACAGAAGCTTCATTGGATCCTGATTCACAGAGGGGGTCGATAATGATGACTAGTTGAACAACTTTTGTTTTTTCTGTCTACTGTTTTGTTTTAACTTGATTTTGTCTATTTTATTTTTATTTTAACCGCTAGTAATAATTAGAATTTAAATGTAAACTAGTTTTTTCATATATAATTATGTAATAGTTTTGTATACCTTCAATATACATATATTTACTTGAAAGTTGTTTAATAAAATGTAATTTTTTTAGGGGGACACAAAACAAATTTTAAAAAATTTGTTTTAGCATTAACTTATAATAAAAGTATTAAATAAAATGGGTCGTACTCAAAAAAACAAAAAATAAAGAAGGCTGAGAAGAGAAAGTACGGCGTATTAACGGATTCAGAGAGGCTGCTGTTTCTCATAAAGTACACAGTCAATGAGCTTCCAATAAACCAGCTAGCAACCATCGGAAATATTCTGACATCCAGTTTTTAAAATCTCCCAGAACAAATAATTTATATATATATATATATATACATATATATATATATACATATATATATATATATATATATATATATATATATATATATATATATATATATATGCATATATATATATATATATATATATATATATTTATATATATATATATATATATACATATATACATATATATATATATATATATATATATATATATATATATATATATATATATATATATATATATATATATATATATATATATATATATATATATATATATATATATATATATATACTATAAAACAATGATAAAATTTAAAAATGGTCTATTATATCCAATACATATTTAATCTAACATCTCCCCGTCCCTCCTAACTGTTTAAAATGAGACACAATGAGGCAAAAATTTATGTAAGAACAAAAAAACCATAATAATAAACACTTGTTTATTTTTATTTTAGATCAATAAGATTTTAATGAACAAAGTTGATAGAAGCCTGCCCTCACGAGCATGAAAATAGGGATCTGATTTGCAAAGTTTCTGCAGGAACTCTGAACAAAGATATGTTGCTTTCACAGTAATAGACGCTTGTAAGAAAGCAGGTTTTTATGGCTTTATCATCACTGGATCTAATGTCAGGGATAAGATACTAAAGCTCCAAAATAATTACACAAATCTTCATCATCTCAAATCATTGAATTGGAACTCCTGCGTTGGCAACTTTTCTTAGATTCAGAAGTATTTTTTAGAGGAGAGTAATACACTCTTTGATATTTCATTGGCAAATTTTGAACAAAAAGTAAATCAGGATCGTTTTCGTTCGGAGAATACCAAAAAGGATATTAAGTTCTATTTAGATCAAAAAGGAGATCGAAACATAAATATTACAGAGGAACCAGATGAAGTATTACAAAATCCAGTTGAAAATAAAAATATCCGGGTTAAGAGGATGGAGGAAAAAAGAGGTAAAGGTAGTATCACAATTAGTTCAGTAAAATCCGATGAACTCGAGGCTTCTTTTTCTTCATCTGGAATTGATTCTGAATTGGAACTTAGTTTAGATTCCTCCGATGATGAAGATTTATCTAATAGATTCAGTCATTCTACTAAATCTAAGATAATGATAAGTATAAGTGCTGAAGATTTGGTAGACTGTACTGCTGCAGTTTCTGCCCGATTCTGAGTAGGTATGCGCCCACAAACTTCATTAGTAGCTGCTATTTGCAATAAAACTGGTGTAAATCAAGAAGATATAAATCTATCAAGAAGTACAGTCCATAGAAAAAGATTCAAGTAGATTGAGATATTTGGAAATAAGCTCAGGCAAAAAATTATAACTACTCTGAAGGGAAAAAAGCTATGTGTTCATGATGGAAAAAAGATTGAAGATTGAAACAGATTGAAAAAATAGATTGAAGAAGATCTAAAAACAACATATGGTGATATGGATGAGATAGATGACATACTGGAAGGTGTCATTCAGACACCAAGTTCTAAAGGTAAAATCAGTGACCAGATTGAAACCAGTGACCAAGCGGAAGCAATTTTTAATCTACTAGAATACTATGACATGTAGACCAAATACTTGCTCTTTGCTGTGACACTTCTGTATCCAATACTAGAATACACTCTGGAACTGTTGTTATCTTTAGCTCCATTCTTAATATTCCACTTATATGGTTTCTCTGGAGAAGACATATGCTAGAAATACGCATCTCACACTTTATGGAGGCTTTGACTGGAGAGAAGACGAAGGGCCCAAAGAAAGAGCAAAGAAAGATGTCAAACTCAAGAAAAATTGATGTTTTTTCAAGAAAGAAGTTGACAAGATGATAGATCTAGTTAGATTTGATTAGAGTCAGCTTCAGGTTGAGTCACCTATTCATGGAAGTGCTAAGAAAGGATTTTGGAAAAGAGGCCCTTGCCTCAAAAACTTTTGTGAGGAGTAATTACAGGAAACTAAACGAGCTTTTTATTTTCTATTTGGGAGAAAAAGTACCTAGACTGTGTTTTCATCAACCTAGAGCCTGCCATGAAGCTACTTACAGTATATTGGAAAAAAAATCCGTAAGTATAATAAATAACGTATAAATAAAAAAATATAATAAACAAATATGGTGACAAAATCTTACTCTTTAGGTTTATGGCTGATGCTTTATATATTCCTACCCTGAGAATAACCGATAAGATTACCATGATTATGAGCAAAGTAGAAAAAATGTTGATGAGGCAGCAACCTTTTTTACATCTGTCTGGTATGTACCTTGGTTTCTAAAGTCGTATTTGGTTTCAAATTCACCATCAAATGATCTTGCTGCTTTCAAAAATGCTTTTTGCATCAAAGAAAAGTATCCCAGTCTTGGTTCAGCATTAATTGCTTGAATGCAAAGACATAACTGGTACATGACTAAGCAGTTGGTGTTGCTATCTCTCGCTGAAGAAGACGTAGAGCAGGAAGTGAAATTAGAGATGTTGGATAGATTAGTTCAGTATGACGTTCCTGACAAGTTCAAGATTGGAAAACCTGAGCTATCAATCATATCGGAGTCCATTGATCTTTGGGAACTTTTGTTAAAAATTGCAGTCACAATTGTGGTGAATTAGAGTTGTGGAAGAAGGAAAAAGCCCCAAAGTCGTTAGATTTATTCAAAAAATTTAAAAAAAACTTGACTCGCGTCTAAGATTGTTGCAGAAAGAAACATACGCCCTGTTTAGGACTTTGTAGGTGGATATAAATCTGACAATATGCAACAAAATTTGCCAGTTTTTAGCCAGGGACAAAAGAAAGAAGCTTAAAAAAGATCTTTTTAAGCCCCAGTTGAAAAATATATAATTTGTTAATCTTGAAATACGTATTTTTTGATACATTTCTGTATTTTTATTAGGAAAATGTCCAAAATTTCGGTTTTTTACAAAAAAAAAGGAATTTTACATATTGCTAAAATTGTGATCCGACAATGTTTTTATATATATTTGCCATTAGGGAACACTAGAGAATGGGAAAAAATTGCATGCACATAAAAATAAAAAAAAACGGTGTAAATTTGGGACACCCTATAAACCACAGCCATGACGATCATTTTTAAATGTATGAAATTGTAATTAATTAATTCCATTGATCTATTTGATACAAACATTTTAAATTGTTTTTAAAAAATATATTTGAAATCTAATATATCAAAGTCCAAGTTTAGTAATACTAAGATATATTGAAGTCCATCTTTTAGTTTGATTCTTATTTTAAAGAAATTTAAAAACTTTTAAGTAAAACTTTTAAATCCAAAAAACCTCAAAAAATTAAGCGAAACCGTTGAAAGCCAAACTAATAAGAAAAATAATTTAAGTTAGTTTTCTAGATAAACAAATCTGATGTATTTAGCAAATAAATATGTTGATTTCTATATCTTTTTTGAAGTCATTTTTGATGAAAAATTTTGTTTTAAATTACCGAATGGACAAGAAAGATTGCGTGTATAAAACTCAACCCTAACCCTGACCCAAAAAAGATCGCCAATTAATTTGAAATTTATAATTTGGTCCTCCTAATTTTTTAGAAATTGAGAACCTTTTTTTTTTAGGAGACGCAAATGTGGTACAAAGTATAAAAATATTTAACCCTCCCCCCTCCACCCCACGACATCAAAACAAATTTAAAAAAATGTCTCATTTTGTTCCGCAACATGTCGGCATTGAAATTGCCTAATTTGTAAAAAATTTTATTAAATAAGTTAAATATGGGTGCATGGAAATGACAGAATAATATTTATTATGAAAATAACACACAATATAAAATTATTTTGCTCTTTGTGAGTTCAAAAAGGCTCTAAAAATTATATTATTAATTATTATTGTTATGTATTTTGCCAATAAAAGAAAAAAAAGTTACAAATATATTAATACATGGCTGGGGCAAGAAGAAGACAAATTTGGCCTTATCGCGAAGTCCCATAAAATAAAAATTTCAATAATAAAAATACAAAAACAACGTAACTTCGTTAAATTACAAGACGTGTATTTCGCTATATAACAAATAAATAGCAATTAAGTGTGTGAGAAGCAATCTACATTTCCAATTATTCTTATAGCATGCTTTTACTTGCGAAACAGTTTATTTATTTTAGTGACGTTAGTGCTACACCAGGCAACGGTTGCATAGTTTAGATAGCAATGAATAAAAGAAAAAGAAATATATATATATTTTTGTTCTTTTTATTACATTTAAAATAAGCATTTTGTTACAATATTTAAAATACAAATATATAATAATAAAAATATATATAATGATCGTTATTAAAAAAAATAAAAAAATGCGGGGACTCTTAGATTCTAAGAGTCCCCGCATCTTTTTATTTTTTACGACATACGACAAGACCGTATGGTCTTCTAAGTTAGAAGACCATACGGTCTTGTCGTCGGGTGCCGCCAAGAAATGTTCGTTTTAATTATTTATAAGATATTTATTAGATAAAAAATAAGTTAACGAAGTAAGTAACTTTAAATATTCCGTTATAAATACAAGGTGCGTTGTATCTATTATATATGTAAATTACAGTTGTTAATGATACATATATAATTTTGATAAACTCATGTTTAAATAGAGGGTAAAAAGGAAGATCACTAAAAAATATCAGAAGTAAATTTTTTTATTATATTTATGAGCTCCCTCCACATTTTTATCTAAAATAACACCTAAAAACAACAATCAACTCTCTCTTATGATACAAGAGTTATTAGCAAAGAGATTAAGAAGTTTTAAAGTAAGGAGTTCTTGTTCATGAAGACGATGGAAAAGAGTATATTTTGTTTTTTTTGATATTATTTTCAAATATCGAAATTGGATTGATTTTACGATATTTGAACATTTACTCAAGTCATTTATATAAATGAGAAATAAGAAAGTCCCTACGATTGATCCTTGCGTGACGCTGCAGATAACTGACGCTAAATCCGTTTTTCCATCATTAAATGAGATGTACTGTTTCCTGCTTGTTAAATAACTTCTAAACCATACTAAGTTAGAATTTTTGATACCATAATTTTTAAGTTTATATGGAAGAATATTATAAGATAAACTTTTACGTTCTCGTTCCTGTTCGCGTTTTGATTTCGTAAAGTTGCTATTATCTTTGGGCCTGGGGCACGTATGCCATCTTAGCGCCTCTTTCTCTATGTCACTTATTCTATTATTAAAAACCTTTGTTAATCTTAGTTATTAAATGACTTATATATTGACGCAATATCTTTATTTATTTTCTATAGTTTTTAAAACGTGTATGGTTTTTACATAAAACTGACGCAATATCTAGATGAGTATACAGATGAGTGTGTGTATGTGTATATATTTTCGTAATGAAAATAAGTATATAATTAAATAAATAAAAATAAAAAAAATATAAAATTATATATATATATATATATATATATATATATATATATATATATATATATATATATATATATATATATATATATATATATATATATATATATATATATATATATATATAATGATAACATTAAAAAAAAAAGAATAATTAAACTTTTTTTGA
Organism: Hydra vulgaris; assembly: GCF_038396675.1. Classification (NCBI taxonomy): domain Eukaryota; kingdom Metazoa; phylum Cnidaria; class Hydrozoa; order Anthoathecata; family Hydridae; genus Hydra; species Hydra vulgaris. The sequence goes on along the minus strand of NC_088925.1, from coordinate 27,551,726 downwards.
CTGTTGAGACATAGTTCTCGTTTATTTTCTTCTTCTTCTTTTATTTTTAGAAGCTGTATTTTTCAGTTAAATTAATAGGGCTGGATACCGGTCAAAATTTTTATCCGTTATATTTTCGTTGTAAAATATTATAAAGATTATTTTAAATGACGGAACAAATAGTTAAATAAATTAAAAATCAATATAAGTAATAGAAAAAAATAAAGTTGTATAGATAAAGTTAGAAGAAACTAGATAAACTCAAAAACCTGTTAATATCTTTTCTTTATTTTGTTTATGCGTTTAATTTCACGATTAAAAAACTTTGATTTTTTAATTTTAATTGATTTGAACACGCGTTCAAATCAACTCAACAAAAAAAACTTAAAAATGGGTGAATACGAAACTATAATTACACTTTGTATTTTAAAACGTCATAAGGTTTTTTTAAATACTAATAATGCAATTTTATACGCATAAGTTTACTTTTTTCGCTTCAATAAGAATACTTTGCTTTCGGTTATTCATAACGAATGGTGTCCTTTGAGTTTAACTTTTTTAAATTGTTTTTGGAAAGGGTATCTTGTTGCAATCTTAATGATTTAAAAAATTGAGAGGGTATTGCTAACTAAAAATCTTATAAGTCATCAAACTGTCAAAAAATGTTTTAACTAGCGTTCAAAAATCTGCCATTATGAGAAATGGGAATGGTCCCAAGATTGAATGTATAGATTTTCTATTAATCCATAATACCATTCTTTTAAGGCAAAAAAAAAATCTTGGGGGATAATATCGCATTATTGAAATAACATTACGTCATAATGATTCTAAACCTGCTTTTATATATATATATATATATATATATATATATATATATATATATATATATATATATATATATATATATATATATATATAATTTATACGATTGTAGACATGTAAACAATTTTAACCCGATGTTTACGAATTATATATGCATATATATATATATATATATATATATATATATATATATATATATATATATATATATATATATATATATATATATATATATATATATATATATATATATATTAGGGTAGGTCGATTTTTCACTTTTTTTTTTAAACCGTAACGGCTAAGGTACTGAAAGTTGTATTTATATATATAAAACAAAAAAATAAAAAGTTGAAGGTGTTTAGTCAAACGGCGGCTTGCGGATTAGTGATCAAAATTTAAAAGTATTTAGTATAAAAATATTAACTTTTTGCTTGTGGTTTCATACTTTTCAATACGTTCAGACAAAATTTCAATCAAAAAAGTTGGAAACACCAAGGAATAACTCAAATATTTGTATTTTAAATCATGTATACGGCTTATCGTTTCGTTTTAAAGAATTCGTATAGACAGGGTTAACCATCGAGCATGATTCATTGGACCTATTTTACAACTAGCCCATTTGTCGTCTACTTTACCTAATCTTTTATCTTTACAATATTCGTAAAGAAGCCTTTGATCATGGTTAATATCTTTTAATATCTCATGCAAAATATATCCTTCAGTGATAGAAGTTTGAATTGCTTCAAACTCTACTTGAGGTTGTCTATGAATGTCTTCAGAGCATCTTTTCCCAATTGGTCCACTAAAATTATGTGGACCGGTTGTTTTTCCATCTAACTTTTTAAAAAGGGCTTTTAGTGGGAGTTCATTCTGATGAAGGCTACAACCTATTGCATGAAGTTTCCTTCCTATCAACTCTTCTAGATTAACCACCAAGCCACTCCTCCAACCTGTGTTTGATGCAGTATTGTCTAAAAGATGCTCTTCAGACTGTCATATTTTTCAAGCACACTTAATGTCTCAAGAGCACGAACATCCCCAGTAGCACCAACAACGGGTATTGTTCTGTGTGTCAAGTAGATCCCGTGGAATTTTCCTCATGTGTAAAAGTAAGGTGATGCTTTGCAGCAACATATTTTGTTATGAAGTTTTTTCCTTCAGAACTATTTGCTTTTAAGTACATTTTCGTGTTCTTATCTATCTTTCCATCTAAGCCAATGCAAAATAGTTGTGTCATCTCTTCTGAATCTGCGTTTTTTGAAATTATTTTACTTTTGACTTAGCTCTGTCTAATTTACACTTATCCATTAGAATATTATTGATGTCAACTTCCAGTAGCAATAGATGCTTGATATCATGGAGTAAGGCGTTTCCAAGAGCTGCGCCAAGATTTGAAGAACATCCGCCTCTGACCAGCTCCATTGTATATCTTGGGAACTTTTGAATACTACAATCTGCCTGAGTTCTTTTACTTGGTTTTTTTTTTAGGGCATATGCAAATAATGTGTTCCATTTTGCATTTTTCTTTTTTGCACTTTACATAAACATTGTTACTTTTTTTCAATTAGTATACTAATTTACTAGTAAAACGTGCTTATTGTTCACTTTTAATCTATTTTAACTACATTATATCATTCTAAAAAGTAACATTTATAAAATATAAACCAGTTAAGCATGTAAATCTAGTTGTTTAGACTCGGGAGAATTAAAAAGTATATTTTAAGAAATATTTATTAGCCGCTTATAAATTTGATTTTTTTGCGTTAAGTTAAAAGCAGTTAAAGAATTTACTCAAGACTACGAAACTACGATGTTAAATATTGTTTACAAACAAAATACAATACGTGCGTGCTTAAAAAAATGAAGAAAAATAAATTTTATAAAACAGCAAAAAGTACTTTACGAAACATGCAAATCTGCTAACTCCATCGAAGTTCCGCAAAAAAATATTCAGTTAAAACACTTATTTTTATTTTTTTTTATTTTTTTATTTTTATTTAACTTTTATTTCGCTGATTAAACAATATTACAATTTTTCATATAAAAAAAATAACATCGTAAACATAAAAAACCTTTATAAAAAACGTTTTTAATCTTTTTAATTTATAATATATAGGGAAGAGTGGGGTAATGGCGAACGCGGGGTAACTCCGAACATGGTCAAAACAGCATTGTAAAAAAATAAATTCGACAATTTTTTTTTACCTGCTGAGAAGGGATCCTATGCTCAGTTCCAGACGTGCAGTAGTGTAATGAAGCTGCGGATGTTGTTCACTATAATTTGATTTTAAATTTTTCTGATAATTTTATGCAACTTTTTTCTTGAGTAACACTCTGTTGTAGCTTCTATGGAAATAAAGTCACTCCTTTTTTTTGTTTTTGTTGCATAATATAGTTTTTAGACTTAGTTATTACAATTAGCTTTTTATTCGCTATTACACAACAGTGCTTGTGATTTCCCCCCAATGTGTTCGGAATTACCCCACGTAGGCAGGGTAATTCCGAACACCAATGGTTTTATTTCTGGCATAAATTTTTATTTTATAATAAGATTTTTAAAAATTCCTTTTGAGGGTTTGTGACTGAGTAGTTAAACTAATTGATAAGCAATAAATATGATCAATTTTGTATAACTGGTGTCTTTAATTCGCATTCCCGCTTAGGTGTTCGCCAATACCCCACTCTCCCCTATATATATATATACTGTTATAATCAGTCAGGGACTCAAAGAAGGTAAGGATGATGCGTTTATCATCACAACCTTTTCATAGAGCCCCTTTAGTCACTATTGAAATAAAAATAAAAAAACACTTTAATTTTTAAAGAAAAATAAAAAATTTAATAAAATCAAAACACATAAGAAGAAAAAAATAAAAAATAAATAAAAAGAAAAAATACAAAAAAATCTGAAAACAAATGCTGCAAACTATAATATTTATGTCAGGAAATAAGGAGATGCATTTTAGTTTGTTGTTTAATGGTTGAAATGCTTTATAGGTCTTTAATATTTTTATTTTGGAAACGATTCCATATTGATGGACCTCGGTTTGTAATTAGAAAACTTGACTGTTGTGATTTAATTTTCTCGTTCCTGGTATTTGAACGCAGATTATATTTTTCAGAAAATGATATAAGAAAGTTATCTGAAAAACGCTTGGTAGAAGATTGTTTTTATATTTTATAAAAATTAATATCAGTAATGTGTTAAGTTTCTTAATATCTAGAACCATCATGCTTTTCGTCACTGGGGCCGGGTTTACTAACTTATTTAAATAATTAATTGCTTTGCATGCATGGTTTTGCAGACTTTGCAATTTTAGCAATTTGGTTTTATGGGTGCTGGATATACAATATTTGCGTACAAAAGCTGACTGTGTACAAGACTAAAGTAAAGCATATTACGTGATTTACTATCGAGAAAAGGTCTTATACAAAACACCTATTACAGAGGACACCTTTGTTTCAAGAAGACCAATATGGTTTCTCCATGATAAATTTTCATCAAAAAGTACTCCCAAAAATTTTGTGCATTTGTCACGTTTAATTTGATTTTTATTAATAAACAGTTTAGGCAGCTTTAACGGGAGATTAATTGATTGTTTTTTTTTATGAAATAGAGTAAAGCTAGTTTTTTTACAATTTAGGGATAATTTATTTGCTATGAACCAGAGGTTGAAATTTTCGAGTTCAATATTCATAGTTTCAAACAAAGTCTTTGCATCAGGATGATTAAAAAATAAATTTGTATCGTCAGCATACGTAATAGTGGATATTTTTTTGGGAAGCTTTATGCTTATCGTTAATATATATTAAAAACAATAATGGACCTAGGATTGAACCCTGAGGAACTCCACACGTAATATCAAAGGCTCCTGACTTTTCTAGTAGTACAAATTGCTTTCTGTTACACAAGTAGCTCTGAATCCACTTAAATGTTGAGCCTATAATGCCGTAAAATTTTAGCTTGGAAAGTAAAATACTGTGATCAACTGTATCAAAGGCCTTGGAAAGATCAATAAAAAACTCCTAATACCAGTTCATCACAATCAAACGACTTATATATTTTGTCAGGAAGTTTAATAATAGCATGTTCAGTAGAGCAATTGCTTTGAAATCCAAACTGATTTTTATATAATAAATTGTTTAATGTAAAGTACTTATTAATTATAAATTACTCTCTCATATACTTTTGAAAAAACTGGGAGTAGAGAAATAGGTCGGTAGTTAGAAATATTATTGCAATCACTTTTTTTGAGAATGGGATTAATTTTGGCTAATTTAAGTTTGTCAGGGAATATACTATTTTCAAATGAAGATGATATTAAATAAAATAATGGTTTACAAATGCTGTCCATAACATAAATAGCTACATTACTGGAAATACCATCATATCCACATGACTTGTTGCGTTTAAGTTCAATAACTGCTTTATTAAATTCAAGTTTAGTTATTTTTTCATTATTTATACTAGTGTTGGGTTTTTCTCCCAAAAAATTATTAAATGTTTTATTTGGTTGCGCAATGTTAGAAGCAAGAGAGGGCCCTACATTAACAAAATATTTGTTAAATTCTTGACATATATTTGTTTCACTTAATTATTTTAACTTTATAATTTTTTTTATCGGAAATTAATTTTTGTGGTAAGCAAGTATGCTTCTTTTTTTCTCTTCCTGTTAGTTGGTTTATAACAGCCCAAGTCCTTTTTATATCGAATTTATGCTTATCAAGCTGATTAGAAAAATATCTTATTTTTGCTTCTTTTATATTATGTTGAAAAAACTTTTTTTAATTTTTTTAGATTTTTTCATCATCTTTATTTTTTGATTTTAAAAATTTTACGTAAAGTTTTTGTTTTCTTTTTGATGCTTTAATTAAAGTTATTGTCATCCATGGATTCATATATCCTTTGTTTTTTATTTCTGTAGTTATTTTTAGGCATATATTATCAAAGATATTTTGAAATGTACTTGAGAAATTATCAAAAGCAATATTAGGATCAGTTGATGAATAAACGTTGTCCCATCGTTCTATTTGGAGTTTTTTTTAAAATTATTTAGGTTTTTTAAGGAAAGATTTCTGTAAGCCACAAAGATTTTTTTATTGTCAATATTAGATAGTACTTCGCGTGCTATATGGAAAACCGGAAAATGATCAGAAAAGTCTGCAATAAAAAGGCCTGATTCAAATTTAGTATTTAGGGAACTGTTTGTGAAAATATTGTCAATCACAGAAGATGATTGGTTAGTAATGCGGGTGGGTTTAAAAATGGTGGGTGTTACTTATGTTTGCTATTTTTGTTACTTACATATAAATATCCAACTTTATATTGTTTAGCGGTACTTACATACCAAAATCGACCTACCCTAATATATATATATATATACATATATATATATATATATATATATATATATATATATATATATATATATATATATATATATATATATATATATATATATATATATATATATATATATTTTATTAAACTAAAAATACATTGAAGTTTATATAAGATAATTTACCTTTAAATATAAGATAGTTTGATTTTATAATATTTGAAAATTTACTCAAGTCATTTATATAAATGAGAAATAAGAAAGTCCCTACGATTGATCCTTGTGTGACGTTGCAGGTAACTGACGCTAAATTCGTTTTTCCATCATTAAATGAGGTGTACTGTTTTCTGCTTGTTAAATAACTTCTAAACTAAACTAAGTTAGAACTTTTGATACCATAATTTTTAAGTTTATATAGAAAAATATTATAAGATAAACTTTTACGCTCTCGTTCCTGTTCGCGTTTTGATTTCGTAAAGTTGCTATTATCTTTGGGCCTGGGGCACGTATGCCATCTTAGCTCCTTTTTCTCTATGTCACTTGTTCCATTATTAAAAACCTTTGTTAATCTTAGTTATTAAATGACTTATATATTGACGCAATATCCTTATTTATTTTCTATAGTTTTTAAAACGTGTATGGTAACTTTTTACATAAAACTGACGCAATATCTAGATGAGTATACAGATGCATGTGTATGTGTATATATTTTTGTAATGGAAATAAATATAAAATTATATAAATAAAAATAAAAAAAATATAAAATCATATATATATATATATATATATATATATATATATATATATATATATATATATATATATATATATATATATATATATATATATATATATATATACATATATATAAATATATATAATGATAACATTAAAAAAAAATGAATAATTAAACTTTTTTGACTGTTGAGACATAGTTCTCGTTTATTTTGTTCTTTCTTCTTTTATTTTTAGAAGCTGTATTTTTCAGTTAAATTAATAAAATTAATTCGGTCAAAATTTTTATCCGTTATATTTTCGTTGTAAAATATTATAAAGATTATTTTAAATGATGGAGCAAATAATTAAATAAATTAAAATCAATATAAATAATATACAAAAAATGTTTTAACTAGCGTTCAAAATTCCGCCATTAGGAGAAATGGAAAAAAGTTGAATGTATAGATTTTCTATTACTTCATAACACCATTCTTTTAATGCAAAAAAAAAATCTTGGGGGATAATATCGCATTATTGAAATAACATTACGTCAAAATGATGCTAAACCTATTTTTATATATATATATATATATAATTTATACATGAAAACAATTTTAACCCGATGTTTACGAATTATATATATATATATATATATATATATATATATATATATATATATATATATATATATATATATATATATATATATATATGCATATATATAAATATATATATATATTATATTGAACTAAAAGTATATTGAAGTAAATATAAGATAATTTACCTTTAAACATAAGTTAATTAATAAAAAGAGTCTGCATGTTTAGACTAAATGACTATAAAACAACAATAATTTTGAGTGTAACTGACCATGGCGTTAATTTTTGTTCAAAAATCTCACGATTGCCAGTTTGCGCGTGTTTTTACACTTACAGTCAATGTAAGTGAAAGCCATATAAAAATAACAGTAAATTTTTAATAGACCAATCGATATCAAAAGTTTTTGCGAGTGATTTCTATTGGTACAGACATTTTGCGCTAAACTTGAATTTTATTTATAAGAAAACAAAGCGTATGTTTATGTACCTCATTCTACCATTTTTTTTAATTATATCTTGATATTATACTTACTTATAATTTAATTATTTCTCTATATTATACTTAATTATAATTGGAGTGTCCAATTTTTGTAATATAAAAATATTTCGAAAATTGGACACTCCAATTATAATTGTACTATTGAATAAAAATTAATTATTAAAAAACTAAAAATCTATATGTAAAAAAATTTTTTTAGCTTAAAATTTTGTAAAACACAAGAATCAAACAATCTCCAAAAATAATTTAAAGAAATTATGAAATATAAGTAATCTAATTGGTAAATAAAATAAAGGGAAAATTCTTCTTAGAAAATGCTGCTATAAAAATTATTTTAAATTGGCTTGTAGGTGAAGGTTCTTTTGATTTCGTTGCAGGAAAGTAAGTTGCCAAGTATAGCTTGCCAATATCCAAAAAAACAAAAATAAAAATTACTACTGTCCTATCAATTTATCATACATGTTCTGTTTTCATTCGATATATAAATTCTATTTCATAAATTTGCACACTGTAATTTGCATAGCTTGTTGAACAGCCGAGCTTTAGATATGTTGTTGATTAAACAGCTAACCTTAACTTAATCTTAAACCAATAGAATAATTTATTCTTAAACCAATATAATAACTTAACCTTAAACCAATAGAACTACTATATATATCTCACCTTAATTTATTTAAAAAAAATCAAAAGCCTAACATTAAGAAAGGTGTCATCTTATTGATATTTTTATAACAGGTAATATTTATAAAAACTAATAGAAATAAATTATTTTCATATTTTGAATATCTTATCTTTTTTATGAAGGTTATATGAAAACATCTTGAAATGATATAAATAAAATCCAAGTCTAAAAAAATATATTAATTAATTTGAACAAATATAATTTCTGAAATCGAGATATAATTAAAATACAAAAGGATTTTCAGAAATAAAATAAAACCAAAAATATTGTTGCTTGTACATTCTTTATGATGTTTTTAGCACAAATTTTTAATAAAAAGCCATAAAACTGAGCAGCCTTGCAAGTCATTAAATCTGTGATACATATTTTGAAATTCACAATACTTGAAGTAATCTTTTTGTGACATACAAATCTGGGGTTCTTTTGAGACTCCGCATCCCTGCTTGGATCATGGGTTTACTTAAATAACCTTAACACAAACATCAAAATTTTTAATAATCTGATACCCTGTATCAGATTACTATAACTTCATACAAAGTATATCTGATGCTTTGTATCAGATGTTTATCAACTTTGAAAAACAAACTACAAATGGTTTTTGTTTCTGAACATGCAACATATAAATGGATATTATTGAATATACACAGTAATTTAAGATATACACCAACATTTGTATGAAAAATAAATAATAAAAATCATTTAAACCTGTAAAAACAGAAAACTTGTGAACACTTCAGTTTATTACTTATATAATGTAACATATTCAAATAGTCATAATTATAATTCCTTAAAATACTTTTTTGTAGCTGTTTATACATTTTATTCACAGTAGTACCATTCTTTACATTCCTGGAGGTCTTTCAATAATAAAACTGCGGTAATCAATAATAAACTTGTTTATCAACTTAGTAATAAGTTAATAATATGTAACTAAGTAAAAAATTTATCCTTCATAAAAATATTTAATGAAGTTACAAAAAAGTATACAAAAATGCAAAATAAAATCCAGACAATTTTAAAATTTAATGAACATAATTGTGAAATACATGAATACAAAATAAAACAGAAAACAAAACAAAAATAATAGTTAATATATACAATTATGAAGATCTAATAATAAAAAGATAAAACTCGAAACATCAAACACTTTCAAGCATTTTTTTTCTCACAAAGCCTGCTTACCGCAGCCAAATACAATAAAAAGTAATATTTAGTTTAAATATCCTAATAACACAATAATGTAGAATAAACATAAACTTAATTCATAAAATGATCTGAATGCATTTCTCGGTTAAACATTGACAACACTAATGTGTAGCCAGTCACACATTGCATGTTAAGATATTTGTAAACAATTTTTCATACTGTTTTATATATATATTTATCGGTGGCCGGTTCTAGACAAGAATTCAGGAAAGCCTTTCTAGGAAAGAAACATGAAAATTCTCGCTATGATAGAAAAAAGCATGATTACTTTTTAGGATAGAATAATTGAAGGATAGAAAAGAAGAAAGAAATACATATATCCTTTCTGGCAAAGAAAAATGAAAAACTTGCTAGCAAAGACTTTTTTAGGATAGAAATCGCACAAGTAAAAGTCATTTTCTTTCTAGCAAAGAAAATTGAAAAAACATACTAGCAAAGAAATTTTAGAAAAGAAGTTTTAAAAACGTGCTAGCAAAGAAATTTTAAGAAAGAATTTGCGCGCAATTTGGTAATTACAGTTATGATTTTTAATTGAAGAAATGTTAAATAAGTATAATCTAATTCTAACAAAATCTTTGTGAAATAATAAAGATTATCTGAAATTTCTGAATCATTCATCAGTGATTCACTTTTATTATAAATGGTAATTCTGTCCTAGCAAGTTTTTTTGGATTAATGAAATAAAATTCTGTCGTAGCAAGTTTTTTAGATTTATTAAATAAAATTCTTTCCTAGCAAGTTTTTCGCATTTATTAAATAAAATTCTTTCCAAGCAAGTTGTTTACGTTTATTAAAAAATATTCTTTCTCAGAAAGTATTTCAAGTTTCATTTCAAAATTTCTGCCAAAAAATATTATTTTGTAAAAATTCTTTTCTAGTAAGGTTTTTTTATTTCTATCATAAAACATTCTATTCTGAAATTATTAGACTTATTTATTATGATTAAAATAATACGAAGAATGTGTAAAAATACACATATTCTTCCATGAACAAAAAGTATAACTTCTATTTCAACATATTAACACATTACAACATTCAACTTTTGAGTTGAATGTTGTAATGTTGTAACCAATTAAGCCATGATCGTTGGTTACTTAACTGCATACTTTAGTGTGGACCGAACCAAACGTAAAAATATTCCAGTCTACACGACATTTAGTTTTAATAGTCGCGCGAACAATTCGCGCTGAAAGACTTTTGGCCAAAATTTAACGCCGTGGACTATATAACAACGATAATTTTGTGTTTAATATATACTTTTTTTATTTTTATTTTTATTTTTTTTTTATTTTTTTTTTTATTCAATTTTTTTGTTCTTTAATCCTTACAAATTCTTAAAATATAATAGAATCTTTACAGAGTAAGTAAAATTTAAAAAAAAAAAAATAATAATAATTACAAAGTTACGTTATACAAAAAAGTATATAATGTAAAACTGTAAAGTATTAGAAATTACTTCAAAGAACGCGGAAAACTTGCAGAAGACCGATGGTCTTGTCATCAAGAAACCGCTATGCGTTACTAATATTTATGGATGCTTTTATTTAAAATAAGTTTATATATATATTTTTTTAAAAAAACAAAAAAATGTTATCGGTTTTCGGCAGAATGAGAATAAAAATCCAAAATGCAAAAAACAAAACAAAGAAAGCAAACAAAAAGTAGTTTTTAATTTCTTAATTTTATTTCAATACACATTAATATAAGTAGGTACACGATTTGCTAAATAGGTAATATATAGTCGTTTGAGTGTTGATAAATAAGCCTATTATTTGCTTTTGTGGTTTTGTTATTGCTGTTGTTTTTGAATTATTTAGAGTTTTTTGAGTTATTTAAAGTTTTTTGAGTTATTAGAGTTTACATTAGATTCGGAAAAAAGTTAGTTTTATACATAGTTTTAAATGTTTTTGGGTTAATAAAAATTCATAAAGTTGTTAGTGTTTAAAATGAGATCTTTTAATAACGTTTTCAGAATATTTAAGTTATTCGATTTTTCTAGTTGAGTAATTTTTGATATTAGTTTGTTATATAGATAAGGACCACGGTACGAAATGGAAAAGTGCGAGAGATTTGTTTTTTTAAAAGGTACGTTGAAGTTTCCCGTTTCTCTGGTATGGTATCTATTTTTGCTATTTTGGAAAAAATTCTTTAAAAAGTAAGAAGGAACAAGTCCAAGTTTATATTTGAGCATAAATTTGGAATGTATTGATTTGATATACATTTAATGCTTTCAAATTTTTTAAAAGTGGCTCAGCATGCGAGAGTCTATCCTTATTAAAAACTATTCTTGCAGCATGTTTTTGTTTTCGATATAGTGTGGTTAGTTTGGATCTATTAGTGCTCGCCCACGCAACATTAGCGCATATGTAGTAGCTTTGTATAAACGAGAAGTATAGAAACTTTAAATTATCAGGAGACAGTAAAAGACAAGCTTTGTAGAGGATACCAATGTTTTTTGATATTTTGGTATTTAATATATCTATATGTGATTTCTATGAGATGTTCTCTATATATACTATAAAACAATAACAATTTTGTGTGTATCAAGAGTAAATATTTTTAATGAAAGTCTTATAAAGACACATGAAAATTCCTAATATTAACTGATTTAAATCTTTTTGCTAAATGATCTAGATTTTTAAATTTATGGTGCATAAATTAATGGTGCTAGGGTCCTTAAGTTTATGCATAACAATGCATTAAAATACAAGACATGAGGATATGTAAACCAATTTATGACTTTAGCCAATGCATTGGTTTGAGTCCATAGGGGTAGAGCAGCGACTTTTCTCTCTGTCCCGCTCTACCCCTATGTTCAGCAGACAAAATAAAAATAAAATCACAGCCATCCAATTAAAGCTAAAATATAAATTTAAGTACTAAATGTTAGATGATAAGCGCATTTCCCTTTAAAATAGATAAAAGGTGCAACAAGAGCCGAAAATAAACACATACATGAGTAGTTAGATTGTTAGCAAAAATACTTTTTAGAAATAATTTCAAAAAAAGTGGTTTTTACCAATGTCTAATAAAAAGAGCACAAGAAAGCTATACTTTTATATCAAATAACAGTAATTAGGCGCCGCTCCTAAATAAACTTCTCCCCACTCTCTCCTACCATAAAATAAAAATCTTTTTTTTATTTTAGTGTTTTTTTATAGTTCTTTTAAATATTCACAAGCGTGGTCCCCGACATCTAATTGAGAAGTCACAATTTTTTAGTGATGTTAGTGGAATGTAAAATTATTTATCAAGTGTCTTGTTTCAGATTTATGATTAATGAGAGAGAAATTTTTATAAAAGTAATTTGGAATGATTTCATTTTTGAAGTAAAAACCTAAATAACACTTAATAAATACTTGTCCAGGAATCAAATCTAGACCAAATCTCAGACTTAGAGCGAGGAAACTCAAAAAAGTGATATAACTATACTTAATACTTTTTCGAAAATTAAAAAAAGCATTGATTTTTATTAACAGTTTTTTTACAATGATCTTATAATAAACAACCATTTGTCTAATTTATTCAAACTCAATACAAAGTGATGGATTACAGATTACATTGTGAATAGATGAGATTGTAGAGATAAGATCGCAATTTCATAAAGTTTTTTTTCATGAGTTGTTTGATTTAAATTTTTGTTAAAAAGAGAGATAGAGAGGGGGGGGGGGGGGTTAGGCTATGACATCCCATCACAAATATCTGAGTAAGTTTTAGTTGTATACTATAGTTTGTTAATTTCTACTTTTAACTATGTAAGTGCTCTAAAAGGTTACAAGTTAAGGCACTATATGAGTTGATGAATTTACAACGAAAAAATCACAGATGTCCAATACGAGCAGTAAAATTTCTTGTATTCAATTGAACACTGTAAATGTTTGTATTTAGCAAAAAGACTGCATTTATATCAGTGGCGGACAGGCCCCAGGGAGCACTGGGAAAGTTCCCGGTGGGTCGGCCTATATCAGGTCGGTCAAATTTTTTTCCTCAAAATTAATCTTACTAGAATTTGAATATTTTCTCAGGTTTTATCATTTTTAAACCCATTTCTATACTTTTTTTCTCTTTGATGTGGGCCGGACAAATGTGAAATTTCCGTGCCGATTTCAAGCCTCAGTCCGCTCCAGTACTAATACATTATATTAGTACTAAAACGTCATAAAAAAAATTTTTTTAATTAAACGCATTATCAATAAACAGATATCTGATGTCTCTAAACACAAACTTTCATATTTTTTGAAATGAGAAATATGTGACATCTGAGGTTTTACCCGTGTGGTCTACAATTGCATATATGAAAAGCTTTTCCTGAGGTAAAAAGTATTAAAAAATTTATTTTTATTTGATTTAAAATCTCATATTATTATATTGTACTTTTTTCTAAATATGTAAAACAATTTTAAATGCAGCAATTAAGTACAATTTATTAAAATAACATCCAAGCCTGATTTAAATTTTCACTTCACCCGTGAATAAATATGTACTTATAAAAAAGGATATCGACTAAGTTGAAATACGTATTTATATGTGTAAAATGGATATCAAAGTACCACTAGTTGTATTAAAACTATACCAAGTGCTTTGCGCAGCATATTTTGGTAGTACATTGTTTATCGAAGAGACTAAAACCATGACGGAGTAACTAGTCATACTCTTCAAACCAACTATATTTGCAAACGTATGTCTCGTTTGTAACGTCGTTTCATTAGAAATATCACCTCCAGTGTAGACAACTGTATACAAAGTAGCATTTGAAAATTTCTCCCAAAAGATTCTAAGGCTTTTGCATGTAGCTACCGAAGTGAGAATTTTGATATCGGTAAAATTATCTAAATATAATTTAGTATATTAAACTTTTATTTAATAAACATTTGATTAAAGAAAATATTAATAAAAATCAGTAAATGTAATTTTAAAAACTTAACGGTTAAAAGCTAATAAAGTTAAAAAGAAAAGAATTAAAAAAAAAAAAGAATTTAAAAAGAACAAACAAACAAAAAAAGGTAAAGAAGAACAATTAAAAAATGATCAGTAAAAATCAATTACTTGAATTTGCTGTGACACTTATCAAGTTTTTTGTTTTTACTGTTAAAGTCGTATTCATGTTGTTGAACTGATAAACCATACAAGTTAGTATGTAACTGACTCCAGGAGAAAGAGAAATAGTTGTTTTGTTTTTTGAAATGTAAAGTTGAAAAGACCCAGTTTTTGCTAAGCCTGTTACTTTGTAACATGTGGCATTCGGAACAGCATTCCATGCAACATCCACTCTTGTTTTATATATTGGTGAAGCGATACGAAAACTAGTAATCTCTTGAGATTCTAAAAAATATTTCATTAATTTTATACTAATTAACTTTTAATACGATTCAACGTGTATTACAATAATTATAAATAAAGCTCGGGGGGTTTGAATAATTTTGTTAATAAATTTAGACTACTGCATAAATAAGTAAAATAATGACATTTCAAGGAAATCAAAAATTAGAAAAAATATTTGAAACAATGAATTTTTTAACAAAATTATCTGCAAAATTATCTTTTAACAAAATTATCTTATTCTATTGCTGTACGTTTCAGTAAGAAACAATTTACATTAATTTTTCTATAAAAATTCTAGCCATTGTGATTAGCTGTTATTTATAGATACTATAGATATATAGATATACACAGACGTCTATTGAATTGATAAAAAGACGGTTTTTTTTACGTTTTGCCTAGGACGTATGAATAGATAGACATTGAAAAAGGCTGATTTTAGCGTCAGCTTTAAGCTGATCAGCTTCAAATCAGATTAATTTAATCAGCTTGATAGCTGATAGTAAGAGAAAGTGATATTGGCCATGGAGAAATTACTTCATAATCAAGTTATAAAAAATAGCATGTAAAAAATTAATAACAAAAAAAAGAATATGATCATGATGGACCAACCAAGAGTAAAGCTCATGCTTTGGTTCATAGATTTGTAGCATCAAGTCAGTTAAATGATTTATTAAAAATTTTACAAACATTTTCACTACCAGAAAAGGAAGCTGTTATTGTAGTTTTCAATATACTAACTTAATGATGGCCAATCTATTCTATAATCGAATGAGCTCATAGATTAAGAACATATATTGCAAAAAATCAATATGTTCATGAAAGGATAACAATTAACCTGGCCGAGAAATGATGAAACACACTAAGTATATGCTATATCTTTTCAAGCAGACTCACGAGTTTTAAAAGGTTAAAAGTATGTTACTATTAGCTGTATACCATTAGTAATATCATCTATCAGAAAATATTTGATGATTGAAGGAGAGAATGCATTTTTCCAGAAATTTTTGCGCTGCGAAATGTTCTGCTACGTAATTTGTACTGATACTAGATTTGGTTCAGGTGTATAGTACTGTAGTTGGTGAGCATTTATGAGTAGGTCCATACAAAAGGTTTTAGTATTCATACACTCTTAGCATTAGCACTTGATCCAAGAACCAAAATTGGTAAAGAAGTCGGACCTATAGAAATAGAAGATATATAAGAAATCGAAAGAATGTGAAGTACGAGCAGTTAAAACAATCAAATACTAATTATCAATAATCTTCCAGTACCAGAATAGCAGTGTGGCGCTATTTATAAAAGAGATAGCTATCAAAGTATATTAGCAATGATAAATGCAAATGATGATAATGCCGATACTAATCGTCCTATAATTGCTGAGAATAATAATGCTAAGAAGCTTATTGATGAAAAGATTTTACAGTATCCACAGAAAAGAAATTGAATTGAATTTTTACAGATGTAGTAGAATCTAATGACAAAACAATTTCATCTAATCCATTACAATAATGGTGCCAAAGAGCTACTCATTTTCCCGTACTTACTCATATGGCAAAGAAGATATTATGCATTACAGGAAAATCAACTCTAGTTGAACGCTTATTCTTCACAACAGGTAACAGTATTGCAAATGATCAAACAAAATTCTTACATGAAAACGCTGAAGATATAATTTTCCCACAGCCTTTTTATAGCTTTAGCTTACAGCTATTTTCTTAAAGCTTAAACTTTAGCTTCAAGCTCAAACTGATCGCTAAAAATCAACCAGCCGTTCAACGCAATGTTATAGATCAGAGACGCCGACAGTGACTGAAATCTAAGCGCGTTATAAATTCTAACATCTTTTTTTAAAAAATAAACCGACATTTATCCAACTTTTTTTTTACTTACTTCTATTAGTAAACATTTTATTACGCTTAAAACACTTTTAAGAAATATAAATGGATTTTGTGTAAATAAGAATATCAATTGTGGGAGCTAATTTAGGGCCCATTTTCATATTTAGGAACAAGGAAAGGGGGGGGCTTTCCGGTAATTAAAGGAGCTTTTTTTTTTTCTTGTTAAAATTTTCAAGAAAATGGGGCCCTAATAATAATAATGATAATAATGGCCCTAGATTTTTGAGGGGTCTTCGACTCACAAGACACGGCACTGATTTCATGTGTTTGAAGATGTTTTAGTTGATATGTTAGCTTTGTTTAAATGAAACTTTTTTTTGAAAAATCTTTGACGTCAAAAAAAGTGTTTTTGTAAAAAAGCAATATGTGATATATTAAAACGATAACTGTAAAGTTGGATTACTGTAAAGTGAAAAGAATTTTCTATAAGTTGTAGGTCATATCACAAATTATTTGCAGAGATTGCTTCCAATCACTAACCCCAACAATTATATTTTACTAATGTTTTGAGGAATTAAATTTGAAGATATTTATAATTTTTGAATTGGAAAATATTTTTTGTGCAGCGAGAAGCGTTCTTGATGCGTTTATTGATTATTTAATTCAAAAACATTTTGTTATTTAATTATACAGAAATTATACAGGGATTATTGTATATATATATATATATATATATATATATATATATATATATATATATATATATATATATATATATATATATATATATATATATATATATATATACCGTAAAAACCCCTAATTCCGGATGGTTTAGGACTTAAATTGTCATAACTAGCTCAATATAAAGTATTTTGAAATAATTTTTTTAAATAAATAAACTTCATAACAAGACAAATCGAACGATATAAAAAATATCATTTTTGCGATATAAATCTATCTTTTATTTTATTTTTAAAAAATATTGTTTTTATCTGGAATTAGGTGTTAATGTCCCTAATTCCGGATGCGTATAAAATACAGAAAAACACATACACAAATAATACTAACATTAAAATAATTATTTTAATCCATTAAAAAAATGAAATCGTTTAATAAAAAAATAATATAAATTATTTTATAAACATTCGTGACAAATAAATTCCATGGTTGGACGATAATCAAAGACACATTCAATGCATGACCAATTTGAACACTGCTCACACGCAAGCCATTGGTTATCTAAGTTATTTGTCAAATTAATTTCGCAAGAATAACATAGAAGATCATCAGATACTAAATGTTATTTGAAGCTTGAGGAAAATGAGGGTCTTCTAATTTATTCTTTGTCTTTATACCTTTTTTATCTGGTATTTTAGACGACTGACTTTGTCTCAACTTTTTTTTTACTTCTCTTTTCTGTGCATTTTTCGCTTTTTGAGTAGCGGTGGAAATCTTTTTTTGTTCTCTAGTAAATTTCTTTGCAGCTTGTTCATCTAATTTTTGTTTTTTTGATGCTTGTTGAGCTTCATCGTAAGCTATGGCATCCGCCGAAGTCATATTATAATTAGCTGGTCGGTTAATCTCTCACTTTTTTGAACTCTTTTATTTAGAGTTGGTGTCAATTGATCTCGAAGCATATTTAACACGGATTTTTTTATATCTTTGCCCACTTGTTGAACAGCATTATTCAAAGTAGCAAAGCTTTTAAGCAAAAATTCACGATTTGACATTCTTGACGGTGTGTTAGGTGTATTGGTAGCATTTCCCATAACTAATGGACTGGATACAGTTGAAGAATCAAATAAATTTTTAATATTGTTGTTTTCGACAGCTTGAAACACAGCACCAATGGAAGTTTTTTTAGAAGAAATTTGCGAACGATCGAGTGGAAATATACCAGTATTTTTGAAACCACTCCGTGCATTTTCAGGTTTAAACCCAAAATTTTGAATGAGATGCTTAAACATGGCCAGAAAATGTCGATTAGTCAGGCTTTGAAAGTGATTTTTAGTCAAATAACTTTCGATAATTCTCTTCCATGCGCCTTTTACTGTTTTAAAAACGCCAACATCTAGTGGCTGTAAAAAATGGCTGGTATGAGCCGGCAAACACCAAAGTAAAATAGAATTTTCTAAAGCTTTTTTTTTCAACTCTAAGCTCATATGTAAAGCATGGCCATCAAGTATTAGAACTTTAAATCCTGAAAGTTTGTTTGCGTGAGGCAAAAAAACTGTTTTAAACCACGACAAAAAATTTTCGGATTCCATCCAGCCTGAACTACTACTGTTATAATAAACATTCTGG
Source organism: Hydra vulgaris (assembly GCF_038396675.1). Lineage (NCBI taxonomy): Eukaryota > Metazoa > Cnidaria > Hydrozoa > Anthoathecata > Hydridae > Hydra > Hydra vulgaris. Next base: position 27,532,416 of record NC_088925.1, on the reverse strand, counting down.
GCACCGCCTTTGCACCAGTCTTTCATAACATGTTTGCCTTTATAAATTATTTGATGAGGTAAATAATTACCGAATGCGTCACAACAAGTCAAGATTGTCGTCATTTTCTTTTCATTCGATGGTGCTAGCTTTTTAGGGTTTTTTGTTCCTTTTTCTACAAATAATTTTATAAAATATTATATGCTACTTTAATTGCTCAAACCAATTGTCAATTATAGCTGGTTGTGTGGCCACAGCTCTAATAGTTTGCATACCGCTTACTTTTCTTGGGCAAATTTCTTTACGATATTTATTCATGAAACCGGAGTACCATTTTCTAGTCGGTTTGCCGCCTTTGAATAGACTACGTTGGTTTGATTCTTTTAAATAGTTTTCGACAACAATAAACACGTCTTTTCTATTTAAGCCAAAGCCTATATCACTCATAAATTTAAATAAATCAACAATAATAGCTTCAGTGATGTTGCTCATCTTTCTCGGCGCTCCTCGATTATTAGATGATCCTTTTGTTCTGTCAAAAAGTGTAGATTTTGCCACATTATAACACTAAGCAGCTTGTACGTTTATTAATTAAAAAAAATTATTCATAAATTCATTATATTAAGGGAGTTATGAAACTTTTTACTAAAACCATCCGGAATTAGGTGTTTTTACGATATATATATATATATATATATATATATATATATATATATATATATATATATATATATATATATATATATATATATATACATATATATATATATATATATATATATATATATATATATATATATATATATATATATATATATATATATATATAATATTTTTAAACAAAATACTAAGGTATATTAATTGCTATATGTTAATCTAATTTTATTTTTAATTGGATATTGTAGACAAACTTCATAATCTATGGACATCTATATAATATCTAAAGATATATCTATACGGATAATTTCTTTTAAATTTTGTTCAGGTGCCCCCAGAAGTTCTAACGGTCTTATCACAGAGAACCGCGAATGAGTATTTAATAGAAAGTTTACCTTCCTAACCGATGTCGCAAAATTTGCCCAGAAGTGGGGTTGGAACCACGGTTCCTTTGTGTCTAAGGCGAGAGCGCTACCACTGCGCAACGGCTGCTCAATCATAATAAAATATAAGTATTCCCACGTGCCACAGCTGCAACCTATTTTTTTTCAATTGTTATTTATAACAATTAATAGCTTTTTAAATATAGCGTTAAACGTTCATCTATTAATCCTGCTAACCAAACTGTGTAAAATTACATTTCATTTACTAATTGCTTCAATGTCATTTCTTGAAGAATGTGTTTAAATAGTTAAGTTATAAAGCATAAACAACAGCTGCGTACAAAGTTAATGTTTAATTTTTTTCTCATGTCTTTTTGTGACATTTTGTTCTATTTTTTACCTCCATCATCACCCAAAAAATAAAACAGTTAAAAACAGTTGCAAATGTATCATCATCAAAGAATTCTTTAAAAAGAAGTCATAAATGATTAACAATCTAAAATAGAAAATTAGCTATAGAAATGGTAAGCAAATTTTTTTAAATTGGTAGAATATATTATAGTTTCAAATTCTTTTAAAAGCATTTTAGTGTTTGTCATAGTTTACATGTGTTTTTTCTTTTTAATATGGACACTGATAGTATCAGTATCGACCTTAGGGGGGGGCGAGGCTGGGCGCCGCCCAAGGGCGCTAGGAAACTGGGACGCCAAACGTTGTATGCAAACTTTAACAATATAGTAAATAGAAAAAATAAGTCAACCTAAATTTTTTCTAATGTTTTTTTTTTTTATAAAAATAATTTTTTTAAATAATTTATTTATTGTATTATTACACTGTTAAAATTCTTTATGCAAAATTAATAATTTCATTAAAAGTGTTTCAATCATAGCATATATTTTATGAATTAAATTCATTTTTTTACTTGTATCTTTCTCGGCGCCAATTATTTTGCGTTCCATCTACTTAAAGTTTAAACTTTAAACATTATTTTCGGTACGAGTTGCGAGCGCGTTGTTTATTAATTTGTAGAAGAAATTTAAAGTTGTATTTGTGATTCAAATTCAGTTTTTGTCAAGTTTTCAAATTTTGCGGTAATAAAAAGCAGGTAAGTATAAATAATGAAATCGTTTATGAATTATTAGCTTGCGAGTAATTTTTTATTTTAAAATTTTAGACAAATAGAAACTGTCAGCAGCAATCAATGGAGAGTACTCATAATAAAGAAAAAAAAGGTTTTTAAAACTCATAATAATAAGAAACCATCTGGTGCTCAATACAGAAAACGAAAAGCAAAAAAAGTTGATAATTTGAAGAAAAGTTATAAAAAACTTGAAAATTATTTTACATCGGAAAGTTTAGTGATTGTAATAAAACAAAGGAAGGAGAAAATGTTGCGCATGTACTTAGTGATACATCAACCAGCGATGAAGAAGACGGAATAGTATCAGTTGGAAATGTTCACTACGATGAAAAAGATATCGATAACGAAAATGATGATGGCCAAGATGGTGATGTAAATGATCGCACCAAAGAAACAGCAATCGATTACTCAGACTGTGGTGGTCAGACTGTGGTTGTGGCCAATTCATCGCAACATTCAATTTGTTGATTATGTAAATAATATAGGTGCAATACAAGTGAATTTGGACACATATCTACGCGATAATAGAAGACGACATTTTTCAAATGCTTATTACAACCGAAAACTTTCAAATGGTGAGGTTATTTCTCGACGTTGGCTTGTGTACTCAGTTTCTGAAGATGCGGTTTTTTGTTTTTGCTGTAAACTTTTTGATTTCAACATAAATTTAAAGTTAAACGGAAATGGATTCAATAAATGGAAGAATTTAACAGAAGCATTAAAAATTTACAAAAATAGTAAGTCACACAGAAATGCTTATCAACTATGGATTGAGACAGAAATACGAATGAAAGCTGGTGAAACTATTGATAAAGAAGAACAAAAACTAATCGAAAATGAGAGTTTAAGGTGGCGAAGTGTTCTTTAATGATTGATGAACATTACTTTATACTTGGCAACAAATAATAATGCCTTCAGAGGTTCTTTTGATAAATTGTATGTTAATAACGGCAAATTTTTAGGGTTGGTACAATTACTCACTAAGTTTGATCCTATCATGTTAAACCACGTCACGCTAGCTCTTAAAGGAGATATTTCTGATCATTACTGTGGAAAAACCATTCAAAATGAAATGATAGATATAATGGCATCAAAATTAACCAACATAATTATATCCAAAGCTCTAAAAAGTACATATTATTCTATTATTGCTGACTGCACTCCTGACGTATCTCACAAAGAACAACTCTCGCTTACGATTAGAATGTAAATATATCAGAATATCCTATAAAAATAAATGAACACTTTCTTGGGTTTTTCAATGTTAACGACACGACAGGTCTTAGTTTAACAGAAATCATAATTGGAGCTTTAAAATATTTTGGACTGAATATAAGCTTTTGTCGAGGGCAATAACGGTGCAAATATGAAAGGTAAAAAAATAGGTCTACAAAAGCGAATATTAAATTTGAATCCTTTGGCTTTTTATTTTCCATGTGGAAGCCATTCTCTCAATTTGGTTATTTGTGACGCAGCGCAGTCTTCACTAAATTCCATTAACGTTTTTGGCATAATACAAAGATTATTCACATTAATTTCTTCATCAACTTAGATTTTTCTAGTTTGGTAAGAGATTTCGCGGACAAAAAAGCTAGAAAAGTTACATTTTAAAATTTAATAACTCTTGTTTATATAGTTAGAGGATTTATTATATGTTTAATAAAAACATTTGTTATTTTAAAAGCAGCGTTGCGTTGTCTATTTATTTAGTCACTCATTTCTATAAACCCATATCATGAAAAGTCTAAGTTTATAATTTTAATAAAAAATTAATTAAATAAGAAACTTGATGCACAATATGGATCTCTTTGCATTAAACTATATATTCCCTTTAGCACTCTTGTTCATCTTTTTAGAGCATTGATCTCGTTGTTAATGGTAACAACCCACCCATATATACCTAGGGGTGCGTTCACTAGTTTTGCCCAACCTGTCAAAAAAGCTAAGGCCGGCGCTGGATAGTATGACAATGTAAACAGGGTTCGGTGAAAAGATATTTCATGTCAACTGCTCCGGCTGAAAAATCTATATGTAGTAATATTATTTATTGTAAATATGATGGATACAGCAGTCCAAAAATAGAAATAGATAAATAACAAAAATAACCATGGCTTACTGTTATTATACGGCCTGATTAGTTGCATTTTCCGCAAAAAATTAAGAGGCCAGTTTTTTTACGCCTTATTTCTAAATTTTAAATTATGTATGAAAGGGTTTATTAACAACAACAACGATAACAATATATTTACCAGTGAATATTATACAAAGGTGTTGAATAAAATATTGAACTATAATATTGTAACAATTACTATATAAATATTTGCTTGCATGCATTGGTTTATGCTTTTGTAATCATTTAATATGTAATATATTCTGAACTGGTTATTATGTGAATGTGTTCTGACTGATTGCCGGTTTCATTATATTTCATTAGAGAGTGGAATAACGAAACAGACACACCAGGGTTCCTACAGTCCAGGAAAGTCCTGGAAAGTCCTGGAATTTTTCATTTTTTCTCTTAAATCCTGGAAAAGTCTTGGAATTTTTTAAATTCTAGGACTTAAATTTCAAAATTTTTAATCATATTTTTAAGTAACATGGGTTCCATAGTTAAAATTTTTAATTAAATTTTCAAGAGGTTAAATTTTATAGTTCTGATTTATGAATAATATCATAATCAAGTATATTTTCCCTCTCACCAATGTAAACATATTTTGATTAAGATAAGTATTTCAAAATGTAAAGTATAGTACGCAGTTGGTTGCTTCTACTTAATATATCTGTAAAAATGCTTGACATGATAAGAATTATATGATTGATTAAGAATTTTTCATATATTTTTAAATTAGTTAAATGTTTATAGTGTAGTTTAAATTGCAGTCAGTTTTTAAAATTATGCTTGGATTTGTCAAAATGTTTTTTCTTTTAGTGTAATAGATTAAAAAAATGCCTAAGAATGAGTGTGCATTTCAAGAAAAATGGTTGTATGATGATCAATTTAAACCCTGGGTTTGGAAGATAAATGAAACAATGGTTAAGTGTATCTATTGCTTTAGTAAAATCAATGTTTCTAACATGGGAGAGGCTGCATTAACATCGCATATGAGAAGCAAAAAGCATATACAAAGAAAACCTTTAGAGCAACCTATCAAATCATATTTATAACCTTTAACTTCCCCACCTCCTATTCTAGAAACTTGTTTTGAAGCTAACGGGTGATGCGGAAGTTATCGGACAAAATAAAAACGTCAATAACTTATTTATAAATAAAAAAACAAACTACTATTATATTTTTTTTAAATAAAGCATTTATCTTTTAATAAAAATATATTATTTTTTATATGAAAAAACACCACCATCTGCAATTGATCTCAATTTTGCTCTGACGTCTTTCATATGCGACTGTAAAATGTTTAAATCAATTTCTTGTAGTTTTAGTTTAATGCGATCAATCAAAACTTGCTCTGTTGAAGCTTGCCAATCTCCCTCGTAAACCTTCAGTGAAAAATGTCCCCAAAAATTTTCAATTGGTCGTGCTTGAGGCACATTTGGGGGATTGGATTCTTTATCAACGTAATAGACATATTGGTCCATCCAATTTAGAGAATCTTTAGAATAATGAGAACTTGCTAAATCTGGCCAAAATAAATAGTTAAAGTCTCCATGATAATTGTAAATAAATGGAAGAAGTCATTTTTTTAAACATTCATTAATATAGATTGATGAATTAATCGCTACAGCCTTGGAAGTGCGAAACAATGGCTCAGACATACCACGGTCAGATATGGCTATCCACATTAATAATTTTTTGGAAATTTCTGTTTTCCTATAAAATAAACACTTTCTGGGCATGTCTTTTTGTTGTTTGTGTAGTATCCAGAATTTCCAGGCATGTTGTCCCCTCCAAAACAATAGTGTTTTTCGTCATCGATGACTAGAAGCGATTTTGTGTTATAGAGTTGGCTAACTAGTTTCCTGCTTCTTTTCTTGGCCTTTATTTGTTGTTCTATAGTGCATTTTGGAGTCTTTTCACGTTTTCTATATTTAATATTCATTTTTTTTAACAGTCAACCAATTATCGATTGATTTACACCGAATTTAATACCTATTTTTCTCTGACTGACCCCTTTTCGATTGTTGACATGTCTCGTTAATTCGGCTTTCTTTTCTCTAGTCCAGGATGTCGGACGACCAGGGTGCTTTCTATCAGAAAACAATTGAACAGTCTCAAGTCTTTTTAGGTCATCATATATTGTACTTTGAGCAAATCCTTCCTTTTCAAAATGATTTACGATTTTTTTTTTTTTTTTTTTTTTATATTAGGTTTATTTACAAAAAACATTTTTAGTCGCTTTCGAAAGGATTCTCGTTCAGCTGCATTTACCCTTACTTTAAATAATTGTGTTTCAAATAATAAAGTTTATATTTTATAGAACGTTTATGCCTACGCATAAAACCACAAAAACTAATTATTATGCTCAAATAATGAAATTAGGACTTGTCCGATAACTTCCGCATCACCCGTTATATCACAATCAAGCAAATCAAAAACAATTGATCAACTGTTTATAGGATCATTGACACTTGAAGCTGAGATACGCTGGGTTTTAAATACTGTTTACTCAAGGCATTCAATGAATACTTCATCAAATTCTGGAGCATTGTTTAGAAAAATGTTCCCTGATAGCAATATTGCAAAGACATTTCAATGTCTTTGCAATATTGGATACATATGGACTTGCTCCATATTTTCGAAGTGAGCTATTATTGACACTTTCAACTGCTGCATATTACACTATTTCGTTTGACGAATCACTTAATCAAATATTTCAAAAAGGAAAAATGGATCTTTTAGTCAGGTTTTAGAATAAAAAATCCGACATCATTAACATTCGATATCTTAATTCAGAGTTTGTGGGACGCTCCGCTGCTGAGGATGTTTTAAATAAATTTCTCAGTGGTGTATCCGAAATTGACAATGCAAAGATTTTACAAGTGTCTTCCGATGGTCCCAATGTCAACTTGTTATTTCTCAAAAATTTCAGTGAACAAAGGCAAGAGGAAGAACTAAATCCTCTTATTGATACAGGAACATGTGGTTTTCACACCATTTACAGAAGCTTGAAAGCTGGTGCAAAAGCAAGTGGCTGGAAAATAAATGATGCTTTGAAATCAATGTGGCAATTCTTACACGATTCGCTCACACGGCGAGAAACTTATGAAAATATTGCTGAAACACTGGAATATCCACTTCAATTTTGTGGACACAGGTGGTGCGAAAATGAAAACTGTGCACGAAAAGCTGAATCACTTCTTGATGGTTACATAAATTTGTAACATACATTAGTAGTCTAAAAAAAAGCAAGCTACCTGATGTCAATAATAAAAGTTGGCAGAGACGAAAAGCTATGATACATGATCCAATTTTACCAGCAAAATTTAAATTCTTTGAAATGGTATCTGAGATAAATGCCTTTCTAAAAGGTTTTCAAACAGATAAACCCATGGTACCCTTTATGAGTGCTATTCTTGGTGATATTATCAAAGAGTTATTGAGCTGATTTGTTCTCAAAGATGTCTTGTAGAAATGTGATGGACTTATCAGCTGCTTTAACTTGATATAAACAATAGAAATGTTCGAAAACCTCCAGATTTTAGTTCAAAACTTGAAGGAGAAATCCCTTGTTGCTTTACGTATCATTGAAGACCACCTTTTATCTTCAGGAGAAACGCCTGAAAGCATCAAAATTACCAAAGAAATGCAGCAACATGCTAGAAAAGCAAGCAGCTCATACCATGAAGACTTGAGAAAGAAAAAATTAAAAAAAGAAAGTGACAATGTGGCGTTAAAACGAAAGATTGTTGATGATGAGTTAAAAGCTGTTTGGGCAAAACAACGACTTCTTCAAAGTCAAATTAAGTTGTCATCTAACGATTCGGACAAACTTGCCATTGACGCAGGAAAGAAAAGTGACTTTACGCTTTTAAAAGAGTCAAATAAACAACAAAATTTGTGTAAAGCAAAGCGGAACGAAATTGATGAGTTAGATTTGATTGAAAAAAAGCTGAATAAGAACTAGACAGTATTTTCCATCTGGCATTATTCTTTGATGATATTTTATTATTGTTATATTAAAAATGCCAATTACTATATATTTCATTTTTAGAGTTTGAAAAAAGTCTTAACACTATTTCAATCTGTATATATATATATATATATATATATATATATATATATATATATATATATATATATATATATATATATACACATATATATAACTCCCAATATCTCGAACCTCCAAGGGACCTAGAAAATAGTTTGAGTTAGCGAATGTTCAAGTTATTGGGACATTCTATTACACAAACTTTGGTCGATAAATAAAAACAATTTGAGTTACCAAAAGTTTTGATCTCAAAGGTAAAAATAATACATTATAAATTAAAAAATGTGCTGTCACTCTGTCTTAGTTTTGAAGAAACATCTCTATCGAATATAATTGAGACTTGTAAGACTGAAGGGCATATAGTCATACAACACTTGCAGTGCCTCTCAAATATCACTAACTTTGGGGCAAACTGGATTGGTTGCATTATTATCATCATTATCTTCCTCGTCATTAGCATTATGTTCATTCGCTGCATTTTTAACTTCTTTTATCAACTATTCATCTGTAAGTAAAGGTTCTGTGCACAATCAAACCAACTATCAGACGCTTGAAATCCATTTATATTAATTTTTTCAGCAAGTTCTCTGGATTTGTTTTAAGAATTCTTGCTAATACTGCCACGTTTCTACTCGTTGCATTTAAGAGCCATTTAAAAACAAGATTATCTAAATTTGAGAATGTTCCTTCTTTAATTCTCATACATTTTGACTTAATCCCTTGCATCTTCCTACATTCAAAAATTTTTTCATATTTTGTAGCATGAGACTTTGACAATACTTCTCCAATTTTCTATAATTCAATGTACTTTTTTTAAATTGTTTTGTGTTCATTTTTCTCTTTTCAACGATAATAAAATGTAAAGACAACAAATTTTATTATAATACTGCAATGTGCATTAGTATAACTTAATTAAACTAAACTATAAACTTAATTAAACTATTATTATCGTATATAGTATATATATTGTAATATATATATTTTATATGCATTTATTTTAGGTGCCCTACTTTAGGTGCCATTAGGGTCTTATAATAGAGAACTGCGAAAATGTATTTAATAAAAAGTTCACGCCTCCTTCCTAACAGATGTTGCAAAGTATGCCCAGAGACGGGTTTAAACCACAAATACCTAGTTTCTACTACTACCACTGTGTTACACTATTTTATACTTTAGGTTTTGTGTTTTATTAGAAACATTTGTTTATGAAAATTTTAGCTTCAAGTGATAATAAAGTTTTTTAACTTTTTAAATGGTTTATTTCAAAGGAAATTTTCCGGATTTTTTTATAGCTAAATCCTGGAAAGTCCTGGAATTTTTTTTTTTCGGGGGAAATATCCTGGAAAAGTCCTGGAATTTTTTTTGCGAAAATCCTGGAAAAGTAGGAAAATGGTCCTGGAAAGTCTTGGAAAGTCCTGGAATTTCGATTTTTTTTTCTGTGGAAACCCTGCACATTTATTATTGGAATTATCTCGACTTATTTAAGTGGAGATAATTCCAATAATAAAGTTATATTTTTTGATTTGTTTTAGTAATAAAATGGTTAATAAATGTGTTGTTACAAACTGTAAAACTGGTTACTCTAATGGTCCAAAAAAAAGTCAACATTTCATTTTCCTGAAGAATTTTATTTGCGAGAACGATGGATATACTTTGTTAATAGAAAAAATTAGACTCCATCAAAATATTCAGCTATTTGTGTGAATCATTTTGATGAAAATTTTAATAATTACGGAAAAAGATGCACCCTAAAATGGAATCTTCTTCCAGTTCCCACTCTTCAAACCGATGAAATAAGTGAATTGTTGACTCTAAGGGTTCCAAAGTTGCCCTGAAAAGAACCAACTTTGAGATATTTAGGAAAAGATGAGTTTAAAGATTTTCAAAGTGTTGATGTAATAATTAATCTTGATTCTTTGACAGAACAACATTCTCCGCCAGGCTTTACAATTTAAAAAATTCATGATAGTGTTGTTTATTATAAATTATGTTGTGATGATAAATCAGGCATACCAACTGTTTTTGAGTCAATAACTGTAAATAAAGATCTTTATGCTTTATTGTCTTATAAAAGCTATCATATTTCTTTACCTGAATGGTTTCGTAGTGGTCATAATTGCAAATTAACAAACTGTAGTATGTTAGAAAATTTTCCTGTCTAGATTAAAAATAAAGCCAATGATATGAATTCAATTTTGACAGAGTTAAATAAAATTAGATACTTTTCTCCTCAAGGCAGACCTCCATATTCTGCATCCATTATACGTTATGCGCTAATTTTACGTCACACTTCAGCACAGTCTTATAAGTTATTGTTAGAACAACTACCTTTACCATCTTTTATTTTACTTAGAAAAATCCAAAGTGGTGATATAAATGCGTATAAAGCTATAAAAGTTTTGTTACAAAAACATTGCGTATCAAGTGATTTCTGCAGATATACTTCATCTTGTGGATGAAATGTATCTGCAGAAATCAGCCCAATATCAAAGTGGGAAATATATTGGTGAAGATTCAGAAAGTAATCTTTATAAAGGTGTTGTTGTTTTTATGATTGTAGGGCTTCAAAAAGCTATTCCTTATGTTGTGAGATCATCACCTGTAGTTTGCACTACAGGATCATGGTTGAAAAAAAAAAATTGATGAGTGCATTACCTCATTGCACCAATCAGGTTTTAAAGTAAGAGCTATTGTTACAGATAATCATTCTACCAATGTTAATGCATTTACAGAGTTACATAAATCATATACTGGAGATGGAAAACTATTTATTTATTATCCAGCTTATAATGGAGTTTTTAACATATCTATTATATGATTTAATCCATTTAATAAAAAATGTAAGGAATAACTTGTTGAATGGAAAAAAATTTGTTTTTCCTTCTTTTTCGTTTGATTTCTTCAGAGACAAAGTTGAAGTTCCAGCTGGTTTCATTACTTGGGATTTATTTCATAAAGTTTATAAAAAAGATTAATTATTAAATGGAAACTTGAAAAAAGCGAGGAAAATTAATTATCAGGTCACTCATCCTGGAAACAATAAACAAGATGTTAATCTTGCATTAGAAATTTTTGATGAAACAACTACAGCTGTGATACTAAGTTATTTTCCTGAAAGAAATGATGCAGCACAATTTTTACCATTGTTTCATAAGATATTTATCACACTTAATTCAAAGAATAAGGTTTAATACATCCAATCAGCTCGGCAATGCTGCTGTAAAAGGAGATAAAAAAAATCCACATTGTATAGAGAAATATCAAATTGGATTGAAATTTGGTCAACATGCGAATATTTTACTTTAACCAAACACACTTCTTATGCTCTTATCACAACATTATGTGCAACTGCATCTCTTATTGATGATTTGCTTGAAGAAAGCTATACATTTGTTCTTACTTCCAGGTTACAAAGTGAACCTTTGGAGCTACGCTTTAGTAAGTATAGAAAAATGAGCGGTGGTCGATTTCTTGTAAGTCTTTTAGAAGTTTGCAACAGTGAAAAGATTTTAGCAGTAAGAAGTCTTCTAAAGGAAAATATTAATTTCTGGCATGAAAATATTTATTAAACATTTGAATACTCTACATTAAGAAACATTATGCAAGATATTGCATTGTTGTCTTCAGAGATATTAGAGTGTCAGCTTTCTGAAGATAGCATGAATGTTGCTGTTACTATAGCAGGCTACATTGCTAAAAAATTGAAAAAATGATTTAAATGTCTATCTTGTGGTCAAAAAATGGTTTCTACAGACCAAGATGTTTTTAATAACGAATATCTGAAAATATTATCCAGAGGTGGACCTATATGTCCAAGTCAATCCTTGTCTGATTCTATTTGTCATCTTTTTAGTATTCTAGATATTATTTCTCCTATTCTAATCAAACATTGCAGTTATTCTTTATCAATTAAAGGTTTTGCAGAACAAATTTCTAAGATTTATTATAGCAGTGTTGATTTTACACGCGAGAATCGCCAAGAATGGGGAATTAAATATGGATCACGAAATGTTATTAATATTTTTTATAATAATTTACAAAAAGAAACTACAGATTCTGTAAGAAAAGATCAGGTAAAAGAGTTTAAAAAAAGACAAAGAACTGATAGTTAATGCTAATAAAAGATTTTTTCTCAAATCCTTAATACATATAAAATTACAAACCTTTGTTTTTATTTCCTTATAAGAGTTGTTAGTAGTCTTTGCAATATGTAAGTTTGTTTTAGTAGCATTTTGATACATAGCAATTTGAAAGCCTATTTCAGTATTTCATATGTTATTGGAATATACTGAAATAGGGAATCAGTTAGCGAAAAATATTGTATAGCATACTGTAATTACATGATGATAATCTCAAGTATTTCTCGACCATCTTAATAAAATAAACATTACTGTAAAAAAACTGGCCTCTTAATTTTTTACGGAAAATGCAACAAACCAGGCCGTATAATAACAGTAGGCCATGAAATAACATAAATTATCTTAAATAACAACTATAAATAGCCTTACCTACAGCCAACATGAACAGTGGAATCAAACATAACAATTTGAACATTCTTAAAAAAATCATTTTTTATATGTTACTAAATATATTTATATATATATATATATATATATATATATATATATATATATATATATATATATATATATATATATATATATATATATATATATATATATATATATATATATATATATAATATATATATATATATATATATATATATATATATATATATATATATATATATTTATATATATAAATTATGTTAGTGTATTCTACAAACAGAGTGCTCAATGTTCTAAAAGAACAAAGCAATAATAGAAAAGTAAAAATATTTCTCTATAATTTGAAATTTCGATTTTCCTGTGACATAATTTTTCTATAATTTGAAAATTTTTTTATGTTCAGACATTCTTCTTGATGAACCTACTGATGGTGAAGCACAGTGTTGAAGTAATCAAAAATTAGATAAGTGTTTTTACTAATTTATATATATATATATATATATATATATATATATATATATATATATATATATATATATATATATATATATTTATATATATATATATATATATATATATATATATATATATATTTATATATATATATATATATATATATATATATATATATATATATATATATATATATATATATATATATATATGTATACATTTATATACATGTATATATGTATAAATTAGTAAAGTAATAATATATATATATATACATTTATATATGTTAAAATAGTAAAGTAATAAAACTTATCTAACTTTTGTCTTTAACGACTTGTTTCACCATCAGCAGGTTCATCAAGAAGCTTCCTTATGAACCTACCGATGGTGAAACAAGTTGTTAAAGGCAAAAATTAGATAAGTGTTTTTACTATATATATATATATATATATATATATATATATATATATATATATATATATATATATATATATATATATATATATATAAAGATATATATATATAAAGATATATATATATATATATATATATATATATATATATATATATATATATATATATATATATATATATATATATATAGGTATATATATATGTATATATATATATATATATATATATATATATATATATATATATATATATATATATATATATATATATATATATATATAAGTTTTGAATAAAGTGTTTAAAGATAAAAATGTAAAGATAAAAATCACTGTAAGATGTAAATCACTGTAAAGATAAAAATGTAAAGATAAAAATCACTGTAAAAATGTAAAGATAAAATTCACTGTAAAGATAAAAATCATATTTAATCAATTGTTGTCGATTTTACTGGGTTTTTTTTTAAAAAAAAACCTGTTATGATCAAGGTATCATAGTGTTTCGATTTAGGGAACCAGTTGCCTTAATTGGAACAAAATTGTATTTTTGCAATCAATTAGTTGGGTTTTCTGTTTGTATTAAACAAATCATAAATGTTTTCATAGTTAAGCCATCTTTGGATAGAGTTTGTACTTTAACAGCTGTAGAGTTTGTACTTTAACAGCTGTAATACACAAAAATTAGTATTCAAAATGTTCATCCAATTTGTTTTTGAATTGGTTGATACCAACTGCATCTAGTGTTTCTTGTTTAAGATTGTTCCAGTCATTTGCCACTCTATTGGTGAAAAAAATTATATTGGTGTCGTTTAATATTTGTCGTTTAATTAGTTACTTAAGTTGCTATTTCCGGTTCTGTAGATACTACCACATAATTTTTTTTCATTTCCTGATTCAATAACACACCAGATTTGTTCTATATTAAGGTTTTTTAAACATTTTTCTGATATTTCATAAGCCTTTATATCGTTTTTTATATATATACATACTCCTCCACCACTATCAACATCTCTGTTTTTTCTAAGTAAGGTGCATCCATTGATATTGGTTACTGACTCATTATTCCACCAAGTTTTACAAATCATTACGACATTAGCTTTGTTTGAATTAATAACTTTGATTAGTTCATCGAACTTATTGTTTAATGAAGTTGCATTCAAGTACAAGCACGTTGTTTCATTGAGTTTAGATCTTAATCTTGATGGTGCTTCAAATATTTTATTGGTTTTTGATTTCAATTTTCTGCAACATATCGTTTCTGATAACGAATTGAAATGTTGAACTTTTATCTTCTATCTTTCTTTTTTAGTTTATTTAATTTATTTATTTCACCAAGTAGCAATTTAAGGCTAGCTCTTTCTCTATTCGTTTGATCTGGATTGATAAATACTTTATTTTTATATGCTTCGATTTTATTTAATTCTCTAGCAACACTTTTTTTCATGATATGATGAATTAACTAGTTCAATAGCTAGTGGTCCTGGTTTATATATATATAGTGTATATATATATATATATATATATATATATATATATATATATATATATATATATATATATATATATATATATATATATGTATATATATATATATATATATATATATATATATATATATATATATATGTATATATATATATATATATATATATATATATATATATATATATATATATATATATATATATATACATATATATGTATATATATACATTAGCCAATCCCATAACTTTTTTTCAGCTACCGACTTTTATGCGGAGTGGCTAATGAGTGGCCTATAGATCATGTTTATATAAAAAAAACTATTTTTTATTTTTTCTTGATAGAAGTATTTGCGCTGATTGTTCGAAGTTTTTATGATTTTTGACTAAATTTAGAGCAATTTCCAAGCATTGGCGTGAATAGATTCTGATGTTAAATCCAGTTAATTTGTTGAACGATATTTTCTTAATGCGTTCTTGTATTAAAAAAAACAGTGCTTAATAATTTTAGAAATATGTTGTACCTATCTTTCACTGATTACGATAGATAAATTAACACTTTGTCTATTGTACAATTTTTGTTGATCTATGAGCTTTTTTCCAGTCAAAAGACAAACTTTATGGTTTTTACCTAATTTTGGTATCGAATGACGTTTTTTTTAAAAAAATACTGTTACTGAAACCTTGGATTAAACAAATCCAAATCCAAAATGGTTTCCTTAAAAGGTTGCGTAAAGGACTTTTGATACTTTGTCAAAAAAAAATGTCGAAAAAAAGCCTAGAGTAGGCATCGAACCACGGATCGGTGAAGGCTACAGCATTTTTTGGTATTTGAGATAGCTAACAGACATGGCACAAACTCCAAACATTTGTATGTTTATACTTATGTCGAATAATGATGCTTTGCAAAATATTGCGATAATTGGAGGCTGGGAACAAAAAAGGCCAAAAATTTTATCCCCCCTGCCCCAAACGTGAGAGCAACAAAATGGTAAAATAATTTTTTTACTTTTCTTAACTAAGTTTATATTCATCAATAAATTTTAAGTTTCATAGTATTTTCTCTCAGTGTTCATAAATTATAACCATATAAAGTTTAAACGCCACACCCTCAAGTTGAGGGGGTTACAAACTTTATATGGTCATAATTTTTAAACACTTAGAGATTGTAAAGCAATACTTAAAATTCACCGAATATAAATCTAGTTAAGAATGGCAAAAAAATTATTTCATCAACTTGTTAGTCTTTTGGGGCAGGGGGGATGAAATTTGAGGCCTTTTTTGTTCCTAGCCTCTAATCATTGCAAATATTTAAAAAGCATCATTTTTTGACATAAGTATAAATATACAAATGTTTGGATTTTGCTCCATGTTAGCTATCTCAAACATCAAAAAATGCTGGATCTGTCACTGCCACAGATCTCTTGTACATATAATATATACATATAAATTTTCAGCTTAAGAAAAATATATCAAGAAAGTATGTAAAAAAATAATTTTTAAAAGTACTTTTAATGTTCAGAGTTTGCAGCTAGGTATCGGATCAAAATTCAAATTAGTAGAACCATTCAATAACGAGGAAACGAGAAAGCATTTGGCGTACCTAGCTCCTTGAATCCACTTTTCTTCTTTTTTTTAATGTTTCTTATTTATTTGCAGTAGCTTCTGAAGCTTCTCCAAGTTCATCACACGCTCTGCATTATCTTGAATAAATTTTACTGTAAGCACAGCAAAATTTAATTTTTTAATTACGAAATACTTTTCTTCAAACAAGAAATACCTTTCTTGTTTGAGAAAATAAATATCCTGCAATTTATTTTTAAAAACAAGAAATATATTTCTTGTTTTAAGAAACTAATTTCTTAAACTATGGTCAATAGATTTTGCTGTGAGTTCTGATGATTTGATAGCAACTTTGAAAGATTTTTAAAAATTTGGAATTCATTGTATCTAAAAAATTAGGTACAATGAAGACATTTTTTGAAACTATGACCAAGAGTATCAAAATTTAACCAGTAGTCTGGTGAAATATACAAATCAAGACCTAGTGGCTGGTCTTTATTAACAAAAACTGCTTTCAGAAAGATTTCAGCTTTAATTCTATCCGTTTTTACATCTTTTCGGATCTCCCTGTGTTTTTGAATACAGAACTTTTTACCATTGTTACATTGTGGTCAAAAGATGCTAACGCCCGCACCAAATACCTTTATGGTTTTACCATGATTTGAATTTCACCTCTGCAGCAGGCTCAATATACATCTGCCTATAGTCTTGTTGATCTTAAAAGTGTAAATTAAAAATAATGCAGATATGTAGATAAAATAAGGTTTAAAATTACACTGATAAAAATTTATTACATTTAATTTTTACAAGATAAAATCAAAGTATTTCTATTGGTTTGATTTTTATTATATTTCTACTGATTTTAAGAAAAGTCTGTCATTGGAAAAAAAAAAGGTTTAGAGTTATTTTCTTTGTATTTTACATCTGATTTTAAACCATTTTGCAAACCATTGTTTTTAATCGATTTGTTACTTTATGACATAAATTATTCTTAAATAATAAGAATGAAATATAAAAACTTATGAAATAAAGTTTTAAAAATTGCAGAATCAGAAAGTTTAATGTATCATGTATAAATTATATATCATATGTAAATCAAATATATCATACATAAATTAATGTAACATATATCAATGTAAGAAATTAATTTACTTACTAAATTAATTTTTTACATTGATATATGCCCAAAAGCACTGCTTTGGGAACTGCGAATAGGATATTTTTGGAGTTTTATACCAAAAAATGATGAAATTCTTGAAAACTTGAAAAATCAAAGACTTAAATGGAATATCATCGTTTAAATCATTGTTTATTCTTTTTCACAATAAAAAATGTATTTACTTATAGTATACCTAAAGAAAACAATAATTAAAAAATATACATATTTTTTAATTTAATTTTTTGATTTAGGTGCCCCAAGAAGTCGTTCTTATCACAGAGCACCGCGGAAGAGCATTTAACTGGGAAGTTTACGCCTCCTTCCTTACCGATGTGCGAAATATGTCAGGAGCTCGTTTCAAACTCTGGATCTTTTACTTATAAAGCATGCACTCTAACCACTGCGCTACGGCAGCTTCATTGATGTATATTTTATATTTTATGAACTATTAATATTTTTATATTTTATGACTTTCTGCTACTCAAGTTTAAGTGAATAAGTAAAACCAAAGTCGTAATTTTTTATAAAAATCTCATCTTGACAAATTATAATTTAGGTTTTAAATGAAATTAAGTAAATCAAAATTAATTTTTGTTTAATACAACTTTTTCTGCTTATGCTTTAAAAAATTTCTCGAAGTTTTTTTTTTTTTTTTTGCTTATACAGAATTAAAGAGTTTTATAAAATTTCTTTTTAAACTTCTTTCGGAATTTGCTAAGTCGGTTTGCTTCAAATTATTTTAATAAAGTTAAAATTTGTCCTTAATTTGGATGTGATTATAGATCAAAAGAGAGAGAATTTTTACAATGTGTTTAAATCCTCAAGTTTCCTAAAAACATGTTTTTTTTTAACTCTAAGTTTTCCACTTAATAAATCAAAGTAAACAAAGAAATTATATGCTGATAGTAGTAGCTCTTTTTCATCTTTTTCCTTGAGATTTTTCTAAATAATTTTGCAATAATTAAAATAATTCCAGCACCGAGCAAAGTATTCACTTAAAAATAGCATTCAAAAAATTGAGATTTTTGAGAGGTCTGGAAATTAAAGCTAAGATTAAGATTCCATAATACACCTCATTTATATTAAATTATACAACATAAAATCTTGATAGGTATATTACATTTTCAATAAACTTTAAAAGCTTGTATATGGTCCACAGTTAAATTTTTGTTGTTTTTCCTTTGAACAATCTAATTGATTATCTTGCAGATCAGATATTTTACGGAAATATTTTGATTGTTTAAATTAATAACTGACTAACGGCAATTTCTTGAAAGTAATGAGCGCCTTAACTACAATAAGTATTTACTCTTTTCTCTTCTCTTACGTCATTAAGGTGTATAAAATAAAAAGTTTATAAATCAAAGACACGTTTATTGTTAACTATGGTTTTATTGATTGTTTATTCATGCTCCATATTAAGCATACTCATTCATCCGTAGATTGCTCAATTTGCAAATTATATATTATTTCAACCTTATTTTTATATATATAAAAAATATACTTTTTAGTTTTTAGCAGGGTAAATATTAAATATAAATATATACAGAGGTGATTCTAGAAATTGAATGAGGGGCGGGGGATAGAGCTAATACTTTAAAAGTACAGCCTGGTTTCTAAATCTTTTTTTTTTTTTAGGGATAGGCGTAGTAAGACTAGATATATCTGATTTAGTTATAAACGTGTGCATACATCGACTAATGTACTTACCTGTCGGTTCAGTGGAGTATACATACGACTTATAGGGTTACGGTTTACGATAAGATTTTGGTTTGGGCAGGTGGTTTATTAGTTTAAAGAAAAGTCTTTTTAAAGTTTTTATACTTTTTCCGTTTGTTTTTTTTAATTTTCAAAATATGGACCTAAAGTATACATATTTTGGTCACAATTATGGTACATAAAGCAAGTAATATATATTGTTTACTAATATAAAATAAATATATTTTTTGCATTTATATATATATTATTTATATAATAGTGTATTTTTAATATAATATAAATAATGTATTTATGTAAATACACGACTGCAATAAATAGTTAACAAAATGCTGCATGAATAGAAAACGTTAGACAAATATTCAATATAAAGAAACGTTTTTTACGTTGCAATTTTCTTACTTTAGTTGTTGCTACTTTTGATTTTTATTTCCTACAGATCCTAATGCTGTAAATTCTAAAGTTTAAAATGATAATTAAAGGAAAATAACAAGAAAAAGGATGTTAATACGTTTAATTAATCCATTTCTTACGTCTTTCGTATGAAATAAAATAATTAAAGTTACGCAACATTCTTGTTTTTCGGATTTATGAAATTAAAGCTTTTTACATATTTAAATTTTCTATCATAATTACAAAATTTGTGAGTTCCAAATATGGCATTTAAATTAATTTCGAATTTTCCCAAATAAGAATTTCTCGAAAATGCAGGATAAAATCTATTGTGGAAATAAAAAACACTATAGATAGATTTGATGAATTAAACATATTTGCGTCTAATACGTATTAAACATAAAGCCTAAACGTTTAGTACGTATATTAATTAAATAAAACGTGTTAAAACGTATAAATAATAAATTTATGTTATGGTTAATCAGTTTTTTTTTAAAAAAGTGCTGACATGAATCACAAAATGAAATTTAAAACTTATGGCTATTAAATACTATATAAAGTTTAGGTTTTTATTTTTATTTCATATGGAAAAACAGTTAGTTACTTCAAATATGACCAGCGTAGTTTTACGACAAATTTGACCTTTTTTTGTGTCTGTTACGTTAAGTATTGTGTTACTTCATCATTTTAACGGGAATACCAGTTATCCTTTTTAATTTGGCATTTTTCTTTAAAGTATAATTAGAGAGTACGTGACGGGTAGCGAGAAGGCAGGTATAAGTCTTTTTTGCGACAAATCGTTACAAACATTCAATAATAAAAAAGTTGTAATCAAAAAAAATTTGTATTAAAACTTATCGACTGACTTATTAGATAGCCATAAATTAATTGACTAACTTTTTAATATTAACTAAACTTCGTATTAACCAAGCAACTAACTTTCGATTTTCTAAAATTGGTTAAATAACTTTTTAGTCTAACTAAAATTAGTCAACTAATACTACAGTTTTAAAAATGTATATAGCTACTGGGAAAATTTAAAATTAATTTAAGTACCATGTTTTGAATTCACAAATTTTGTAATCACGATACAAAATATAAACATGTTAAAAGCTTCAATTGTTTAGTCCTACATCCGAGAAATATGAAGCGGTAGTTTGATTATGGCGATCAAAGTACCGCATAACTTAATTAATATTTTAAAAAATTTAAGGGTTTCTGCTCTAAGGTAAAAGGGTTGTAACAAATAGAATTGAAGTTTAAAATAACAATAGTATTAACAAAACCATATTCAGTTACCCATGTCTCCCGAGGTTGTTAAGTCCATTTTTTTGAATATGATATTCATCAAAGGTGTTTATTCCTCAAAGGTGTTTACGCATAACTATTTTTAGATTTTCAAATAACATTTTTCGAGAAAATAAAACTTTATTTAGTTTTAAATCTCATAATAAAGACGCAGATATCTTGAGCGACGTCAACATGATGAAAACAATTAGACAAAATATTTTATTAGTTCTGCCTTTTTCTAAATGATTAGGGACTGATATGTTATAATACAATACATATTTAATCATCGGAAATATTAAAATTGAATGAGAACTAATCCGTCATAATCCAGCGTAGTTATAAGAATCATAAAAAAATCATGATTGAAATAGAAAAATACGTCTAAGAAAAATCATTTACATGCTATTTTTATTATGTCCAAACGATAGTATAAGTGTTGCAAGCATTCAAAGATACGGTCCCATCATGCAAGTTAGAAAAACCAACTTTTTTAAACTAAGTCTATCACCCTACACTTTTTGGTTTTTAAAGACAAGTTATTAACGTTTTTTTGGACAGACTTTGAGACCGACTACATTTAAGTGTTGTAGAAGGACTGATGATACACCTAAATTCTAAATTATCGCGCTTTAATCAACTTTAATTTTTATTCAAAAGATTCTTTGTTCTACTGGCTGTATTCCATTTTTCAGCAAACTTAGTGGATATGTTTGCTACTTTTATTATTATTTTTTTTTGCACATTACTTTTTACATCTTCTATACTAAACTCATTCAGAATAAAGTTACACAAAAAATTTTGTTCTTCTTTCGTTTTTTTTTCGCCATTCTTTATTTAGTTCCAATTTTGCAATAGAATAAACTCGAACTAAAAAGAAATAAATGAAAGTTAAACTGGCAGTATGAACATCAAAGTTTTGAAATTTTTATTTTTTAAGATAAGATAAAGACTGCTAAAAAAGTAGAAAAATTCGCATTATTTTACATAGTAACTGTTGTAGAATCTAAAAATATATAGATCTTTATATGAAAAAAAAAAAAAAAATTAGAACTGAAAAACGAGAGTTATTTAAGCAGAGTAAATTTGCTTCCCCTAGCAACGCTCATAGTAACGACTTGTTAAGGTTAGATAAAAAGAAAAATCAAAAATCTTAGAGCAAGTAGGAAAGGGTTCGATATTAAACACAATGATAAAGAGGAAACAGTATATGAAAAAGAGGGATTTTAATTTCTAACTTTGTATATTCAATATATTAAATTTTATTTACATTTTTCTTATTTTTATATATTTCTAATTTACTGTCAAAGATTGCATAAGCCTATTGACTTCAAATTTTGCACAGACATTCATTATAATGAGTTTTATATCCTGAGATAAAAAAATTAAGAATACAAATTAAAAAACATTTTTTGGTCCTTAATATCAGAAACTTGATTTAAAATTAGCGCGTTGAAAAATCTTACGATGCTTTAAAATGAAAAAATTGTAAAAGGAATAAAACTCCAAAAAATTAGAACTTAATTCATTTTACTTTTTAAGGTATTTTTGCCAAGATACAAGTATATATTTGGCCTAAAACCACCTGTTTTCGCCCAAAATTTATAAAAAAAACAACATAAAAACTAAAAAATAAATTTTTAAAAATGTATTTATCATGTTAAAAGTAAAAAAATCAATTTAAGTATTATCGGATACAAAAATAATTTTTTAGCAGTCCACCACCTTGACACCTCATTTTTATGGTTATAAAACAGTTATGGCAAAAAATATCAAACCATACAATATTTATAGAAATTCATAATTGCTGGACATTTGCTTATCATAAGTAACATATCGAGGATTGAAGCGGGATTTTGATGAACGAGGAACTTTGGCTTTTAGCCAAAGTTCCACGCTCATCAAAATATTTAGTAATGATGAGGTATTTCAACAGTAAAGCAACAAACAACAAGTAAATGGAGGAATTTTGTTACATTATCAAGTTAAATTCGCTCATAAAAAAACCTACTAGAAATACAATGTTTTTACTTTTTTTGACGTAAATAGCAAAATTTTAAATTTCCTATAAAGCTACAAAAAAAAAAGCCATGAGAATTATACAAAAATATATTTGGTCAACTCACAAAACAGAACTGTTAAAGTTACTCGATTGGGTCAGTATAAAAAATATAAGAAGTTATCTGTTTTTCTTTTCAAAAAGAATAGTAATTTAAGGACGTTTGTTTAAAAATACTCAATCAAATGTATATAATATAAACTTATATCATCAGGTAAAAAATTTTTAAAAAATATACCAATACCAGACAAAATCAGTTATAAACTGCAGCTGATAGAAAAAACAGAAAACTTCATCAAGCGAATCCGCTGGAAAACATCTTTTTATTTAAACAAAATGAAAGAAAACCAGTCATTAACAAATGAAACTTATGGGTTCAAAACGAATAACACATCACCCCAGTGCAAAGAATTAGAAAATTTTGAAAACGATTTACTCAACTTAATAAACCTTATAAAGTTTGAAAAAGTACACAGCGAATTTCAGAATAAATTAAAAAGAGACATACTAAATATAAAAAGTAACCCGAGCGTTTTATTATTCGCAGACAAAACATATAATATTTTTCAAATTTTCACTCAGGAACACATTAAACTTCTTAACGAAAACATCACAAAAGCGCATAAAAAAGCCCCACAGAAACTCGAAAACTCTATTAACCTCGAAGCTAAAAATATCGCAAACATACTCAACTTAAGCAAACGAATAAAAATAATCGCAAAGTCTGAAGCTTTTATTACACTAAAAGACCACAACGACTCATTCTAAACAATAAACCCTGCCGTCTATTGAACCCTGCCAAAAGTGAACTTGGTCACATAAGCAAAAAATACCTTGATACTATAAATAAAAAAATAAGAACTGTATTAAGTTTAAACCAATGGAAAAATACTACTGATGCAATCAAATGGTTTGAAAATATACCAGATAAACAACATTGCGTTCTAATTCAATTTGACACTGTCGATTTTTACCCCACTATTACATCAGAAATACTAAGTAATGCAATACTGATTGCAAAAAAACACACAAGTATTAGCGAAGAGAACATCAGAGTCATTAAACATTGCAGAAAGTCCTTGCTATTTTTTAAAAACAAAACATGGAAGAAAAGCACACGACTTCTTTGATGTCACAATGGGTTGTTTTGACGGTGCAGAAGTTTGTGAACTGGTGGGCCTATATATATTAGACTCACTATCTAAAACAATAAATAAAGAAGACGTTGGACTATATCGTGACGATGGTCTGATGGTACTTCGTAAAAAAACTGGATCACAAATTGATAGAATGCGAAAAAACATAGTTAGA
The DNA here is from genome assembly GCF_038396675.1 of Hydra vulgaris. Taxonomy (NCBI): domain Eukaryota; kingdom Metazoa; phylum Cnidaria; class Hydrozoa; order Anthoathecata; family Hydridae; genus Hydra; species Hydra vulgaris. The sequence continues at coordinate 27,507,746 of NC_088925.1, read as the reverse complement.
GTTATAAAAACGATCGGTTTTAAATTAGAGATCCAAACAAACCTACTCGCAGTCAACTTCTTAGATGTATCTTTTAAAAAAGCCCCTACCAACCTTTCAAAAAACCAAATGAATATCTACGTTACATCCACTCTGATTCCAACCACCCTCCGCAAATAATAAAGCAAATCCCCATCTCTACCAATAACAGATTACCACAAAGTTCCTCAATGAAAAAACATTTAATTTATCTATACCAGAATACGAAGATGAATTAAGAAGAAATGGCTTCACTAATTTTTATTTAAAGTATAACCCCCAAAAAAGAGAAAAAAAGACAAGAAAAAGAAATATAATATGGTTTAATCCCCCTTTCAGTAAAAGCGTTTCTACCAATGTCGGACATATCTTACTAAACTTAATCGACAAACACTTTCCAACATCCCACCCCCTAAGTAAATTATTCAATCGAAACACCATCAAATTGAGTTACAGCTGCACCAAAAATATCGAAAGTATAATAAAAAGCCACAACAAGAAAATTAGTTCAGAAAGACCAAAAGAATACCCACCCTGCAATTGCATAAAGAAAGAAAACTGCCCTATAATAGGAAAATGTAGAGCCTCTAATGTTATTTATAAATGTATAGTATCCCCCCTCCTAACACCCTAGAAAAAGTATATATTGGCCTAGCAGAAGGTGAATGGAAGAAAAGATGGGCTAACCACAAAAACTCATTCACAAATAAAAAGATGAAAAATTCAACCTCTCTTTCAAAGTATATATGGCAGATAAAAGAAAACTTAAAAATAGCACCAAAATTAACTTGGTCAATAATTAAACAAGTCCAAAAACAAAAAAAAATGCTTGCTTTGCCTTCATGAAAAACTTTGCATAATATCATACAAAGGTACGCAAAAATTATTAAAATAAAAAAACAGAAATTATTTCTAAGTGTTCTCACGAAAACAAGTTCTTGCTTGACAACCACGAGCCCAAAGATTAAAAAACCAAACCACGCTCGCAAATAGTTATAGTTTTATAATTGTTTTTGAACGCCACTTGTTTATTGAGTATATTTTTTAACGAAAAAAACGATGTATTTTTTACCTGATGATTGCTAAACGCATGAAACTTTTAGTAGTAAAAATCTTGTAGTTATTTTTATTTAATCTCGTCAAAAAATCAATTTTATATATATATAAATATATATATATATATATATATATATATATATAAATATATATATATATATATATATATATATATATATATATATATATATATATATATATATATATATATATATATATATATTTATATATATATACATACGTATTTTTTTAAAAAATAGATTTAACCTTCTCATTTAAATACCAGCTAAAACACTTTATAACGTAAAGTCATTAGGTTAAAACTTAATGTGACCATTAAATTTTCAAAAAAATATTTAAACTTTTTATATATTTTTTGAAAGTTTAATAGTCGCATTAAAGTTTTAACCTAATGACTTTTGTTATAAAGTGTTGTAGCTTATATTTAAAAATGAGAAGGTTGAATCTTTTTTTTAAAAATACTTGAGGTTGAACCAAAAAACGAAAGACATGACAAAATCTTTCTTGAATTTTATAATTATCTTGTTTATTCTTATTCCTGATAATTAAGTCAACTAAATAAACTTTTACAGGTATTTAATTCTAAAATTGTATTTTTGAATGCAATTTTATTTCCCTAACGCTTAAATTTTTAAGAAAGCTCTAGAAAGTTTCAACAAACTGACTTGAAATTCAAGTTCCCGCTACACAGCAAATACGCCGTGACGTAACGTTAAGTATAATTAGCGTGTTATAACACGAGTTATATAACATTATGGTGATATCTCTTATATACGAAATCATCAATCCACTATTTTTTTAATCAAATCGAATCCTAAAATATTATGCATTTTATTTGCAGAGTATAAAGAATATTATAGGAAAAAATTGACTACAGAATTTTGTTAATGATTAATCTAATTATTTGTGTGTTTGTGCGTGTAAGAGAGTTTTACGCGGGCTTACATGCATGTTTGACGCGAAGAGCTACGCGGTCGTGAGTAAGTTAACTTAATGATAATATATTTTGGTTCCTAAAACCTAAATTTCAAAATATAATTAGTGGTATTAGTTGTTTAAGTTCAAAAAAGCGTGGTTGACGAGTAGGTGCAGGCTAGGGCGAATCCAAACCATATAGAAAGAATAGAGGGTTGGGGCAATTACTGGAGGCTCAGCAACTTCACAAAACATAAATTAATTTTATTTAGTTAACTTTGGTTCGAATATCAGTCTTATACTTTCTTAAGCAATGTAACTATAAATATATTTTTAAGTAATTTTCATTAACTGACCGTTAAGAATAGGCGTTACATTAAAGTTTTAATATTTTTGACATTGCATGTTTTTTTTTATAAAGTGCTGAAAAATATATCTCACACACTAAAAATCTTTTCAAAATTAAGTAAGGTGGGGGAGGAGGGCAATTGTCTCTATGAAAAAAAAAACTAAGATCAATATTTGAACTCCTTGGCCTACAAAAGCTCTAGTTTGATGTAAAATAAATATTAATAGTATTGTACATCCGTGGCGCAGTGGTTAGAGTTGGTTTTTGACCCAAAACCAAAAGGTTTGTGGTTTGCGAGATCAAGTCCAATAAGCGACATTATTTAGGAAGGAGGTGAAAACTCCCTGGTTAAATGCTTCTTTAAGATGCTGTGATGATACTAATAGGTCATTTTGGAGCGTCCTTAGTAAATAAAGTTAACAAAAAAAAACAACCAATGTTTTTAATTTTATGTGAGATTTTAGGAAAATTTTTCATTAAATCTTACTGACTAACTAAAGGTACAACTCATCAAAAATAATTGACGTAACAAAACTTCTTTCTTTTAACAGATAATTTGTCAAAATGAATTGTAAGAATTGACCATACCCGGTACCTTCCGCAAAGTTGTAAAGTAGGTTCTACAGAACAATTATTTGAGATATTAAATAATCTATTTCCATTGACTTAAAATTAGAAAAAACATACTTTTGATTCTTTATCAAATTTTTTGTTTGATTTTGTTTTTTCATTTGTCTTTTGAAATTGAAGGATGGTCTTTTTTTGCTCGATAAATTCTGATTATATACTCGGTTTTAAGTTCCGGTTCAAAATTATAGCAGCCGAAGACTGAGCCGGCGGTAAAAAATCAATCGGAACTTTTAACGTTTTGTGGCCGGATTAGAAGTATCGTATGTTTCTACAAATACCCTTTTGACTGAATAGAAAAGAAAAGTAATCACTGAGTAAAAAAAAAATTAGTTTGAGCTAGTTATTTTTGATATAACAAAATAATTTATAAATTTGTCTGATTATTACGTGCATCTAGTAGTTTTTACTTATCATTATTTTTTGGTAAAATCTCATCAAGTTATTTAGTCATTTTTGTCAAAAACTTCAAAAATTTTGAATATTTAGTATTTGAAAGTTATTTTATTAAAAAGAAGCTAATTGTTGTTAAATTATCATGGATCAATACTATAAAAAAGCTTTTATTTTTAATAAGAAATGGGAGTTCCAGCATTTTTCCGTTGGTTATCAAAAAAATATCCATTGATAGTTGTGCATTGTGTTGAAGAAAAGGTATTTATTTACATATAAAATAATAAATATTATATTTTATATTTTAAGTATATAATATATACTAAAACCATTCATATTTAATATATGGATAGTTCTGTAGCAAACCAGTCTAGCAGTCAAAGTTTTAAGTGAAATGATTTATAGTTTTATAATTTTTTATTAATAAAGTAAAATGTTGTAAAATATAATGTACTTATGTGAATTATTTAATTAAAATACTGATTTAAAAATAATATAGTTTTATAAAAAATAAATCTAATACTTAAAAATGTTAATAGTACAAATAACAATTATACTGCTTGAAGAATAACGCTAATAAATTGCATAATGTTTATATTTGCAATATATTCGCAATATTGCAGCCATGTATATATTTGTTATATAACATAATCAGTTCAGATTAAAAGATAAAGTTCTTTACAGTAAATGTAGTGTTTTTGAAAGAACTTCCTTTTTATATCTAAATTGATTTGGTGTCTCTAAATATCTTAGAAGAACTGTGATTCCAATAATTCTTCTTGAGGGAATTCTTTTCATCATTGACGCCCAAAAAAAGGAAGAATTTTTTAGTTTTGTTAAAATAGATTTACAAGTTTTTTCAGCTCCAAAATGAGTAATAATTTCTAAAAAATCTCCCAAATATCTAACAGCTTTAATCTCATTATCAATTGGTAGCATTTCCAAAGTATTAAAATGCTCTAATATTTTTCTAACTGCTGGTTCATTTTGTAGAAATCTTGAAATAATTTTAGACATTGAATTCCAATGTGTTTCTATATAGAAAATTAAAGCCAACTTTTTCCTAAACTAATTAAAACAATAGCGTTTAATATCATTTCTTAGAGAACATTTTAAAAAAACTTCCAATCATTTAAATTTTTTTGGATTGTGGCTTTAATTCCTTCAAGTTCACATAGCTCAACAGCTTTTTTGTTAAGTGGTAATTCTTCCTAATAGACAAAAGTTTGATAATTATCATCATCATCAACTTTTTCTGTGTCTTATTCTATATTGTCATGACAAATATCTTCATCTTCTACTAGGTTATTTGCTTTTTTATAAAGTGCATCAACTACTGCCAAGTTGATTCCATGAGGAAGACATAGTTGATGTTATTGAGGTAATCTTCCAGTTTTTTCATTACACCGGCTTTTCATAACTATCTGTAACCATTCCAAAAATATGATTATTAAAATTGAAATTGAAATCTTTAAGCTTTTTTTAAATCAATTTAAGACCATTTTTAACTTTTATTAAGCCAACAATCCTCATTATTCCAAGGCATCGAACTGAGTTATCTGACATGTATAAGTTTAGGCACATATATCCTTGATTTCTATTGGGGCTTCCAATAGAAATCAAAGATTTTATTGGAAGTCCCAATAAAAATTCTATTAGGACTTCCAATAAATCTTTGATTTCTATTGGAAGTCCCAATAGAAATTCTATTGTAAATTCATTTAAATTCAAATGAAAATCATCATTCTCAATCATTTTTGTTGAGTCGTATTGCATCCTATTTTTAGGTTGTTCTCCATATTCCAAACACATTAAAGTATTATTTATAATCAATAAAATTTAAAAAAATAATTTTGAAGAATAGAAAAATGGCATTCTAATAGTTAAAAAGAATAGTTTTTTTTTAAACCAAAACTCCCAGTTGATGTGTATATATTCAATCTTCATATCACTATCAGTGACGGATCCAGGAAGGGGGGGGAATGTGGGTATGCATGCCCCACCTTCCCTAGAATCTGAAATTCAGGGCTTGAATTAAGTGTATTGCGATATGCTTAAGGTATCTACCCTATAAAAATTAAGCCCTTAGCAACACCATAGCAACAACTCCTTAATATTGAAATAAATTTCATTACAAGCTTAAAAACTTGCATTATCAAGTTGGAAAAAATGTTATTGAAGCTGAAAAAGCAAGACAATCCTTCATTAAAATCCATACTTTAAAATAACATTTTTTGCCATGTAAAATTAGAGTTGTTTAATTTTCAGTCTTTACATTTGCCAAGTAACTCTTATTTGTTTATTACTAATGTTAATATATATTCCAAATAAAAATAAATCAAGGGTGTTTGATTTTAGAGGAAATTAATTAAGGTATGCCTAGATCAACTCTTTCAAAACATAAAAGAAAGTTCTGTGGTAACCAACACACTGCAGACCTTCCAAAAAAACAGTTATTGTCATTCAATGAAAATGTCTCTACAAGTTTAAAATTTTTAGTATTACTAAACCTTTGATAGATGTTCCAATTAACAAATACAATATTTTTATGAACTTTGCTATTCTCAAAGATATCATAGCTGATGTTGGTAAATGTCCAGAGTGTGGTTCTATTTTGTTATCAGTCAATTAAGAAATTTGGCATCTTGATGAATATGCCACCATATATTTCTCTTCAATGATATAATAGAATCAATGGTAAATTATATAAAGCATATAAAAAAGTTGCTAATGGTTCTGCATTTAAAGCAGCACAAGAAAGTCATTCTTTAATTTCGAAAAGAATAAACTTATTTGACCTAGTAATAGACTGCCAAATATTTATTAATGGTACCTGGCAAAAGTGTGGTCATATATCTGCCAAGAGTGTTGTAACTGCTGTTTCTAAAGAAAATGGGAAATGTATAAATGCCCATGTTTTGTCTAAAATATGCAAAGGATACAGTATGTGGAGTAAGAATTGCAACAGACCCGGATATCAAGAATGGAAAGCAAATCAAGACTGTCAAATAAACCACATTGGTAGCTCAGGTAGAATTGAGCCTGCTGGTGCCATTGTTATTTTTAAGTGTTCTATTGAAAAACATTCGTTAAGGTATATGTCTTACTTAGGAGATAGGGATACCTCTTTATACAAAGAGGTTGTACCTTCAAAACCTAATGACAACATTCATATACAAAAACTGGAATGCATTGAACATTTTTAGAAGAGAATGGGCACACAATGTAGAATGTTGCTTCAAGAGTATAAAAGAAAAGTTTTTTGCGATGGAAAGATGATAGGGCGAAAAGGCTGACTTATGCCTAAAGCAATTAATATATTGCAAAATTGTTTTGAAATTGCAATAAGACAAAATATTGATAATGCATATGCTTTGAAAAAAGCCATATGGCCAGTTTTGATTCACAATTGTGAAATTTTGGATGAAGTATCTTGTCATCAATTCTGCCCATATACAATAAATGGGTGGTGCGCCTGGCAATCAGACAAAATTACTGAAAAATGATCATATAAAAAAAAAAGTTTGCCACTATCTATTAAATCTCTTCTGATACAAGTATTTCAAGATCTTTCAAAAGATGAACTTCTCAACAAATCCTTACACAGACAAACACATAATAACAACGAGTCATGTGAATAATGTGATTTGGAAAAAGTTTCCTAAAACTGTTTGTATCTTAGAAAGTACTAGAGTTATCTGTATTTTCAGCTATTATTGAATCTAATGCACTAAAAACGGAACTGAGACAAGAAAGAAACTGAGAGCCATTAAGAAAGGATTTGTGGATGAAGAAAAGCAAAGTGAAACTATACCACCATATGCAGCTGGGGCTTATTAATTGTTTTATTGCATTTTTTTGTTTTGTTTTTTAGTTTTAACCTATTTTCTTTTTTTAGTTATTTTCAGTTTTATATTTTAAATATCTTTCAATCTGATATTCCAAATGATTTGAAATTTTCAGGGTATAATTGTAGTGATATTGTGAAGGAGTTAAAGCAGAGCCAAGGCAAAGTTTTAAAAAATCTAGATTTAATAGCTTTTTTTGTATACACCCTTATTGAATTTTAGCCTTTTTTTTACAATTTTTGTAATCATTTTTGTAAAACAAGTAGGAAATTTCTGAATCTGCTTCAACTTCTGTGTAACTACCTAATAATGATTGCCTGAAAATTTTAGGTTCAAAAAACAAGTCTTTCTTGATTAATCGCAAATTCAAATTTCATCTTTTTAAGCATAAAAGTATGAATAAATTAGGCAAAAATATATACATATTTTTATTTTTTATTTTAATGGAAATTTTTTATTGATTTATATAGGTTAACTAAAAAAAGCACTTGAAATAACCAGTTTTCTTTGAATTTTTTTTAAGGGTATGAACCACCTTAAAACAAAAAGTTTTAAAGGTAAAAGACATAAAGAGAATTTTTTCTTCATTCTTTTCTTTTTTAACAAAACTGCCTGGTTTTTATCTTTGTTTCAAAACGTTGCACCAAATTAACTTATTAATAATAATTTAAATTATTATTTTATCTACAATTTTATATTATTAATTTTACAACTTTAAGTACATTAAAAAATATATTAAACTCATTTTTATTAAAAAAAATTTTCTTATAGTTAAGCAATGCAAATAAAAACCAGTAACTTTTTAACTTCAAAGTTTTTCACTTTAACGACCCTGAACTTTTTAAAGTTATATTTACTCAGATATACTGAATGGATAAATTGTCATAATAAATCATTATAATAAATTTACTTATAAACTAAATCAAAACAACCAGTTAGGTTACTACAATAACTTACAGTTACTTAAATATTAACTTATCAACTATATTAATTTACTTTGTATACTCAAAGACTCTGAAAAGTTAGCCATGCAAATGTTTCTATTTATATCTTATAAGTTGTTAACACGCAATATAAGCTTCTAACTAAGAATTATTTTAACAAGAAATGTCAAATAGTATATATAAAAATCAAAAATGCGATACCATTTTTCTATATTTAAATTTTATTTAAAACAATATCAAGATTAAACATTTTCTATAATTACACAAGTTGTTTTTAGGAATTTTTTATAAAGAAATCTATTTGAACAAAAGAATTTTTCTAAAAATTTTTTTGTTCAAATTAGTGATTGACCAAAACAGAAAAAAAGCTGAAACCAAAATAAACCGAAATTTCGGCTAGTCAAAATTTATTTTAATAGAAAAATTTATTTAAAAATGCAATTTCACATTTGTTTTTTTTTTTATTCTCGTATTATGTTAAAATTAATTACGCGTGTATCCCAAATAGAGATTTAATACATAAGTTGGCAATATAAGTTAATAGCGAAATTTAACAGCTGGCAGATTTACTCTGCGAAACAAGATTTTTTTGAGGTATTTTGTAAAAATTCTCAATGTTTTTGTGAAAATTCTCAAAATATTTTGTGAAAATTCCAAAAAATAACTGTTTTTCAAATTAGATAAATATCGGTATTAACAGTGCCATGTTGCGCATGGATGGTGTCCCTGTTTGTACTTTTGGTGTGCATTGCGGAGGCCACATTTGGAGCCCTTTGTTACGGCTTAGGGTTTATTAGTAGTAATGAGGCAATTGCTTGGGCTATTAAACGGTGTTCTGAATACTATCTATGCTTTGAGTCAAGTTCTTCAATCTAATTTTAAAATGAATAAAGTACCAAAAACTATAAAACACAAAAAACCATCATCATCACCAAGTTCTCTAAACCTATCATTCACTAATATTCGTGGTCTTCGAAGTAACTTTTCTTCTGTTGAGTCTTATCTCTTGCAAAGTTCACCAGACCTACTTGCTCTTTGTGAGACTAATTTGAGTTCGGCTGTCTCATCTTGTGATCTTAGTGTTGATGGTTATCTTCCTCTGATTCGTAAAGACTCCAATAATCACATGCTTGGCCTGGGCATTTACATTCGTAAGAATTCACCTGTTTGTCGTGAAACTAGGTTTGAATCCACAGACTATTCTTTCATGTGCTTTCGTTTAGCACCACTTCACTCTATTGCCTTTCTCTTTGTTCTATATCGCTCTTCTTCATCTCAAGACTGCACTCTTTTTGATGTTATTTCCGATCATATTGACCAAGCCCTCTCTCTTTATCCATCAGCTAATATAGTTGTTGTCGGTGACTTTAATGCTCACCACTCTGAATGGCTTGGCTCTAGTGTCAGTGATTCTGCAGGCATTAAAGCCCACAACTCTTGCCTTTCTCAATCCCTAACTCAAATAGTCAACTTTCCAACTCGCTTTCCTGACAACCCTAATCATTTACCTTCTTTACTTGACTTATGTCTTGTTTCTGATCCTAGTCAGTGCTCAGTTTCTCCACATTCACCCTTAGGTGCTTCTGATCACAGTTTGATCTCTCTAAAACTAATATCTCATTCTTCTTCATCACCTGATACCCCCTATTATCGAACCTCTTACAACTACAGTAAAGCTGACTGGGATTCTTTCCGTGATTTTCTTCGTGATGGCCCTTGGGTAGAAATCTTTCAACTTCCTGTCGACAAATGTGCTTCTTACATAACTTCGTGGATTCAGGCAGGCATGGAATCTTTTATACCCTCTCGACGATTCCAGGTCAAACCTCACTCTCCTCCATGGTTTTCCTCACACTGTGCTGCTGCGATTGCCAATCGAAACCGTTACTTCCATATTTATCAGCAAAACAATTCTCCAGAAAACAGACGTCTGTTTATTACTGCTAGAAACAACTGTAAAAAGGTTTTGTCTAACGCCAAAACCCGCTATTCTCAGGTCATGAAATCTCGTATCTCATCCCAAAAATTAGGCTCTCGCGACTTCTGGAGAATCTTTAATAATATCAATAATAAGGGCAAATCTATAATTCCACCTCTCTTGTACGGTTCAGACTTTGTCACCTCACCTAAAGACAAAGCCGAACTGTTTGCTAAAAACTTTTCATCAATATCATCTCTTGATTCCACTAATTGCGTCCTACCTGATATTGCCAACAAACAGGTTGATCCATTGCTTGACATTCATATCACTCCAGCATCTGTATCTAAAGTGATTTCCTGCCTAGACTCTTCCACAGCTTGTGGCCCAGACAACATACCTGTTATTGTCTTGCAGAAGTGTTCTCCGGAGCTGTCGTCTATACTCTCAAAACTATTCAACAAGTGCTTATCAGAGTCTTGTTTTCCAGCCTGTTGGAAAGCCGCATCTGTTATCCCTATCTTCAAAAATTCTGGGGAGCGATCTGATTCGTCTAACTACCGTCCCATAAGTCTTCTTCCTATCATAAGCAAGGTTTTTGAATCTTTAATTAACAAACACTTAATTTCTCATCTTGAATCTAATAACTTACTTTCTGACCATCAATATGGATTTCGATCTTCTCGTTCTACAGCTGATTTGCTAACAGTAATAACTGACAGGTTTTATCGTGCATTAGATGAAGGTGGAGAGGTTAAGGCCATCGCTCTTGACATTTCAAAAGCGTTTGATAAAGTTTGGCATGCTGGTCTTCTCCATAAGCTTTCTTCTTATGGTGTATCCGGCAACATCTTTAAGATCATTGAATCCTTCCTTTCCAATCGTAGCATAAAAGTTGTCCTCGATGGACAACACTCTTCTTCTTATTCTGTAACTTCAGGGGTTCCTCAAGGTTCTATCCTTGGCCCTATACTCTTTTTAATTTACATTAACGATCTTCCAGATATTCTCACATCTAAGGTGGCATTGTTTGCTGATGATACTACCATTTATTCTTGTCGTGATAAGAAACCAACACCCTCTGATTGCCTGGAGGGGGCATTTGAGCTTGAAAAGGATCTCACTTCTGCTACAGCATGGGGCTCACAGTGGCTGGTGAACTTTAATTCAGATAAAACTCAATTTTTTTCAGCCAATAGTTATCGCAATAATTTAGATCTTCCTATATTTATGAACGGTGATGTACTCGATGAGTCACCTACTCTTCATCTTCTAGGATTAACTCTTACTTCCAATCTTTCTTGGAAACCATATATCAAATCGGTTGCAAAATTAGCATCTGCTAAGGTTGCATCTCTTTATCGAGCTCGCCACTTTCTTACTCTAGATTCTATTCTCTATCTCTATAAATCCCAAATCCGGCCTTGTATGGAATACTGTTGCCATATCTGGGGCGGATCTTCTAATGATGCCCTTTCTCTTTTAGACAAGGTGCAAAAATGCATTGTAAACATAGTTGGACCTGCTCTTGCAGCCATCCTTCAACCATTATCACATCGTCGTAATGTTGCTTCTCTTTCTCTTTTCTACAAATACTATAATGGGCACTGCTCTAAAGAGCTAGCGTCTCTTGTGCCATCTACTAAAATTTATTCTCGTGTTACTCGTCATTCAATTAAGTGTCATCCTTTTTCTGTGACTGTTCCTAAGTGCTCCAAAAACGCATATTCGTCTAGTTTTTTTCCTCGAACATCAGTTCTTTGGAATTCGCTTCCTTCATCTTGCTTTCCTGATTCATATAATTTGCAATCTTTTAAATCATCCGTTAATCGTTATCTTGCTCTACAATCTTCATTTTTTCTCTTACAGTAACTTCCAACTTTAATTAGTGGCTGCTTGCAGCCTTGTTGGAAGCGAAGATGTTTAAAAAAAAAAAAAAAAATAATAATAATTTTTGCCGACCTAATGCCGGCCTCTATAAGATTGAGGTCGGCAAATTATTGCCAACCTCATTTTTCCTAATTCGGTGGGTTGATATAAAATTATTAATTAACAATTATAAAAAATGTAAGAATTTTATAAAGATAGGAGTTTAAGTTACCTTTTTATGAAATAATGGTGCTCAAAAATCATCAAAATACTTTTAAGTTTAAATTTAAGTTAAAGTCATTCAGTTTTAAGCTGAAATTTTTTTTTTTAATTTTGATTCACAAAGCTGCAAGCAACCACAATTAAGTTTGGAGTTACTAGAAAAAAATAATAGAGTTATAGAGCAAGGAAACAGTTAACAGAAGACTTAAAAAGTTGAAGGTTGATGAATCAGGAAAACATGAAAACTGGAGAGAGTTCCAAAGAATTGAAGTGCGGGAAAAAAAACTAGACAAAAGTTTTTAGAGCATGCAGGGACAGATACAGTAAAAGATTGAGACTTTGCTGAATGACAAGTCAACGGAGAATAATTTTTAGTTGATGGGACTAGAAATCATAGCTTCTTTGAGCAGCAATCATGATAGTATTTGTAGAAAAAAGATGCAACTTTAAGAAGGTGGAAAAGAGGCTCAAGCAGATAGAGAGGCTCCGACTACTTTTACAATATGTTTTTAGACCTTGTCTAGAAGAGAAAGAGCATCATTAGAAGAATAAGCCCAAATATGATAACAGTATTTCATACAGGGACAAATAAGAGATTTGTAGAGGTATAGAATAGAATTAGGAGAGAAAATGGTGAGCACCAGAAAAAGAAGCAACCTTAGCAGGTGCTAATTTAGCAATCAATTGTATCTATGGTTTCCTTGAAAGATCAGTAGTAAACAATAATCCAAGAAAATGTAAAGAAGAGGACTTAGTGAGAAGGTTGCCATTCATTATTATAGGAATGTTGACAGTACTGTGATAGTTGTTTGCAGTAAATAACTGGGTTTTGTTGGATAATGTTGTTTAGTTAGATTAAGTTAAGTTGAAAATTATTTATTGGCATTTTTTTTAGTTTTATGATCTTTAAAAATAGAAGTTAGCTGAGAGTTTTATAGGTTAAAGACCTCTGTTTGACTTTTAATGTATTATAAATTTAATTTTTTTTCTCTGTCTTTTTGTTTAGGCGAAGGAATGCAATGACGTAAAAGTTCCAGTTGACACAAGTCTACCTAATCCTAATGATTACGAGTTTGATAACCTTTACTTAGACATGAATGGTATAATTCATCCTTGCTCCCATCCTGAAAATAAGTACTACATTTCTATTTGAATTTTAATCTTGATAAATATTATAAAATATATAATTTTATTATCTTTATTTTATAGACCAGCACCAAAAAATGAAACAGAAATGATGTTAAATATTTTTGAATACATTGACAGGTAATGCAATTTGATTATGTATTGAGAATTATATTAATGAAAAAAAGTAATCTAAAAATTTGTATTTTTAGCAAAGAAATAACTGATAATAAAGATAAAATTTAATTTCAGAATTATGGGCTAAAAATTTTTACAATAACTAAAACATACTTTATAGTTTAATATCACAGACGATATCAAAGACATTTTAAATGTCTTTGATATCGTCTGTGATTAAAGACAGCTTTAGTGTAATAAATTTAGTGTTACATGTATGTTATTAACTGTTTTTGTACATAAAAAGCGTACAGTATAGCACCTCTTAACAAGGTATCATTTTGAATTTCACCCTTCCTCCACTGTCAGTTTAAATTTTTTAAATAATGTTAACTGTACATTCATCTTCAATAGTTTTACAAAAATTGTATTTCACATGTTCTATGTTTAGTTTGATTAAACATATAGCATGTGAAATAGTTTTTTAAGAGTTAAAGAAACAACAGGAGTTTGCTTTGTTTCAAAGCATCTTGTGCGTTTATTTTGAACACAATATATAAAATAGTTACTTAAATCAGCATTAAAAAGCTTGTGTTTTTTAATGTTGATTTAAGGAATGTTGGTTATGGTGGAAATTATAAAGCATTTTATTCATGGTGGAAATTATAAAGCATTATACACTCTATTAGATTTTCTTGTTATTTATGTTATTATCATTACTTTTTATTTTATTTTTATATTCACCTCCCCAAATACGCAGGGGTCGCTACAGTCAAGGGGGCTTTTTTTTATTGTTGTTACAGTTCTCTTTCAATCTTTTAAAACCAAAACATGAGTCTTAATGAACAAGGACATTGCAAAACTAGTTGATATAATATGTTTGTTGCAATAGAAAATACTAGTGAAAATTATTATTATGTTTTCATCATTATGATTGGTAATTGTTTTTATATTTTATTTTGATATTTCAATTTTTAAAAAAATTGTTTATATTATTCCAGAATATTTTCAATTGTACGTCCAAGACGACTGTTGTACATGGCTATAGATGGAGTGGTGAGCATTGCTATAGTTCATTGTTTTATGATACAAGAAATTTCTTATTAAAGCACTTTTAAAATTTCTTATTAAAGCACTTTATTAAATTGTGTTAAATTCTAATAAATAAAAATGTTTAGGCTCCAAGAGCTAAAATGAATCAACAAAGATCTCGTAGATTTCGAGCAGCAAAAGATGCTAGGTAGTACATTTTTTATTTAGATATGCTGTAGTTAGTGTAAATAAACAGATCTTTAAAAAGAAATAAAAACAACAGGGTTTTTTATTAATTTTTTTTGTCACTCTTTAACAACTCATGTTTTATAAACTCAAAAAATATTTTTTTATAATGCAATATATACAAGTTTAGATGTCTCAAGAATGATAAAATTAGTCAACATTTGTTTAACAAAATTTTTCAAGTTTCATCTGTTATATCCAGCTAAGAAGAAGAATGCTTCTTATTTCTAGGTCTATAATTTCCAGATCTGCAATCGTATAACTCTTAAGATTATTGATTTTGATGTAGCAGTTGGCAAGTTGAAAATGGGACAAAGTTTAAAGAGATGTTACTCTCTCATTTTTCTTTATTTTTTATAAAATTAAAAAGATTAGATTAGAACATCACATTCTTTATTGTTAAAAAGTTTATTGATCTTCAATTAAGTCATGCCATCGAACAGAATCAACCAAGAGCTGGAACCTGTTACAAAAGATGTTGTACGCTGACCATGTCCACTTTATTGAGGCATTTCTTGACCTTTTTGCAAAAATGATCTAAATTTGCCTGCCAATTCTTTGCATAGACCTTGCCTTTAATAATGCTCCAGAAATTTTTGATTGGGTGCAATTCTAGGACATTTGAAGGATTGTCTTCTTTTTGGTTAAAATTCACCTTTTTTGCCTCCAGATAGGAATGATGGATTTTGCATAATGCGCCAATGCGAAGTCAGGCCAAAATATATGGACATTATCTGAATGGTACTCTTCAATGAACGACATTGATCTCTTTTGAATACACTCGCTGAAATAGAACTGCTGACTGATTACCATGTCACTTGTGAGAAAGAAAGGCTTTGAAATGCTGTGCTCTGAAAAGCAAAGCCAGGTGAGTAGTTTCTTCTTGCAGGGGTTTCTGAAACATCGCTGGTATTTTGGCAACTTGGTTTAATCTGTGCTTGCTGGTCCTCCGTTAGCTTCAGGATCCTGATTTTCTTCCTGGTATGGATAGATGACTTGTTTTTGAGCATCAGGGAGATGTATTGATGACTGCATTGACATCGTTGAGCTGCTTGGTTTGGCAAACGGCGTTCTTATGGTCAAACATTGCTTTAGTTGCTTTACGTTGGTTTTGGTCATAATTACCGGTTTTTTACCACTACCCTTGGCTCTTTGGTTGCCAGATTCATTTTCAGCTTAGTCAATAATCCTGTAGATGGTATTTATCTGCATTTTCTCAGTTACAAAGTCCTCAATGGTAAATGGTTTTCCCTCTGATCTATTGGTTAGATAAAACTTGTACACACATTTTCTTCATGTTATTTATTTGCTGATGAATTTTGGTTTCAATTTTGAAAATGATTTCTATAGCAAATACTGATAAATAACCAGCATGAAATATGCTACTAAATAAGTAGTTGACATAAACATAAATAATTTGATACAACATGTTTTGTGTCTTCTAAACTTTGTCCACTTTTTTTTTTTTTTTTAACTTTCCACTTGTTATGTTTCACAGATGCAAATTCCAGAATTGGGTTTCAGAGTTCACAGTCTATAAGTGAAATCTTTTATTTGCGTTTTTATAAATTTTTATTGGAACAAAACATTTGTTTTAAGTTTTGGAGTTAACAAGTGATTATCAAACATTTTTGCAATTGTAAGAACTTGGTATAGTTACTTGTTTGGCTGATAAAATACCAATAATCATTTTGTCACCATTTTCTGTTATCATAAATCAATTTTGCTTGTTATTGTAAAGGGAAGGAGAAAAAGAAGAGGGAGTTTCTTACTGTTTGTTTCTAAAATAAAAGTGTTGGATTTTTGCTTTTTTGTTCAACATCAAAAAAGTTGTCATATTGTGCAACATTTGATTATTCTATTCATAGGGAATTAATACCTTGGTTTTGTTTTATAAGTGAGAAGTTTAGAGTTCATACTCTATCACGTCTCAGGTGGAATCATGCTTAACTGGCTGGAACCCCATCACTTGTGGATTTAATAGTCAAAAGCAAAGCAAAGTTATTTTTTATAATGCTTTGTAAACTTTCTAATGAAATGTTTTTTCATTAGAAAGTTTACAAAGCATTATAAAAAAAAGTTTACACTACGCTAAACGCTTTTAAATATAGTTTTATTGCGCTATTAAATAAATTATCATAAAATATTAAATAAAATTTTTTTATGATGAAGGTAAGTCTTTTAAAATAATTTGTTTTATTAATTTTAAAAACTATGACATCAATGATCTGTTTCAATGAACTTTTTTTTTAAATTTATAAAGTCAATATAGTCGAAAAGATAACAAAGTTTTTTGTTGTTGTTTTATAAACTTTCTAATTAAAAGTTTTTATACTACCATAGTAGTGTAAAAACACTTAATCACAAAGTTTACAAACCAAAATAAAAATCTTAAATGGTTTCAAATAAAGTTTTTTTAAATTAAAAACATTAAATATATAAAAAATTAAACAATAAATTAATAAAGAATATTATAAAAAAAGTTGTATTTAATTTAAAAAATTTGTGCATTTTTTGATTATGTTTGCATACAATTTTATGAATAATTTTATTTTATGATTAGTTTTCTGTTTAAATGAGTTCACCTAATATTATAAAAACATTAGAAAAGATCAAAGTTTTAAAGATATTCAACCATAACGTAATTATAAGCATAGTTAAATAATTTTTTACTAGAATTTTAACTTTTCAGTTTTATATTAGTTGACTTTTCTTTTAGAGCCATAGTTTTCAATTTTTTTTTTTTAAATTTCTCCTTTGCTAAAGATTTCTTTTCTTTTTTTTTTTTATTTTTGTTTATAAAAAAGGAAAGAAATATTTTTAAAAATAATTTTCTTTCTTTTGTTGGGTTTTTAAAGCGTGTTTATTGAAGAGTGAAAAAGCCACAGTCAGGCTTTTAAAAAAGTTATTATATGCATGGTTAGGTGTTAAGTGTGATGGCACACCTTTTCTGTCCTCAACTGATACATATTTATGTTAACTCACCTCCCCATGGCTGAGAATGCCACCTGTCAAGGAAGAGACTTTACTTGTAGTTACAACCCTCTATCAACTCTATAACTCCGAAATAATACCAGGGACGTGAAAGGGTTCAAAATTGTAACTTTGCTTGTGAGGTAAGGGGTCTACCACTACACTACTACCACATATGTATATATATGTATATATATATATATATATTTATATGTATATATATTTATATGTATATATATATATATATATATATATATATATATATATATATATATATATATATATATATATAAATCTGAACTAAATAGTAGTAGTGGCCTTTCAAGCGTGTTTAACACTGAATTTTTGGCAGCCATTGCAACCGAGGTAATGGCGAGAAAATGTTGCAGCACTTTTTTAATAAAAAAATGTGAACACTTTCATTCACATTTGTATGCAAATATCTAACTTATTTTACAAACTGTGTAATGTTAAAGCACATCAAATTTTACAGTGTAACTTTTACTTGAAAAGTGCATTGTGGCAATATTGCCTTAATTTTGATTTATAGCATTTAATGCTGTTTTATAAAGTCATTTGTTTATTAAATAATATTAAAACTGTGCCGTACAATACACCTAAATGGCTGAAGTGGTTAGCATGGTTTCTGATGCAAAGCGTCGTGGTTCTAATCCTAGGATCTGCATCTTTTTTTTCAATTTTTTAAAATAAAACACTTTTAAAGTTCTATAGATATACATAACATATATGAAGATCATATACATTAACAAGTGAAAGGGAGAGAATTTTAAAAGTTTATTTGCTGTTGTATTATGTTGTTTATTAAATAGTGTTAAAACTTTTATCGAGCAAATGCATAGTGGCGAAAGTGGTTAGAGTTTCTAAAGTCCATCGCCCTGGTTCAAATCCTACCACTTGCTCATTTTTTCCTTTCAGATTTTAAAAAATACAAAATAAAACATTTTTGAAGTTCTATAAATATTATATACATAACATGTATCAGTGCCGTGGCTTGTGGATTTGGGCCCCTCCCAAAACTAGCCATTACGGCCCCAATTTTTTTTTTCTAAAAAAGTGGATAAACTTTACAGATTACTTCAAAACAGCTGGGTACCTCACATATTTTAACGTCGCCGTTCATAAGACTAAATGCAATCAAATTAACGCTTAAATTCAATTAGATATATTTTATAATTGTTAAATTGATATAGAGTTACTAGTGTAAATACAGTAAGTGCATTACGCAGATAATAGAAGAATGTCGCAAACCATCAAAAAAAGGGTTTGCAACGTGTTTTCATGCTTGCAAACTCATTTATTATGCCTTCATAACTTAAGGTTCTTGCAACCTCGTTCTCAATAGACAGCATTGCTAAGGAAGACAAACGTTCATCAACCATTGTTGACCTATTTAAAAATACAAAGAAATAAAGCTACACGTATTTATGTATAATGAAGCAAGATTATTTATACTAACCTATGAAATGTTTTAATTAGTTTTAACTTGCTGAAGCTACGTTCTGCACTTGCAACAGTAACTGGTAAAGTAAGAATGATTCGTAACGCAATAACTAGATTGGGATAAGTTTCTTGCAGCTCTTCTTTGTAGATGTAGTTTAGGAAGTCATATGCAGATTTTAGGAGAGCATTTTTTCCCTCCTTTATAACTATGACAAAACGTTTTAACTCCGATTCTAAATCCTCTGAATCTATATCAGCAAGCTTTATTTGCAAATTTTTGCAATAAGCAGACAGAGAATTTTCATTACAAGCTTTGATAAGACTCTCAGATCGGTAAAGAAAGTCATAAAGCTTTGTGACAATGCTGATCTGTTCAAAACGCTCTTTTACTGATGCAATTGACATATCAATTAGTGGCAAAAAGAAATCTGCTTTATACTGATGTTCAGGTTGCCAAGTGTGATCAGCACACTCGTATGAATAAATCGATTTTTTTTTTCGTGAGCGCACCATCGAAAAAACCTTTTCAATGCCCAATACTTCTGCAATTTCTGATGCCTTAACACGTGCATCAGAAAATCTATTTTCGCGATACTCATAAAGAAACGCTTTTGTTGCATTTATTTCACTAGCTAATATGTCGTGAGAGGTTGCAGAAGACTGAAGCAGCTTACTTGATTTGTTAATTTGAAATAAAACGTCATACCAAATAATGATTGATAATAAGAAAGGCCATGTTCTAATATATTCTGTCAGCGATCGTACTTCTGTGGAAGTTGCCCCATCTCTTTTTTCTAAGGCATGTTCTTCCAATTTTTCAAGTGCCTCTAAGATTTCTTTTAAATAGAAGCGAAGTGGTTTAACACAGTTTATTCTACTTTCCCATCTGGTATCTGATTGTGGCTTGACTGAAATTGCCACGCATGATTTTAAAATTTCCCATCGAGGAGGAGACGATGAAAAGAGAGTGTATAACCTTGAAAGAACACCAAAAAAAGAAATTGCACTGATGGATGATAGTGCACCATCAATAACAAGATTGAGTGAATGGTTAGCACATGGAACATATAAGGCCTTAGGATTCATTTCCAGAAACCTTGCTTGAACACCTTTTACTTTTACTTTCATATTAGCACCATTATCGTAAGATTGACCTCAGCAGTCTAAAATATTTAGATCCCAATTTTTTGCCTGATTTAAAAATGCATTGAAAAGCCCATTTCCAGTGGTATCATTTACTGTGAGATATCCAAAGAAATTTTCGGAAATGTCGATACCTACTCCAGGAGTGCATGTTACTGATCGCAGAATAATGCTCATTTGTTCTTTGTGCGAAACGTCTGGCGTACAATCTAAAATAATAGAATAGTATTTTGCCTTTTTTACCTTAGAAAGGTTTTTGGATTCGATCTCCCTGGCTAAAAGTCTAATCAACTCGTTCTGTGTGTCATTGCTCAAGTAGTGCTCCTTGGTTTCTTTGTCCTGAATTCTTTGCATTAGCTCATTGAGAACCGTATCATACTTAGCCAGTAATTCAAACACCCCAAGAAAGTTTCCATTGCTCTTTGAACCAATGGCTGTGTCTGAACCATGGAATGCAAGATTTCTTGCAGAAAGAAATAAGGTAATGTCTAGTATCCTTTCTAACACAGCCCTCCAAAATATCCGCTCTTTATGAAGCAACTTTTGTTGTTTCTCGTCTATGGTAGCTTGATTTGCAATGCCTGCTCTACCAAAATTGAGGAAAAAGAAATTAATTAAGAAAAAAAAAGTAACAAAGCAATAAATTAAAGAAAATATCAGTTAACCTTTTCGTAAAGTCATCCATTGTTCAAAGCACTTGAAATGTGCACTGCATGTTTCGTGTTCTTTAAGTTTTTTTGACAAGCCTTCCCAAGTGTTCATTCCTTGCCGGAATGGTGAAGAAGTTATCCCAAAAAGTTTGCAACAAAAACAAAACACTTTATTACTGTTCAAAGAATATATGAGCCATGTGCGTTCAAATATTTCTCCATTCTTCATCTTCCGGTTATAATAGTTCAGTGAAAATCGTCTTCTTTCTAAATTGTATGGAAAATCAATTTCGATCTTTTTAAAACCACCTTTAACAATGTCACACCTCTGTGCGTCAGAAACATTATCTGGCCACTCAGAAGGATCATCACTGAGAAAAATAGGCGGAATTGTTATGGCATTTGACGTAGACTCGCATATCTGACTATACTCTAGTATTCAAATAATGACAATCAGAATTATTTGTAGTTTCTGTTGGTATCGAAACACTTCTAGTCTGAACTAATGGTTTCAAAAAATGTGTTAGCTTGGGGTGATTTGCGATTTCCTCCCTGGCTGCAGCTTTTTCTCTTCTCTTAGTGGCACCACTTTTCACTTTTTTCATACCAATAATTATATCGTGATATACTATCGAAATATAATTATAAATTTTTGGAAACCTTCATTGTTTTATTTTTTTTATATATAAAAAACTAACAATGCATAATAATAATAATAATAATAATAATAATAATAATAATAATAATAATAACAAAAAAATCAGTTCAATGATAATCGCCTCATAACCGTTTGAACTTTAAAATAAACAAATGCAAAGCGTAACAGTTTTCCAATGCTATCCATTTGTTTCTTTAAAAACAATGCGTATGATTTAATTGAAACAAATAATAGACTTTTTATTTCATAGTATTAAAGCAAAAGTAATAACATATAGCATAGTAATAAAATAAATTATTACCAAGATAAATTGTGAATCGCCAAAAATAAAAAACGATTTATAATTTATAAAGAAATAAACATTGAAATATGTAATCTAAATACAAATAATAACATATTCGCACCTAATAAAATATGCGAATTAGAGAAATATATTTCTTCGCACGATTGACTGCTGCTTAATGGTTTCTCTTTAACATTTTGACAGATTTTTATAAAGCTCGCGTTTTTCATAAAATTCGGACCTCGGGAGTTAAGCATTTTTTAAATTTTTTTTCTACATGAAAAATATTATTGCTTTCTTCACGCTTGCTTAATTTTGGTAATATCGTGTTTAAAAGGCCATGTTTTTTTATTAATAGTAACAGTAACTATATATATATATATATATATATATATATATATATATTCAAATATTCTTATTATAAAAATACAAAAAAAAATAATTTCAAATAACAAAAAAGGCCCCTAAAAATGCTGGCCCCCCCCCCCAAGTTGGGGGGTGTGGGGGAGCCTAGCCACGGCTCTGACATGTATAAAGATATTATTTACTATAACAAACGACAAGGAGAGATTTTTTAAAAAAGCTTAAATTATCTAAAAACATCAAAACACTGGGAGAAATTTGTTACGCATATGTCATGATAGAGATACTTATGTTGTTAAATGTGCTCAGGTAATTAGTTCTTATAAGCTGTGGGTGGTCTGAAACTTAGTAAAGAAAAAAATTAGTATGCCTGTCTTGCTACTCCAGAGTGTGCTGCTGTGGAAGCAAAAAAAAAAAGCCTGTAGCTAGCAAAAACTTTAAAATTTTATTTTAACAATTATAAGTCTTTTTTTGCTATATATATATTTTTTTTATAAATATGTGCGACCAGATTGAAAAAATTTTAAATGTATTGTGTTAGGGGGAGAGGGATTTGAACCCTCACTAAGCAACATCAATGGCATTGCATTAAACCACTGAGCTATCAAAGTTACGCATGTAAGAGTAAAATAAACCATTTTATAAATCTCTGATAAGCTCTACATATGTGTAAAAAGTGCTTATGTTAATTTTTTTTTTCTCTTAAAGCAATTTTTTTTTAAATGAATCGTTTTTCTACCGTTGACTAAAAAATATTGAAGTAAATAATGAATAATTATAGAAATGATGGTGTGGAATATTTAAGTGTAGAAATGACAGACCCAAATTTTAGTGGTTCAGAGAGCTAGTATATATATATATATATATATATATATATATATATATATATATATATATATATATATATATATATATATATATATAGATATATATAGATATATATATATATATAATAATTAATGTAAAATTATATATTTATATGTATAATTGTTTTTTTTTAATGGTAGGGAGTCTAAAGAAATCATCCATAACATAAAGCAGAAATTAATTGAAAAAGGTAAGTTTAGAACTGTAGCAATAAGTTAGCAATTTATATTTTATAATTTTAAATCATTTCAATTTCTAAATATTATATTGCTTTGTAGGGGCAGTTCTTCCTCCTGAGCCAGAAAAGAAAGAATCTTTTGACAGTAATTGTATAACTCCTGTATGTATTTTATGTATTTTTAGACTTATTTTATTGGTTCAGACTTATCTGTTTTTTTCTAATCTTTTTTTTATTTTAATAGATAATATATTATAAAATTTGTTTTAATAATATATTTTTAATAATGTATTATAAAATTTGTTTTTTATTATAATTGAATGTAACCAGAGTTTTAACAATAAAAGGATTCAGGTTTGATGTGTAATTTTTGAAAAATATTTTCAAAAACTACTTTTGTTAAATTTAAAACCTTGTGTTGTAAATATAAAACATTAACTCCAGTTTTAAACACTTTTTTTTCAAACACTTTTAACATCAAAACCTTTTACTGCTGGTTTCAAGAAAAGCAAAATATTACTGATGACATTTGTGATTGGTTTAAGGTAGAAATTTCAAAATAAGAAAAGTTGAAAATAATAGTGTGCTTTAAAAAACACTTTCAATTTAATTTTTAATTTAAAAATAAAAGTCAATCTGTTGAAATTCACAGGTCAAGGTTATACAAGTTATGAATAATTTAAAAAAAATGGAGTTTTCAACCAATCATACTACCAGGACCATTTGAAATGTGTTATTAAACTTTGTAAGCTATATTTGTCAAATGTGTTATTTAATTTTGCAAAAATATTTTTCTCTCTCTCTCTGAATGAGTTTAGGAAAGTGCCCTAAAATTAATGGCTCTAAAAATCTCAAACTAAATTCGACTTCAAGAAAAAAGTTCAAAATAAAAAATAGAAAGTCAAATGTAAGTTCACAAAGAAATATCAGCACAAACATGGAAAAATCTTCATAAAATTTATGAGAAAATTCTTATTAAAATTTGTTGACAAATCTTTCCTGTCTTACAAGTTACACAATTGCACAGGAATAAAAGATACAATGAGTGTTCTTTGTAATTGTTCTGTTGTTTTTTTTAATGAAAATTATCATGAAGTACTTTTTTAAATGATATTAGATAAACATGTTTTATCTAATATTTAAAAAAGTGTAAATATTAGTTTTTTTGTCAATGGTCAAAAAGTTTGCCAAGTTTGATTTATTATCTTCTAGTGTGATCAACATTTTTTCAGAAGTTTTGCTTTTATTTTTGTTTTCGTATTTTCTTTGATATTCTTTTTATACAACGTTCCAACTCTACATCATTCCAACTCTACAACTGTACAAATAAAAAAACTAAAAAAAATTAAAGTTGATTGATGTAAAAAGTATAAAACAATAAAAAAATAAAAACAAAAACATTCTGAATTAAAAGAAGAAGAAAAAAAGTATTAATGTCAATAAAGTTGCCTTTTTGTAGCAAGTTAACAATTAAATTTAATTAATTTCTGTATTTAATTGGTTTTTGCTTTAAGTGATCAACTTAAAATGTAAAAATAATATAAAAGTCATTTTTTACCGTCTGCGTTAAACCTAACTACCTAATACAATATCATCTGCAGTAAACCTAACTACGTATATATACTACTGCAATATAATAAATTACAGCAAAGTGAGTTCTATTAAATAATTAACTCAACAAAAACAATCTAGAAATAACATTATGTAATTATATTATGCAGTTTTTTTTTTTTTAATATCAAAGGAATAAATTCAATATTACATTTAAAAATATATTTAAAATGTAATTTTTTTTATCTCAACATATGTTTGAATTTCCAAAATTTAGAATTGCGGCTTTGGAACATATGATTTTTTATTTTCAAAAGGTAATGTGTAACAAATAAAAATATAATTTTTAACTTTTGCAAACTATTGCAAAAATGAACTTTATTTAACTACTTTTAATGCTTTTGGTGCATAATGTTGAGGCCAAATAAAGAGCTCTATGTTACAACATAGGGTTAATTAACAAGACTGAGACAATAGAATAACTCATTGCTTAGGAAGCCGTGCTCTATCTATAAATGATTCAAGTTTTCTCTAAACTTAAATCATGCCAAAAGTAACCTAAAATATTAAAATTAAAAGACCATCCCCACCACCTAACTGTTTTAATATATCTTTTACAAATATTCGTGGATTGCAAAGCAACCTTCCATAGTTGAATCTGAAAGTGAAAGTTTCTCTAAGTTAGACTAATTTAAATTTCACTATTCCTTCTTCAGATCTAAGTGTTAATGGGTATTATCCTTTGATTCTCAAAGACTACTATAGTTACATGCTTGGCTTGGGAGTATAAACATGCATCAGTTCACCTATTTGTCATGAAATCAGATTCAAATCCTTTGGTCATTCTTTTCTGTGCTTTCGTTTAGCACCTCTTCACTCTATCACCTTTCTCTTTGTTCTATATTGTTTTCCTTGTTCCCAAAGACTGCATTCTTTTAGATATAATTTCCGATCAAGTTGACCATGCCCTCTCTCTTTACCCCTCTGCCATTATTGGTGTTATTTGTGACTTGTGCATCACACTGAATGGCTTGGCTCTAACGCCAGTGATTTTGCTGGCACTAAAGCCTATAACTTCTGCATTTCTCAATCTGTTGCTCAGATAGTTAACTTTGTGATTTTTTTCTTGACAACCCTAATCATTTACCTTCACTCCTTAATTTATATCTTGTCTCTAATCCTAGCTATTGTTTATTTTCTCCTTTTTTCTCCTTTAGATGGTTCTGACCATGCAATGATCTCTTTAAATCTTTCAGTTTGTATTTTCTTTTTGGACTCATTTTATCATCGCACTACTTACTATTACCCTAAAGCTAACTGAGACTCTTTTCGTGATTTTCTTTGTGATGGTCTTTTCCCTCTCAGCTGATAAATGTGCATCCTACGTAACCTCCTGGTATCATGCAGAAATGTAAGGAATATATTCCTTCTTGTTAGTTCCAAGTCAAGCCTCATTCTACTCCATGATTTTCACCTTCTTGTGCAGCTGCTATATCTATTTGTAATCTTTTTTTTTTCTCTTTTTCAAAAAGAACAACTCTCTTAATAAATAAAACATCTATTATTAAAAAATTGATTATTATTATTATTAAAGAAATAAATAAATAATATATAATAAAATAAAACTATTATTAAAAAAATAACAAGTAGCGCTATTTAAAAAAAAAAAAATTAATTAATTTTCAATATTATAAAATTAATTTTTATTATTATTTTTTAGATATTAAACTTCAGATCACAAAACCAAAGTCAAAGGATCAAAAAATAAAAAGAATAACAACACATACATAAATAACAAATGACTATTTATTAATGCAAGAAATCGCTGTAAAAAAGTGGTCTGATGCTAAACTCCATTACTCTGAGTTCACTAATTCTTGTATCTTATCTCAGAAGTTAGGCTCTAGAGACTTTTGGAAAATCTTTGGCAGCGTCAATAATAAGGATAGGTCTAACATTCCTCTCATTCGTGGGACTGATCTTATTACCTCTCCCAAGGATAAGGCAGAACTATTTGCAAAGAACTTTTTCTTCTAATTGACTCTCGAATCTTATTATGGCCATTCTCTTCCTTCCATTCCAATTAAACAGGTTAACCCATTGTTAGACATTCATATCACTCCAGCTTCTGTTGCTAAAGTCATATCTCAATTAAACTCTTCTATGGCTTGTGGTCCAGACAACATTTCTATCATTGCCTTACAAAATTGTTCAATTAAACTCCCTTCAATTATCTCTAAACTATTTAGTAAGTTTTCCTGCCTGCATGAAAATGACATCTGTTGTTCCAATTTTCAAAAACTCCAGTGAATCTGGGGTACCTCCAGGTTTTATCCTTGGTCCTGTTTTGTTTCTTATCTGCATTAATGAACTTCCTAACAACCTTACATCTAACTCTTTTTGCTGATGACTCAACTTTATACTCTTGACAAAAAGTCTTCTATTTTAGATAACTTAGAACAAGCAGCCGAACTTGAATCTGATCTCACTTCTGTAACAAATTGGGGCTCGCAGTGGCTTGTAAATTTTAACTCTAAAACTCGGTTATTTACTGCAAACAACTATCACAATACTGTCGACATTCCTATAGTAATGAATAGCAACCCTCTCACTGAGTCCTCTTCTTTACATCTTTTTGGATTATTGTTAACTACTGACCTTTCATGGAAATCATACATACAATCGATTTCTTAATTAGCATACACAAAGGTTGCTTCTCTTTATCCTGTTTGCCATTTTCTTACTCCTGGTTCCGTTCTCTACCTCTACAAATCTTTTATATGTCCCTGTATGGAATACTGTTGTCATATTTAGGTTGATTTTTCTAATGATGCTGTTTCTCTTCTCTACAAGGTTCAAAAACATGTTGTAAAAGTAGTTGGAGCCTCTATATATGCTAAGCTTGAGCCTCTTTTCCATCATTATAATGTTGAATCTCTTTCTCTTTCCTAGAAATACTATCATGGTCGCTACTTATAGGAACTATCATCTCTAGTTTCATCAACTAAAACTCATTCTCACTTGACTCGTCATTTAACAAAGTCCATTTGTTTACTATGTCTGTCCCTGCATGCGTTAAATTTTTTTTTTTTGTTTAGCTTTTTTCCCTACACTTCAACTCTTTGGAACTCTCTCCCATCATGTTTTCCTAACTCATACAACCTACATCTTTTAAAGTCTTTTTTTTCAGTAATTTCTAACTTAATAGTCGCAGCCTTGTTGGGAGTGAATTAAAATAATATATATATATATATATATATATATATATATATATATATATATATATATATATATATATATATATATATATATATATATATATTAGGGTGTCCCCAAAATATATCATAAATCGAATCTTAATGTGCGGAATACTACATTTAGCATAATTTTATCCATAAAGAAAAACAAAAAAAAGTTAAGTTTTCAGCTCAAGCGGAAGGTTATTTAGGTGAATTCACTTTTATATAATAATTTATAATAAATAAATTTTGATTTAAAATTGATTTTTATCCGAGTCAATTTTTATTTATGTTTCGACAAAAGCATGGCCAACAATAAAAATAAATGATGCGTGTTTTATAAACAATAAAAACTAATGATGCGTAAGTTTAACTGAAGCCAATATATAATTAAAGTTGAAATCAAGTTAAAAAGTTGTTTTCACCCAAGAAATTCGTCTAAAACACTAATTTTTCTTTTTTTTTTTCATTATTTTTTGTATATATTATAGAATATACTATAATCTATAGTTGTATACTACAAATGCGTCTAATGAGGATTTTTTAAATAAAATAAATTTTAGAAAATGTCTCTAAACATATATTATCACGTTAATTCACTGAGAGCAGATATTGATGATGCATCAAAAGCTACAAGGAAGAGGAGACAATTTTATTTGCTAGGGTTTCCTTTACAGAGTTTTGCCCCTAATAGACTTCCAACAAATGGAGAAATGCTCAGAAGGTATTACTGGCTTAATCTCGAAAAAAGCATAAGGTAAATCTGAAAGTAATTAACAAAAGCATTACATTTTTTACACGTTTAATGTTAATTTTTTAATATTTTTTATTTTTTTAGCACCACACAGATCAACATCAAAATTGGTTGTCCAGTTGCTTCCGGAAGACGTATTTAAGATGCTCCAGGTTTGCTGATGGAGTGTGCAGAGAGAATACTAAGCAGATAGTTACTGGTGTCTGTATTCTGAGAGAGCTTGTCAATTTATGGGAGCAGGCTGGGTTTAATGATGTTTTCATTGTGATATTGCAAACTATCAAGACCAGAATCACCAAAAAAGTCAAGGAATACCACACTTTAAAAATGCTAAAAACACTCGAACTACCAGAGGGTAGCTACAAAAAGAAGGTGAACACTTTTTTGAAAGAGAGCAGTGCTCTCTTCTCTATTAATAAAACAAACATATTTGATTTAATAAAAAGTGAAAAAAATAGGGATAATGAGGCTAAGAAGGAAGACATAAAATTCTTGAGGGTTTGTCTGAGAGGGGATATGGTCAAATTCGGGAACATGGACAATAAATTTTGTGAAAATGCTCGAAGGGCACAAGAAAAAATAATTAAGATGTCTGAAAAAATCCAAAGACATAGAGATAAAAATAAGAAAAAGGAGATTAGCTATTTGGAAAGTGACTTTTCAAGCACAGATAGTGACAATCAAACTGAGTGCGACGAACTATATTTACCTCCAGCTAAAGTCCAGAAAAAACAGAAAAGGTTTCAGAGTGACATCAAAGTTTGCCTTCAGTTAAATATGGAAAATATTCTTAACAATTGGATTCCAATTATGACCAGATTTGGAATTAGAGTCAGGCCGGGTATATGTCTTTTGTCTTCTCTTTACAAGGCTGGTGAAGTTAATATTGATAATATCTCGATATCAAGATCAACTCTAAACAGGAAAACTCATAATGTTGTGGAGTCTGAGGCACAGATAATTAGAGAGGAAAACATTGATAAAATAAGAGGTTTAAAAATTGTGGTACATTTCGAAACCAAGATTTTGAAAAGATACGATTGGGAAAAAGGAATTTCTAAATATGGGGATAGAATTGCTATCAGCGCATCTTTAAGGGGTAAACAGATTCTATCTGTTGACCAGCCTCGCACCCCTTCTTCATCTATTAGGCTGGCGCAGATGTATTTTAATACATTGTTTCCAGTTTAGGATGTTGAATGCTGGATTTTCTTGACTCAATGCATGGGTTTTGCTTGTGTCTCTGTTTTTATGACTAGGCAACTCATTCTATTATCTCCTAATGAGGGTACAGCTCTAAAACTCAGTTTTATGGTTCTGAGGCCGGCTGGTAGTCAGGCTTCCCGAACTCTGTGGTAGCTCTCAGAGAGGCTGATTCCATCAACAGCTGAAAAATATCAAAGTATTAACAGTGCCATGTTGCGCATGGATGGTGTCCCTGTTTGTACTTTTGGTGTGCATTGCGGAGGCCACATTTGGAGCCCTTTGTTACGGCTTAGGGTTTATTAATAGTAATGAGGGAATTGCTTAGGCTATTAAACAGTGTTCTGAGTGCTATCTATGCTTTGAGTCAAGTTCTTCAATCTAATTTAAAAATGAATAAAGTACCAAAAACTATAAAACACAAAAAACCATCATCATCACCAAGTTCTCTAAACCTATCATTCACTAATATTTGTGGTCTTCGAAGTAACTTTTCTTCTGTTGAGTCTTATCTCTTGCAAAGTTCACCAGACCTACTTGCTCTTTGTGAGACTAATTTGAGTTCGGCTGTCTCATCTTATGATCTTAGTGTTGATGGTTATCTTCCTCTAATTCGTAAAGACTCCAATAGTCACATGCTTGGCCTGGGCATTTACATTCGTAAGAATTCACCCATTTGTCGTGAAACTAGGTTTGAATCCACAGACTATTCTTTCATGTGCTTTCGTTTAGCACCACTTCACTCTATTGCCTTTCTCTTTGTTCTATATCGCTCTCCTTCATCTCAAGACTGCACACTTTTTGACGTTATTTCTGATCATATTGACCAAGCCCTCTCTCTTTATCCATCAGCTAATATAGTTGTTGTCGGTGACTTTAATACTCACCACTCTGAATGGCTTGGCTCTAGTGTCAGTGATTCTGCAGGCATTAAAGCCCACAACTTTTGCCTTTCCCAATCCTTAACTCAAACAGTCAACTTTCCGACCCGCTTTCCAGACAACCCGAATCATTTACCTTCTCTACTTGACTTATGTCTTGTTTCTGATCCTAGTCAGTGCTCAGTTTCTCCACATTCACCCTTAGGTGCTTCTGATCACAGTTTGATCTCTTTAAAACTAATATCTCATTCTTCTTCATCACCTGAATCCCCCTATTATCGAACCTCTTACAAAAAAACAGTAAAGCTGACTGGGATTCTTTCCGTGATTTTCTTCGTGATGGCCCTTGGGTAGAAATCTTTCGTCTTCCTGTCGAGAAATGTGCTTCTTACATAACTTCATGGATTCAGGCTGGCATGGAATCTTTTATTCCCTCTCGACGATTCCAGGTCAAGCCTCACTCTCCTCCATGGTTTTCTTCACACTGTGCAGCTGCGATTGCCAATCGAAACCGTTACTTCCATATTTATCAGGAAAAAATTCTCCAGAAAACAGACGTCTGTTTATTACTGCTAGAAACATTTGTAAAAAGGTTTTGTCTAAAGCCAAAACCCGCTATTCTCAGGTCATGAAATCTCGTATCTCATCCCAAAAATTAGGCTCTCGTGACTTCTGGAGAATCTTTAATAATATCAATAATAAAGGCAAATCTATAATCCCACCTCTCTTGTATGGTTCAGATTTTGTCTCCTCACCTAAAGATAAAGCCGAATTGTTTGCTAAAAACTTTTCATTAATATCATCTCTTGATTCCACTAGTTGCGTTCTACCTGATATTGCCAACAAACAGGTTGATCCATTGCTTGACATTCATATCACTCCAGCTTCTATATCTAAAGTGGTTTCCTGCCTAGACTCTTCTACAGCTTTTGGCCCGGACAACATACCTGTTATTGTCTTGCAGAAGTGTTCTCCGGAGCTGTCGTCTATACTCTCAAAACTATTCAACAAGTGCTTATCAGAATCTTGCTTTCCAGCCTGCTGGAAAGCAGCATTTGTTATTCCTATCTTCAAAAATTCTGGAGAGCGATCTGATTCGTCTAACTACCGTCCCATAAGTCTTCTTCCTATCATAAGCAAGGTTTTTGAATCTTTAATTAACAAACACTTAATTTCTCATCTTGAATCTAATAACTTACTTTCTGACCATCAATATGGATTTCGATCTTCTCGTTCTACAGCTGATTTGCTAACAGTAATAACTGACAGGTTTTATTGTGCATTAGATGAAGGTGGAGAGGTTAAGGCCATCACTCTTGACATTTCAAAAGCTTTTGATAAAGCTTGGCATGCTGGTCTTCTCCATAAGCTTTCTTCTTATGGTGTATCCGGCAACATCTTTAAGATCATTGAATCCTTCCTTTCCAATCGTAGCATAAAAGTTGTCCTCGATGGACAACACTCTTCTTCTTATTCTGTAACTTCAGGGGTTCCTCAAGGTTCTATCCTTGGCCCTATACTCTTTAATTTACATTAATGATCTTCCAGATATTCTCACATCTAAAGTGGCATTGTTTGCTGATGATACTACCATTTATTCTTGTCGTGATAAGAAACCATCACCCTCTGATTGCTTGGAGGGGGCATTTGAGCTTGAAAAGGATCTCACTTCTGCTACAGCATGGGGCTCACAGTGGCTGGTGAACTTTAATTCAGATAAAACTCAATTTTTTTCAGCCAATTGTTATTGCAATAATTTATATCTTCCTATATTTATGAACGGTGATGTACTCGATGAGTCACCTACTCTTCATCTTCTAGGGTTAACTCTTACTTCCAATCTTTCTTGGAAACCATATATCAAATCAGTTGCAAAATTAGCTTCTGCTAAGGTTGCATCTCTTTATCGAGCTTGTCACTTTCTTACTTCGGATTCTATTCTCTATCTCTATAAATCTCAAATCCAGCCTTGTATGAAATATTGTTGCCGTATCTGGGGCGGTTCTTCTAATGATGCCCTTTCTCTTTTAGACAAGGTGCAAAAACGCATTGTAAACATAGTTGGACCTGCTCTTGCAGCCAACCTCCAACCATTATCACATCGTCATAATGTTGCCTCTCTTTCTCTTTTCTATAAATTCTATAATAGGCACTGCTCTAAAGAGCTAGTGTCTCTTATGCCATCTACTAAAATTCATTCTCGTGTTACTTGTCATTCAATTAAGTGTCATCCTTTTTCTGTGACTGTTCCTAAGTGCTCCAAAAACGCTTATTTGTCTAGTTTTTTTCCTCGAACATCAGCTCTTTGGAATTCGCTACTTTCATCTTGCTTTCCTGATTCATATAATTTGCAATCTTTTAAATCGTCCGTCAATCGTTATCTTGCTCTACAATCTTCATCTTTTCTCTTTCAGTAACGTCCAACTTTAATTTGTGGCTGCTTGAAGCCTTGTTGGAAGCAAAAATGTATAAAAAAAAAAAAAAAAATCTTTACCAGAGTCTGGTCCCCTAGACTTTCTTCTTGGCATCTTAAAAATCGAAAGCTCCAAGGGAAGTGATCAAGCCATTGCAATTCAAACAATGCTTGAATACTATGAAATGTTGGATCAGATTATTGGATTGTGTTCTGACACAATTTCCAGTAACACTGGTAAAAATAAAGGTGCTGTAAGTGTTATTATTTCCTATGCCCTTTAAAGACCGGTTCTCTGGTTAATGTGCAGACATCACATTTATGAAAGACACGTGGCTCATGTGATGAAAGAAATATTTGGTCCTACAAGTAGTCCCAGCAAAAAACTTTATGTAATTCTCCAAAAACTATGGCCGCAGATTTACGAAGACGTAAACAAACGTGAGAGAATTCTAAAGTTTGACTGGTCTCAAGATGCTTTCAGGCCCGGCTCATTACTGTTCAAACTTGCCTTAAATACTAAAGAGTTTTGTATTACAGCTCTTCATAAGAATACTTTTCAGAGAGGAGATTGCAAGTATCTTTGTGAGCTTATGGCATTTTTTCTAGGAGCTGAGTTATCGAACTTTTCATTTGGAGCTCATCATGAAGCAAGGTTCATGGCTGACTGTATATATTTACTGGTTATTCAGATGACTCAAAAGTACCACCCTGATGATTGTGAAATAGTTGGAAAAAATACAATAAATCATCTAAAAGTCTCAACCAACTACATAGTATTTTTTCATGGACTCTTCTTTCTAAAAAGCCCTAATGCTTCTCAAGCACCTTCAAATGATTTAATGGCGTTCGATATTGCTTTTCAGTTACAAACAGTAGACGAGTTTAAAGAATTTGCAGCAATAGGAAAGGTTCTTTACCAAAGTCTCAAGCGTCACACTTGGTATCTGTCTCAGCAACAAGTCATTTTTGCTCTTGCTGATAAGGGTCTGAAAACCGAAGTTAAGACCAACATGTTAAACAAACTGCTTTCTTATGATATCCCGGAATTAAAAGGTCTGATTAAAAAGAGACCTGAAACTAAGGTTGAAATACATCAAAATTAGAAGACTTTGTCAACGAGCAGTCCTACCTTTTGTTCTTGCTATTGGAGATCTCCAAGAAGATAATTCTGCTATGGAAAGAAAAAGGCATCGATGCATGTGAAAATGAGGAAGTTTCCCAGTCTTTTACTTACTTTTCAAAGTGTGTAAGAGTACTTGCAGTTGTAAATGACCGTGCAGAACGCCACATTAAGTTAATTCAAGATTTCATAGAGAGAACACACAATGAAGGCAGGATTCAGCATACTCTCCAGGTATTTTCTTCAATAATATGAATAATATAATGTAATTTTTAGTTGTTATTAATAATAATGGTTGTTAATGTATATGTAGTTTTTTTTATAAATTTATGTATTTGTAATTTAGGTAGTTCAGAAGAGCCGTAAAATGGTTTCAAAGAATGCTACAAAGAAAGATTTAAAAATTATTTAGTTAAATATTATTTGTATTAATTATATTGGCTTATGTTCTTTTACATTATGTTATATTATTTTTTGATGTTTGAAAAAAGTGATTTTTTGATGTTGAAAA
Organism: Hydra vulgaris; assembly: GCF_038396675.1. Taxonomy (NCBI): domain Eukaryota; kingdom Metazoa; phylum Cnidaria; class Hydrozoa; order Anthoathecata; family Hydridae; genus Hydra; species Hydra vulgaris. The sequence continues at coordinate 27,472,795 of NC_088925.1, read as the reverse complement.
GGTCAAACTTTTATATCTCATAGTTTTCGAACGTTAAAAGATTTTTGTGTCAATTTTAAATTTTATCGACGAATATAGATTTAGTTGAGAATAGTAAAAAAAATTACGTATCACCTTGTTGCTCTTACGTTTAGGGCAGTTGTAGCTAAAACTTTAGGGCTTTTTGTTCCCAGGATCCAATCATTGTAATTTTTTGCAAAGCATCCTTATTTAACATAAATATAAACATATATGTTTGGAGTTTGTCTGAAAATTAAATTCAAACGTTAAAAAATGCTGTATCTGCGCATGCGCCTGCATTCTAAAAATTATTTGCTGTTCATTTTGTTGCATTTAAAACAAATTTCTCCTTAAAATTGATGATTTATTTTGTAAAAAAATTTACTAAAAAAGTTTACGACAAGCATATTTGTTTGTTTAACACGCAGCAATTTTTTGTTTGCTTAGGTAACAATTGTAATCGAAATAATATGAACTAAGTTATTATTAAGTCAAGTTTTACTTAATAAATTAAAAGTGAATTCACCTAAATAACTTTCCACTTGAGCTAAAAACTTAATTTTTATTTTGTTTTTCTTTATGGATAAAATTATGCTAAATGTAGTATTCCGCACATTAAAATTCGATTTATGATATATTTTTGGGACACCCTAATATATATACATACTACCCTCGGAATTAGGAAAAATGAGGTCGGCAATAATTGCTGACCTCAATCTTTTTGAGGTCAGCAAAAATTATTTGATAAAAAGTTCTCACCATAAAACATAAACAAGGTCGGCAATATTTTGCTGACCTCAAACACTTTCAGGTCAACAATGCTGAATGCCGACCCTAATTCCGAGGGTTATATATATATATATATATATATATATATATATATATATATATATATATATATATATATATATATATATATATATATATATATATTAGGGATATGACTTTTTTGCAACCTACTAGGCCTGTATCGTAATTCAATGAACTTTTATGTAAAAAGAACGAATAGATGTTTCATTTTGACATATTTTGAAAAAAGGTCACCCCAAAACCAAAAAATCGAATTTTCAATAGGTACACTTTTGTACAGTAAATGAATATTAAAGGCTGAAGATGTTGTAAGAGTCATACTCCTGTTGTTATTTTATTTATTTATGCAACATGTACTGTGATATAACAAAAAACATTATGTGATATATAATTATACAAGTATTACAAAATTAACAGTATCAAAGCGTCTAGTACAACAATATACATAACTGTCTGTGTCTATAGGCCTACTGTGTTTAGTACATGGGTCACATGATGCTCACGTCTCATAAAGAGTCTAGCGCTTATTACTTAGAATGAATCGAAGTTGCAGTTTGTCTTTCTTTCTGCAGGAAGCATACAGGTCTTGCATCACCTTGATTGCACGTTCAGCTATCTGATTACTTCGTGGTATGTCGATGACGGATGGCTCTTTCTTCCAGTGATTTTTGAATGACTGCAATGCCTTTTTGTAAGGCTTCAATACATCAGATAAATTCTTGAAGTCATTGTCATTGTACTTTTGACTACTAAACCAATGTTCTGCCCACTCATATGAAATGAACCTGCAAACCTTCTCCAAATTCTTTCTCGCTTCAGGCATAAGAATGAACGCCAGAATGGCGAGAATGGCTCTTGAGTTCCATCTGGCATTGCTCATATTAGGAATGTTCTGAAAGTGAATCAGAGGGAAGTTTCTTTGTTCTTCATAGAACCTAAACACTCTTGTTAAATGGTACAAAAACTTCATATCGTCTCTCCACCCTGATTTATCAAGAATTTCTACAGTTCCATTCACAAACTTATCCTTCAGTTCATCATACTTATTCAACAGTTCAGACACAAATGGGTATTCAATGTTTAGAGATTTGGTATCACCCCCAAGTTCTTCGTCCATCACCAGACGGAGAATCCTGTCTAGTACGTGATGCTGACAACCGATAAATTGTGGTATTGTGACACCCTTTAATTTAAACATACGTTGGAACTTCACAACAACTCCATTTCTCTTCCCAGTATTGACGTTTGTTGTATCAGTAATGATCATCTTAATTGAATTCCACAAATTGTATTCATCAATAAGTTTGGCAATTTTTTCAGCAACAGTTTCAGCTTTGCCATCTTTTAAACGCAGTGCATCAAGTTTCACGCCAGTTCTTTCATTCTGAAGTACAACTACCTGATATTCCTTATCATCTATTCGTTTGCCGTCAAAGTGTAAGGACCACTGTTCCATTTTAAGTTGTTGTATCATTTCTTTTTTTAATTTACCTGCCTCTTTGAATATGGACTTGTAAATTGCTGATTGACTTGGAGTTGGAATATCAATACCTTGTTGTGATAATACATTGCATATTTTAGCAACTTTCTTTGTGGAAACTCCACTTGATGTAACCATACTTACAGCAAATTTACTTTTGTAGTGCTTTCTAGTTTTTTTCTGAGTGTCCTCATCATCGTCTTTATCACCGTCGTCGTCTTCATCATCTTCACTCTTACTTTTGCAGTTTTCAGATTCAGTACCACTGTCTGTGGTAGACAGGACTTGTGATGTGGAAGGTATTGCTGTTCCAGACTGGACTTTCCTTCTCTTGGAAGGGTGAATGGTTTCTTTACTTGCCACTTGTCCTGTTGAGTACCCCACCTGTCCTTTACTTTCTTTTTGTAGGTGGTATAGACGTTTATCTTCCGAGGATAACCACTGGCCATTCACTTTCGTGATGTCAAATAATGCATTGAGAACATCATATTTTCCACGCTTGACACATTCATCATAGACCTTCAGCACCTTCATAAGCTTTGCTCTTATCACTTGATCAGACACACGTGGAAAATTCAGTTTATTGTCCCACAATTTTGTAATTTCCTTAGAAATTTGGTCTATTCGTTCTTTTCTTCCTTTAACATATGCTCCGAGAAACTGGTATCTTCCTACGATCTGCAATTGAAGTGGTATTCTGGATTTTTCATCGAGTGAATGTTCTTCTACAGCCACGCTTCCTCTTCTTCTGTGTGACTCTTGAAATCTCACCAAATTTTTAGTCCAAGTCTTCTTGTTCTTTGTTACTGTGGTATGACTTTTCTTGTGAGACATCATATAATATTGTTACGACTTTACGGATAGCTGAGCGTAAATATCCGTTTAATAAAGTCGTTTAATTAATAAAATACTTTAACTGTATAGTAATCCAATTATAGTTCGATAATCCAGTCAATGTTGATAACAGTTCGATAATCCAGTCCGTATCCTAACGATAATGCTACAACTACTTATACTTCGTACACTTACAGCGTCTTTAGTTCGCTACAGTAGTTCCTTATTAGCTCAGTTACACGCAGAGTACTTCATAGAACTATTCACATTATCAACACTGAGCTCTGACAGCAGCTCGCTTATATAATTATTTAGAGCTTCCAGAATGTTCTACTAAGTTCTATAATCTTCTACAGTCTGTTACAGTCGTCTATATCACCGTGGTAACACAATGACGTCATCACATAACAATTCCAAGTATTTGCCGGCACACGGCCGTTTCGTTGCCATGGTAACGTGTGGCGTTATGTTTATAAATTCATAACAAAATAATGAAATAAATAGAATTAAGCTGAGAATTAAGCTTAAGATTAAAACATCGGTCAAAAATGAATGTATAAAAATGGTAAATCAAATTTTTATTTTGGGGGTGACCTTTTTTTGTTGCAGAAAGCTATTTGGGCCTTTTTTCATGATTTTAGGTAAAAGTTCATCGATTTATGATACAGGAAACATTTTATTTGAAAAAAAATTAAAAAGTCATATCCCTATATATATATATATATATATATATATATATATATATATATATATATATATATATATAGATTGTTAAATTATAGATATTATCAGAATAATTATGTTAAGAAAAATATTTTCAAATAGGGCACTGAATTTATGGATAGGTTAGCTGTATGCTTACGTTATTATATCGCTCATCGCTTGACAAATGATCCTGGGTGGAAAAATATAAAGGTATTTTTAAGTATTTAAGCAACACTTCTTGTAGTACCTAAATTTATAATAAGTTATTAAACATCAAAAACAGCATTGTACTAATTTTTCTTTTTTGTGATATTTCAGTCTAATTTGTATAGACCATCATCAGACATAAAATACCAATTTAAAAACCATTACAATGTAAAATTTTAATAATCATAAAGAAGCCATTACAATGACGACATCAATAAAAATTGTTTTGCTTATTTATGATTTTCTTAAATAGTGGTCTCCAACGATTTTAAGCAACTTTTACTCCGTTATCCCTGTTAAACAATACCCGGTACTGCTTAACAGGGATAACGGGGTAAAATTTGCTTCAAATAGTTGGAGATCACTTTTTAAGAAAATCATAACAAAACAATTTTTATTGACGTCATCTTTGTAATAGCTTCTTTATGATTTTTAAAATTTTATATTGTAGCGGTTTTTAAATTGGTATTTTACATCTGATGATGGTCTATACAAATTAGACCAAAATATCACAAAAAAGAAAAATTAGTTAGTATGATGCTGTTTTTAAAGGTTTTTTTTTTTTTTTTTTCGAATTTACTTTTTTTATCTACAAAATTTTAAACTTTTTTATATTTATTTAATCTAGTTTTTTATTTTTGAGATATAGTAAAATAATTTTTAAGGTGATTTTGTCTGATGCAAATACCCCTGGAGAAGGTGAACATAAAATAATGGATTTTATACGCAAACAAAGAGCACAACCTGATCACGATCCAAACACTAAGCACTGTCTTAATGGAGCCGATGGTAAACATGATTACTTACTATCAACTTTTATATCTAGCAAAATAATATATTGTTTTTTAGTTGTTTAGTTAGTATCCCTTCCGTGAAGTTGGGTTTTTTAATAACTGATTTAATGAGCCATTCGCAGTTTCACAGTACAAGTGCTTATACTTAGACATGCATGGCTTAATACTTACTAAAATAAATTATTTTTTTATTATTTAAATTCTAAATTTTTATGAACTATATTTTTTCTTTATTTTAGCTGATTTGATTATGTTAGGTATAAATTCATTTTTGTTTAAATATTTATAATTTATAAACGCGATGGTGGTGGTGATGATGATGATGATGATGATGATGATGATGATGATGATGATGATGATGATGATGATGATGATGATGATGATGATGATGATGATGATGATGATGACGACGACGACGACGACGACGAATGTGATGATGATGGTTGTGGTTGTGGATGATGAGATAATAGATATTCAAATATTATTGTAGGGTTATACTATATTGTTGTAGGATTGGCCACTCATGAAGTCCATTTTACGATTTTAAGAGAAGAATTTAAACCTAATCAAAAAAGACCATGTGAAATTTGTGGGCAAATTGGTATATTTTATAATTATGATCATGTTTTTGATTTTTTAAAGTTTTCAAAATGTAAATTATTTTTAATTTTATTTTTGACTATAGGTCATGAAAAGACAGATTGTGAAGGTTTACCAAAAGAAAATTTAGGGGTAAAGGGTAGTTAAGGGGGAGTTGTAAACTGTTTCATTTTAATTTAAACCTGTGCTATTGTTTAGTTTTACAAGTTTTACATTTTTAAAATTGTTAAATTTATTTTAAGTCAAACTGTGTTGAAACTCCAATTGTTCAAGATGTTGAATTTATTTTCATTCGTCTTCATGTCCTGAGAGAAGTGATTTTTTTAAAATTTAAACATATATACCTCAAAAATATACTTTTGTGTATTTTGAATTATATTCTGACTTATTTAATTATTTTTAAAACTATTTTGATTTATGTTTAGTACTTAGAACGTGAATTAAAGATGGAAGGTCTTCCTTTTTACAATTTTGAGGTAAAGCTTTTGTTTATAAATATTTTTATACCATCAATTTAAAAGTTTGATCAAAAAAATTTTCTTTAAAAAACCATCATTTTAATTCTTTTTGTTTTGGGGAACTTCTTGGTTTTTATTGATGGAGATATTATAACCCAGCCACATTGTAAATTAAAAATGAGATTTATTTATTTTATTAGTGTAAAATAACCAGTACTTGCAATGCAACCTAGTTGTTACCACTTGGTCACTAAAAAACAGGCCAAACAAAAACTAATTGCTGGAAAGTTCTGAAATTGTGTCCAAAAAAGCTCTGATGTTTGCTTTATAATTGACGTATGTTCTATGTCCAAATTTGTAATATAAAGGTACAGATTTTTTTGGAGAAAAAACTTACAAAAATTTTTAAATTTTAAAAAACCTAATAAATATAATCACAAAAGTTGTGTATAATTGCATTTTTATTAGCTTTTTATTAGGATATGCAAACATCTTATAAACATAGAATGGATAAATTTAGAAGGTTGGGGGTGTAGGGTTAGTGGAAAATACTGAAAGCAATATAACTCCCTTTTTATTAAATGTTGCCAAATCTTTTTTTTTTTTTTTTTTTAATTGACCTTATGGTAATATAGGAACTCTGACAACTCAGTTTTTGTAAGGGTTTTTTTTATTTGAAAATAGCCATGTTATTAACAGTTTAATTTTTCAAGTCTTCGCTACACACCCTTGCTATAAGCTGCTGCTGTAAATAATAACATTTTAATTTTTTGTAAGTCATTATACTAAACATTTATTAAACCTTTTGTAAGTCATTATTATTTGTTTTTTTGCCCCTTGTTGTCTTTTTTAGAATAATCTTTAAAGCATTTAATTAAACAATATTTTTATTAATTAAATAGTAAAATTTTACAAAAATTTTTTGCTTAAAGAAATTGGTTAAGTTTTCCTACCTAGAAATTTTTCTATTTATTCTATACTGCTATACTGTAATTCCATTAAAGAAATGTAAATTACAGCCATTTAGCCCTGATGTTATTAATTACACAAAGTTACACCTACAAAAAAAACCTGTTTGGGATGCACATCTCTTTCAAAAGGGTGAATCAAAATGGATTTGTAGAAGCTTCTCACTTGTGAGAAGTCCAAGTGAGAAACACTATTCTGGGTTCAGACTAAACCAAGTATATCTTCCTAATCTTATTATGTAGGTTTCACAGAAGCACCTGGACCACACATATCCCTTTAAGTGAGAAGTACAATATAATAAACACAGTATAGGATTGGAATATATTGGATATCTAGTTAACTTTTGCACGTTCGTCATGTGCATTATTATTTTATTTTACTATGGACACTTTTATTTTGAACTTTTTGCTATGTAGAGTCATAGAATTATCTTTCTTTGAAAGATTATTCATATATGTTATTAATAATTGTAAATGGTAATATTTACAATATTAATTATTGTAATATTTATTACTTTTAAAATAAAAATCCACTGTTATGCAAGAACTTCACACCTGTTGTGTCACATCAAGTTGTATCTATGTTGGCAAAAATCAAAGAGAAAAAGAAATAGCAAGAGTGTTTAAAAGTGGAAAGAATGACTAAATGCTTAGCATCAAGTTAGCAAAGAAGCTAAAATCCCTGTTAAAAAGCTTGACTGACTTCTTTGCCATTTTATTTTCACATTTTTTAGAATCTGTGTCGTGTGCCTGAGGTTTCTAGTGTATTTCATATATTCACATAAAAATAATGTAAAGTTATAAAAATAATTGTGAGTAAAAAAATTATGTATAAAAAAATTTTGATTCCTTAACCATAATTTAAACCTTTAGTAAAAAATAAAAATAAAAGAACTATTTTTAAAAAGAAATTGAAGGAGGAAAATACTAGTAAAAGGTAAAAATGTCCAGATAGAAAACAAATGCCTCTTGCTGGTAGTCAATATTTAACTCTATTTATTATTGGAAGTCATTTGTTCTAAAGGCATAACTAAGGCTAATAAAATTTTAGATTAAATAGATATTTCAAAAAGTAATATAGGCAACAGTAAGGCAAAAGTGTGAATCAGAAACTTTACTTAGTGAAAAATGGTAAAAGTGTGCTAAATGGTCTTAACTTGCACTTTAGTATTTTTTACCATTTTTTTAGATCGAGCTAGTTGCAGAAACTGGCATAAGTGCACCAAATTTTGTTAATATTTTTTTATAATAAAGTTAAATTAAAAACAAAATACATATTCAAAAACAAAACAAGCAAAAAAGGCGAAAAAACCTTAGCTGGAAATTCCCAGCTGGTATCACTCAACTCATTGCATGTAAAAAATGGAAGGCATAATCAGATGTAAACTTTGAAACTTTTCTATATAAGTTTAAACAGTTAGTCAAGCAACAGCACGGTTTTGTTAAATATAAATCATGCTCAACGAATCTACTTGAAACACTTGATTTTATTAAAACCGCCTTAGAGAATGGCAAACTTGTTGATGTTTTTATTTTTTATTTTGCCAGGGCATTTGAAACAGTGCCACATAAAAAATTATTGCTTAAACTTACAGCTTATGGAATATCTGACAATACAATCTATTGAAGCATTTTTAAAAGAAAGAAAACAAAATATCACCCCTTTATATCAATTATCAAAAGTTAAACATAACAGAATCTGAAAGTGATCTTGGAGTAATCTTCTCAAGCAATCTAAAATGGAAAAATCATGTAATAAAATGTGTAGGCAAAGCCAGCCAAATGTTGGGTCAGATTAGAAAACGCTTCATTTGTTTAGATATTAAACTCCTGAGAATACCTAGATTCTTAATATAGAGGTCTTGATAGCTGGATGAGCAACAATCAAGTAAATCGGCTGTCAAAGTGTGTTAATACCACACTCACTGGCTCACATTAGTTACACATTACTAATACTAATGCTAAGAAAGTTGTAAAAAAATATTTGGTGCATTTCTGCAGATTCACACACAACACCAAGTTTTTGCAATGATTTTGTACTAACATAGGTTACATGAAAAAAATGTGTAAAGAAAATATCTATATCTTTTCCAAGATAATTTTGCTTAATATGTAACTTAAAATTCGAAAATAGTTATATTTAAAATCTTTTTTGAAAACTGTTATAACAACTTTCATATTATTAATTTTTTTTTCTTTTTTCTTTTCTATTAAATGTTTTTTTTTAGAGAGCATTAGATGATTGGGTGTTTATGTGTTTTTTTGTTGGTAATGATTTTTTACCTCATCTTCCTTCGTTAGAGATCAGGTTTGAACTATTTAAAGCTATTGTTTGTGTTATTTCAAAATTTATTTATTGAATGAGGCAAGATTAAAAAAATGTATCAAGTCTAAATTTTTATATATTATCTAGTTTAAACTTGACTACAGTGTTAAACTACTTTGATACTATAGTAGGGGAGACCGGGGCTAGTTGGCCGCAGGGGTAAGTTGACGAACTGCGTTTATCTTTAGAGCCTTTCATCAGAAAGTGACAAAAATTACTCAGAAACTTCCTTATTGACCATTTCGTCATTCACTGTAGTATTGTCAGGATTCGTGCATGCGCATGGGAGATATTGAGATTTATGCGTTTTTTGGACAAAAACGTAACTTTTAGAACATCATTTGCTTTTTAAAGAAAATATTTAGTCGTATGAAAAAAAAATTATTGTAAAAGTTCCAGTCACAATTGGTTTACTATATCCAGTCATACTTTTTTTTTAAAGCTGCCGTTTTTCAGGATGTATAGGCTGTCTATTAAAAAAAAAGCTTTCGGGGTAAGTTGACAAATTTTTCACGGGGTAAGTTGGCTCATAGCATTTACTATGGAAAAAAATATTTATTTTTACAAAATTATTTTTTTCTATTTTTAACAATATTGAAAATATTTATTCTTACAAAAAAATTGAAAAAAAATTTTTTTTGTTTTTTTTTTTCCACAGATAAAAGGTGGGTTGCTGTTTTGCTTTTATACGGACTAATATTTGGTACCAGCTAAAAGTAATATTAAATTTTGGGATAAAATTGTTGCAAAAATTAATTTTTAAAAAATTTCTATTAATTTTTCACTTAATAGTGCATTAATAATCATTTTTATAGTTTGCGCTAACTTACCCCGTGGTGGGGTAAGTTGGCGCAAATTTTTTTTTTTTTTTTTTGAGGGTCCGGAAAGGCCCCAAGAATTTTTTTTTGTAAATGAATGCAAATTTTATAAGATACCCTAATCCATACTCTTTAAGACTACACTTTAATATTTTTTAAAAAATGTACTGTTAGGGCTACAGAGCTCATAGAGTAAAAACTGAGCCAACTAGCCCCGGTCTCCCCTATATAGTTTTAACTCAATGAGATTTTAGAAATAAAGTTAACAGAGATTTAACAGAGATAAATATTAGAAATAAAGTTAACAGAGATTAACAGCGATAAATATTAGAAATAAAGTTAACAGAGATTAACAGAGATAAATATTAGAAATAAAGTTAACAGAGATTAACAGAGATAAATATTAGAAATAAAGTTAACAGAGATTAACAGAGATAAATATTAGAAATAAAGTTAACAAAGATTGCTAAGTAGAATAAAAATATTTTTTTATTTGAAAGAACATAAAAATACTGCTATATCATTCTAGCTAAACTGTGAAGAAAGTCTGCGAACTAACAAAGTTATTGATATGGAAAATAAGCCACTTCACTTACCAAAAAATCTTGTCCAAAGATTAATGCATTTGATTATTTTTTAATATATTGAAGAAATTAAAAAAGTAGACAAATCATGGATAACAAAGTAGACAAAATAATACATAGCAAAGTAGACAAAATAATACATTAGCAAGCATATTAACTCATAATTTATTTTAAATTAAAAAGTTTAACTTTCTTTCAATTTTTCACTATTTTTTAATTTATACTTTTTTACTTAATGTTTAAGAATTAAAATATTAAAAACTGCAACACAAAACTTAAAAAAAAAGTTCAATTTTTATTATTAAATAAATTTTGAAGTCTTATTAATAATTAAATAAAAACTACTTTAAGCTTTAGGTGGTTAGTGCTATTTTTTGGTTATATTTTTATTTGGTTTCTGTTTGTTAAGAAATGTTAAAAATTCTAAATTTTGTAACCAATTAAAAGCATTACAAAAAATCATTGGATTAAATGATTTGTGGTAGCCAATCATTTGCATCATTTATTTGTATTGTTAAAAAGCAACTAATAATAAACTGCATTAGTGTATTATTAACTAATTAGCGCAAGTTTTTTTAACTGTTACTTTACAGAGGAAGTAAAAATATACCGTACTTGTTATTATTTATAACTAATTTTTAAAATATTTTAAATGATAGAATCATTTTACAAACATGGTAGTTAAAAAGAGTGTTTTTTGATGATAGCACCTTCTTTCTTACATTAGAGAATAGAGATATGTTTGCTAAATGAATCAATTTTGTTTTTTGTCAATGAGAAAGATGATGGCTATATTTTTCAAACCTGTCAACAAGAATGAAGCTGAAAAAAGTTTAAAGCGTGAAAGTTAAAATGGGGTTGGATAGAAAACAAGTAAGATAAACTAACCTCAAACGTTAAATGACATGTTAAGAAAAGTCACAAAATGCTTTACATGAAAGTTACCTAGAATCGAAAAGAAAAAAAGTTGTGCGCACACAATAACCTAAAAATATTTTTAAAGGTATTTTGTCTGAGACTCTTTGTTGCACTGTGAACATAAAAAGCAAATGTTTTTAGGCAACTTTTTCAAAAATATTACCACTATCTTTAAAGCAGAATTCAAGAAAGCAATAAGTATGTTAGTTTTTTAAAACAGCCCTTCATTTAACATGTTTAACGGGAAAAAATAAAAAATTTGAACCATGACACGGCTAAAAAGTTGGGCATAGAGTTCAGCCATTAAAATGTCTATGACCAAGTTTAGACTTTAGCTGAATATAAACAGTCTAAATTAAAGGGAGACAATTTATAGAGAAAATGTTTTTTCTCAATGTTGGTCTAGCATCTAGACATAGCAAAACTTTCATAGCATCAAAGCACTTAAAATAATATCATTGAAGACTAGGACATTAAAGGTACATTTAGTGAATCTGATGAGGCTGAAGTACTAGTGCACTTCAGCCCACCGTTTACCAATGTTGTGTGGACTATTATTTGGAATGTTGTTTAGGTATTTGTAAGGTTTTAAAAAGCTTGCATGTACATTTCAGTACTCGACAAGCTTTTGCAACCTTGTGATTACTGAAATATTTTTGTATGTTTTTTCTTTGCACTTGTTCTTATTTGTATTTTATAAGACATTCCAACATACTCAAATATATTCTTTACTGTTGTTGGTTGAGCACATTTAAAATGCTGTATCCAGTTACGTTAAAGTTCAACAATCTCAGTTACTTGGTCTATGTTTGGAAACTGTTTTTAAAACAGTTGATTGAATATGATTGATGCAAAAGCTTAATAAGCAAAATTTTGGATTCATTAAATTAGAAGAAGCTGATGAATTTTTTAGATAAACAATTAAATGACTTAACTCCAAAAATGAAAGTTCTTAAGAGAATGCACTGGATATGGTAAAAAAAACAACCCAGCAGTTTAATCAAGATTTTATCCAAAAAGAAAAAAATGCTTTAGAGGAATATAGCTTTTCCTTTTTTATCTTATTTTTATTATTCAAACAGCATACAAAAATCACCACAACACTTCCAGTGACTTAAGTTAACAATGTTTTCAATGTTGGGTGTTTTCTATACTCAAATTTTGCCAGGCTAAAAGATTCATATGGCTTTGGATTTTATTTATCATTTCGTGCTGTTTTAACAAACAAATAGTATATTTAATATTTTTTAAACTATTGATATTAGTTAGAAATAAATGGTTAAAACCAGAAAATATTTATTAAATATTATTTGCTTCTACTTCTATGAAATTCATGCAAAAAATGAGTCAAGTTGCAGCTGTATATTTTCTTAATATGCTGGAGCTGTAAAAAAAAAGTCATAAACAGCTCTCAATGATTGGTTAACACAAATTTTATTTTTCTGTATAAAATCACATGGTTTGTTTTAAAATTTTTGTTTAAAAACATTTGTAATATTATTTTAAGCACATAATTTTTTTTTAAAATGAAATTTAAACAGATTATTATAAGAAGAGTTGAATAAGTTCTATTAAGAAATTGTTCATAAATAAAGTTCATTAAAAAATATATATATCGGTTTCACTCTATTCAAAAGTTTTAAATTTGTGATAGTATGTAGTAAAATATATTGTTTGAAAGATTCAAAAGTTTTATTTATTAATTGTAACATCTAATTTAGACATCAATTTAATCAATTTCAAGACATCAGTTTTTACTTGTAGACTTGTAGTTTTACAATTTTATTAGTTCTTTAATAACAGATTAGATCTTTTTGTTGCCCATCAAATAAATGTTTATTTATGCAGTCACACACATGCATGCATAGATTTTTATGCAAAGCATAGTAAATTTTTCTAATTTGTTGATTATAGTGTTTTCTTTTTTTCGATTTTTTAATTTCAAACTGGTCAAATCAAAAAGGGAAATTTAATAGTTTAACAGATTGCTACATAATTTTTGATTAGACTATAATAGTTTAGTTAATAAAATCCAATTTTTTGTTACTTTTTTATTATTACTAAAGTTTTAGTTGGAATTAAAGTTGAAATTTGAACACTGTTTTGATTTTAAATAATTAGTAACTTAGAAGTGTTTGAGGTCAGCAAAAAAATTGCCGACCTCGTTTCTATATTTTATTGTAAAACCTTTGAGTCAAATTTTTTTTGCCAACCTGATGCCGACCTTTAACAGACTAAGGTCGGCAAAAGATTGCTGACCTCATTTTTGCTTATTCCGAGGGCTGGTTTTTAATCATTTTGGTTACTATTTGTTGTTAAGTATTAAGACTTTAATTGCAGTTTGGTAAAATTAGTGTTCAGCATTTCTTTTTTTAATGATCATCATTTCTTTTTTTTAATGCTCATTCAAATAAAAGACTTTTTTGTACTTGATAACACTAGTGGCACTACTAAAAAAAAGCTTACTAAATGTAAAAACTTAGATTTGATACTTGTAATCTTTTTTTTACCGTTTTAGGTTTTTTTTAAGTTATTTATATTTTATAAGAAGTTTAGTTTTATCTTATTTTTTTTAGTTATAAAACTGTTTTTTTATTATTATTATATTAAATTTGAATATTTTAGAGAGGGGGCAATTGATCGCCTTGTTAACATTTACAAAAGATGTTTGCCACAATTGGGTGTAAGTTGTTTTAAACATGATAAATAGCTTTTAACAAAAGATTTAACAATAAGTCCTCATTTATAAAATTTTTTAAATTCTTTTATTCTATAGAAAGAATTCACTAAAGAAAGTGTTTTGTAGATCGTGTATACTATATATGATCTTTTTAATGAATGGATAAAATTTATATATTGTGCATAATCTATATTAGAGAATCCAATAATCAATAAAAAATAAACCAGAAAATCAAACAAGTATTTAGGAGTTATTGAATTATAATACTCTCAGTAATATGGTATTAAAGGTATTAAACCAGGTATTCAAACAAATTATTGATTTAAATATATGTATATATATACACCCTTAGTTGATGTAGCAGCACTTCGTTGCATGTTCAACTTATTATTATCACTCAACAATGTACTGAAGCCCCTGGCAGCTACATATTTCAGTTTGAAGTTATACTGCTTATCAAAGTATGCTTATCGCCTTTGGATATCATATGTTAACTGTCAGGGTTTCAGTATATACATTGACTGACTATCTAAGGAGAACATGCAAGGGAGTGTTGCTACTTTCTGCTCACTGAATGATCTAAATATGCAAAAATAAGTGTGTGTGTGTGTGTGTGTGTGTGTGTGTGTGTGTGTGTGTGTGTGTGTGTGTGTGTGTGTGTGTGTGTGTGTGTGTGTGTGTGTGTGTGTGTGTGTGTGTGTAGTATATATACGTGCAATTCAGTCACCCAACCAGATGAACCAACTATTTTCGCATTTAGAGAAAAATAATATAATAAAATTTGTAGAAAAATAGTTCTATGTACATGGATCAAAACCAGGAGAGTTGGATCGTAGGATCAGAAGTGATACTTCCGATAATACAATTATTGAAGGACTAGACAGTCTAAATTAACTAAAAATAAAACAAAAACTCTGACATAGTTTATGGTGTAATTGTTTAGCTATTATTTGTTAGACTATAATAAATGATTTTTTTGCCATCACAGAAAAAAAGTTACTTATAACGGAAATCATTAAAAAACAATGGTCTTGTTTGGTGTAAATAACTGCATCTTCATACGTTGTCAGACATCCTTATGTTACATATTTTTTTATGTAAAAACTCTGATTTTAAAATAAAAATTTAATTAATATAATGACATCTGACTTTTTTACCACATGTAAACAAAAAACTCTAAGTATCGATTTCGTGGTGGGCGAAAACAGAAATGATGGCAATGTTAAAGTTAAAAATGGTGAAGCCAACAGCAGCCAATATGACCGAAATAAATGGATATGAATGGTTTAATCATCATGGTTGAAAGAATATACTTGTCTTTGATATAACAAAATATCAGAATTGTATACAGAAGAGGCAATGAAGAGTGTTAAAAGCTGTCTAGAAGGACTTAATAATAAGCACAAAAAAACAAAAGAATTCAATGATTAAATTCAGCATATTATGATTTGCTTAAATTGCTGTGAGAAGCATTACCGCGCTCACCAATTAACAAAAAGTTACCAACAATAAAAGAAATGAAGCTACATCCATTTGTATTTGATGCTATATCATATAGAGTCAAGAGTGTCAGTAAGCATTGCAAACCGACAAATATACAGCACGCCCTTGCGACGGACAGACAACAAAATTTAGAAAAAGAGAAACACAATAAGTTTAGCGAAGTTCAAAGGCTCAAAACAACTTTATCAGAAAGTCTTAAACCAATTCTAATTTTTGTTTCAAAATATCTATGGCGTGTTGATAGCCATTTTCTGATTACAAGTTTTTAGCAAGGTTTGATAAAACAAAAGGTGTAGATATCGGAACAACATACCATAATAGACAAGCAGGAGTTGATTTTGGATTAACAATATCAGATGTTTATTTAAATGACTTCAGAATGCAATTCTTAACAGCTAAACTTTTTAGCATTGTTGTGGACATATCTACTGGTGCATATAGACTGGAGCAAGTGGTTGTTTACCTGTGTTACTTGGTTAATGGAAATATTATGACTAGATTTCTGGCAATAAACAGTGTCGCATGACCAAATGCCATCCAACTTACAGCCTTAGTGCTAAAACTTTTAAAATCAGAAATGAAATGGAGTCCTCTGAAAAAACCTTTAAGAATAGCTGCAAATATTGAAGATGTAGAGTCAGATGAAGAAGTAGTACTCAAAGAAGACAAAATTTACGATATGTTTAGTGACAGCAAAGACTATAATGACAAACATTTTAAAGGTTTCATGAGTGAGGAAGAGCCAGACAAGCATAACAATCAGTTATCAGTAAAATAGAAAATGAAGCGCCTCTCATGGTATACTTAACTACCGATGGCGTAAATCTTTTAACTGGACGAAGCCATAGCGTTTAGCAAAAGATTAAAATTACTTGCAACAACTTTCTTTTGTACTCTTACACATTGTTTGTTGCATCGATTGCAGCTGGCATTAAAAGATGTTGCTAGCACATCGAAGGAGCTCCAAATTTTGCAAATATTTTGTGAACAGCTCTTTGTCTATCATAGAAATTCAACTATTATATCTGCAGTTTATCATGATGCGTGCAAAGTTTATGCTGTAAAAGGTATTTAAATAAATAAGTTTTGATGTAATGCCATAATGGTTTTTACTTTGAATTTAGTGTTTTTTAGTAAATCAATTATAATATTTCTATTTGTCTTAGCGTTATAGGCAATTTTTGAACATTAATATAATTTTTTTTTTTTTTTTTGCAGGCAAGTCTAGTGTAGTACGTGTTAATGGTACTAGATGGGTGGCTCATATGGTAAATGTGTTTGAGAATATTTTTAAAACCCATATTAGTAGTTATAATACCATCAACTTGGAAAGCGACTATAGGGCAGCGCAGAAATCAAAGGCTATGTTCTTTGCAAAGAAATTACAGGATTTTATGTCAATGGCGATATATTCTTGATGTGTATAAAGCAATGACAGTTTTTCCAAAGGTATTAGGTTTAATCATTGCACTATATAAATAAATAATATAAATAAAACTCAAAATAGTATAATAATATTTTATAAGTAATATTTACCTAAAAGTTTAATAATTAAAACTTAAAAAGTAAAATGTTTAAGTCATTAGTTAAAATTTACTTTAAAAGAACAAATTACTTCAAATGTTATAAAATTGCTTTGTCGTTTTAAAACTATTTATTTAAAACACTTAAAACTATTTGTTTAAAAGTTGTTAAAAGTTAACGACTTTTTCAAATTAAAATTTTCTTAAAAAGAATGAATTAATTCAAATTTTGTAAACTTGTTTTGTCGCTGTTTCACTTTGAGTTTTTTCAGCGTTTGTTTTTCATAGTCATACTTTGGTAGACTACACACAAAAAGAAGATGTTAATTAGAGCTTTCATTATTCAATAAATTCAAATATTTGTAATATATTCTAACTTTTATTATATTTATATTTTAATTTCATTATTAAATACTGCTTAATGATATACAATAAAAGATTTAAAAACAATAAAAGAAGTTTGTTCATTATAATTTACTTTAGAAAACAAATAATTAAATTTTGAGCGTAAATTTTGGGACCCTAATGATGGTTTTTGGGCAGACCTCTGACTCCCTAGCCATTGCACTGACCTGGCCCCCGCCATTTTGAAAAGCATTGCCTAGTGAAATTAGGATATTTGCCCACTATTGTTATTTTGCATAATAAAAAGTTCCTCGATTTTATAATGGCCTCTAATTTTTAGATAGCTTTCTGGCATTTTCCTGTGATGAATGTAGGTAAAGATGGCACTGATACTATATAGTATTTAATAAAAATACGCAAATATTTTTCGAAGGAAAACCTAAATTTAATAAAAAAAAATTGTTTTCCAATAAATTTAAAAAACAGTTGTATAGATAAAATACTCACAATACATCGAAATTAATATTGTTTACATTTTTATTTACAGGTAACACAAGAAAAAAACATATCAATGCACAAAGTTCAGTATTCACTCGATCAGGCAGTTGTTAATTTAAAAAGATTTGAAAAGAATCCAGACTCCAGTGTTTTTTTCTGGAAGAAGTGCTCTTTTTACAGAGTTGTAAATTCAAACAAAGTAATAAAATACGAAGCTCGAGTTTTTATTGTAACATCCATGAAGGAGTGTATTTTAAAATGATGCTCAAATGTATGTACCAGGTGTGTTTGCAGAGGCAGGCGGTTTGTTAAACACAGCTGAATGGAAAGATAAAAAATTTTTCACAACTGAAAACAATAAAAAGAAACATAAAAATGTATGAGACAATAACATTAAAGTCCTTATCGATGACAAAATATTATGTCAACAACTTAATCATAAACCAGTAGATGTTAAAATGTTCAATCTGAATGGATATCTTTAAAGAAAATAATGGAAATTTGGACCATTACTAGTTCCAAATCATTTCCGCTGCTGCCTTGGGCAGAAATAACAAAGCATTTCAAAGCAGATAGATTTACTAACCTATTTTCACTGATTGATTTTTTATTGTGCCGTAGTTTAAGTTTCGACTGATGCAGAAAGAGGTTTCAGCACAATGAAAAACATTAAGACAAAATAAAGAACATGAGTGAGTAATATGTTACTAACGGTACAATTATGTATCAATATAGATGAAAATGAAATCGAGTTGTATGATCCGACAAAAGTAATTAAAACCTTTGCAGAAAAATAAATCAGGCACAACTGAAGTTAGAAGACTTCATTACATGGATAACAAAACTCCCATCTTGGGAGTTGTTTCTCAAGTTGCTCCTTCCAAAAATGCTACATTTGTATGTAGCAAAATAGGTCCATTTTGTAATTCAACTTGCAAAAAGCTAAATTTCGGAAGTAGCATTAGCGAAATGAACATCTACAATTTTAAATGTTTTGTAATATTCAATGTTGTTTTTGTAATTCCTCGTTCTCAATCTTCTTTCGAAAGAATTTTATTTTTGTGGAATTGTACAAAATCTTCCGGCTAACAACTATAATGTATACCAAGAAAAACTAACTTTGCTGTTTTAGTTAAAGCTCGCCTTCTATTATATACGTGTTTTTAAAGACGCAATCTACAGACTTGATAATTTATTTAAGTGCGTTTAATTCCTCAATAGTTTATTATAATTATTTTGGTTTGTAGAAATATCTTTTAGTTTACCGATAGCGCTAAAATGTAAATTGTAAAAATGACCAAAACTGTATGAGAATATAGCTATAAGCAATTTTTTTGAAAAAATGTTGACGGGCAACTCAAAACATTAGCGGGGACCCAAGTTACCTAAATTTTTAGTCTCAGTGGCCTTGTGGGCAACTGACCAAAATCCAAGTGTACACCACTGATATATATTTGTATGAATGTATATACATATATTATTATTTTTATTATTATTTATCAAATATATATATATTTTTTTAATGTATATTTTTTTTATGTAATCAGTCAAATAGTTTTTTTGTAATTAATTACAATTTTTTGTATGGTTGATTTTGTAAATTTTTCAAATAAATTTGTCAACGAAAAACTAAATTAGAAAAATAAATCAGCAGTTTTTGACCAATTTTTGTCAACTATTTTTTCTTATGTATGCAACACTGCATGTCTACAGCAAGTACATAAACTCTTTTTATAAACTTTTTTTTCACTTGATATAAACTCTTCATCTAGTAACTTTGTTGTCCTTTGTGCACGCAAAACTAACATTTTATATAAAAATATGCTACTAAATTGCTTGCAAGTTTGCTTTTAAAAGTAATCTTTTCATTGAAAAATCTTTTAGTTTTAAAAATCGGCTAATATTGCTTGTGGGTTTGTTAATCTTTTTTTTAAATAATATACTTTTTTTGTTTTTATAAATACATCTTTTCATTTTTAAAATTGGCTGAGATTGCTTGTTGGTTTTTTTTTTTTTTTTTTTAGATCTTTGAAAAATACTTTTTTTTTAAAAAAAATTTTGTTCAATATTAATATATTGTAACTCTTTGTTAAGACTAAAAAGTAGAAAATAAAATATAGCAAAAATATTTGCTCAAAAATATAATCTTTTTTGTACTAAAAAGTAGAAAATAAACTTTTTAGTTTAAATTTAATAGTTCTGTAAACTAAAGACTGACCGGTATGTTTCTATATAAACCTTGTGCAGACTTTTCAATCTTTAGTTTCTGAACTATTAAATTTAAATTAAAAAGTTTATTTTCTACTTTTTAGTACAAAAAAGATTATATTTTTGAGCAAGTGTTTTTGCTATATTTTATTTCTATCTTGATATCCTGGTTTTTCATTGTCTAATTTATATATTATTTAGAGAATGCAAAATTTTCTGGTTTTTTATAGCAACGGGTGATAACTAAAAAGTGAGAATAATTCTTACCCTCTGAAATTAAACCGCAAAAGTTAAAAAAAGAAAAGTACTCCTATGTGAAACTATACTCTCTCTGCTTATAGACTTATATGTTTTGTTTTGCATCAGCTAATTCAGTTGTTTAAAATGCTGTCAAAACAAGTTGTACTACGAAAGTGCATTGTACAGTTTTATCAAATGCACCAAAATCTTGGAAAAAAGTTTACTGTGAATCATTTTAAAACCGAAAATGTTCCAGTTTTAACTATTTACCGTATTTTGGCATTCTTAACAACCTATTGTAAAAATGGTAGTGGAAGACCAGCTTAAATAACAAACAAGAAGGGACTTTGTTTGCTTCACGGTGCTTTTAATAACAATGATTCAATAAGTCAACAAGGTGCTGCAGAAAAGTTCAAATGTATGCAACCTTTTATCTGCAAATCGTTCAACAAGGAATAGTCTGCCGAAAAAAAACAAAAGCAGAATACACTGAGCAACAAATATGAACCGTGAAATCTCAATGCCGCTGAATGACCTGAAATTATTCTGAAAAATGTTTTGTTTTGGGTGACGAAAGTTACTTCCCATTCTCCAAAACGCAAGTTCCAGGAAATGATCAATATTTTGCAGATAAAAGTTCTCAACACCTACAAAAGTAAAATACAAATATAAACACAAGTTTGAGCAGATGTGATGCTGTACATGGCCATATCTGAGAGGGGAATTTCCAAGCCATTGTTTAAGCCAAATGGTTTGGCTATTAATCAAGAAGTATACCAAAATCAATGTTTGAAGAAAATATTGATTCCATTTCTTCAAAAATATCATTCGGATGGCATTTACTTGATTCGGCCAGATAAAAGCATCATCACATTATGCCAAAAAAACACGTCTTCTCGGAGAGCCAAAATATCCCATATGTACCAAAAACCGCAATCTGACAAACTTGCCTCTGTGTTGCCCAATTAAAGATTTCTTTGGATATTTGAGTTTGTTAGTATACAAAAACAACTGGAGAGCTAAGAATTACAAACAATTGATTACTCGAATCAAAAGATGCATTCGTCAAATCGATATAAATGCTGTACAATGCTAATGTTCCAACATCATGACAAAACTACGTTGAACTGCTGATGATGGACCACATTCGAATGTTCATTAATTTTATCTTAAAGATAAGTGGCGTACCTTCAATTAAAA
Organism: Hydra vulgaris; assembly: GCF_038396675.1. Taxonomy (NCBI): domain Eukaryota; kingdom Metazoa; phylum Cnidaria; class Hydrozoa; order Anthoathecata; family Hydridae; genus Hydra; species Hydra vulgaris. The sequence goes on along the minus strand of NC_088925.1, from coordinate 27,451,096 downwards.
TAAATATAATTTTCATTTTCTAAATATTTGTTTTTTATATAGCCACTCATTTTTTAGTTATCACCCGTTATTTGTAAATATTCTAAACTTTGAATTTTTACTAAAAAACATGTAATCAACTTTTCTTTTCTTTTTTTTTAATGGTGCTTTGTGTTGGCATTTTGTGATTTATCACTAATTTTACTTAGGGTTACCTTGGTGACAATGGCTTTGTAAATTTAAAAAGAGTACAACGTATTTTGCAAGGTATATTTCTTAACAATTTAATAATTAAAACTTAATTTTGATTTTAAAATATTTTTCAGGTTTGATGTTAAAGTATGTTTCAGCTTTAATTTAAAAATATATTTAATTAATGCTAAATAATTTTGGCTAAAAGTGTTTAACAAAATACAAAAAATGCCAGAAAATGTTTTCTACTATATTGTTTTTGTTATTGTTTTGCCCTAGGTTATTGTAATATAAATACTGTTCATATAAATTTTAATGTTCTTAGAATATTTTAAATGTTCAATTTTAAAGGAATTTCTAATGTGTTATGTTGAAGCATTTATTTTTCATTATTTTTATTTTTATTGTGTAATTTTTGATATTTAAAAAATATCTAACCAAATTCACATTTATTATTATAATTTAAGCACTCAAAATAAAACCAAAATATTTTTGAATATTTGTTACATATTTAAAAAATGAGTTTTTTTATAAAGTATCAAAATTAATTTAGTTTCTACAGTTTACTTTATTATAATGCTTTTAGAAGTTGGTGATGTTGAAGATGAAATCTTTAGAAAAAGACAGCAATTTGAGGTTAGTTATTTTATATGAGCGTAAAATAATCATGTGTTAATGTATTACTACTTTTAATATATTTATTATTAGGAAAATATGAAAGCACGAAAAAAGCAAAACGATGAACGAAACAAACGACAAAAAATGGTGTGTTTTTATTTTTTAAGATGCTTTTGTATATTGTATTCTAATTGAAATGATATAATAAGAAATACTATAATCTTTTTTTTTTTTTTTTTTTTTTTAAATCTAACAAGGAAGGCTGTGATTCTCCTTTTTGGTCACCAAGGATGAATGGAACACCCCTTGGTGCAAATCATTCACCTTTTATGAGAACTCCTAGCGCATTTAATGAAGTTTCACCAAATATGGTATTTTTGTTTTTAAAGCCGTTTTTTACTCTTAAAAGCATTTTCGGAAATTATTAGATATCTTTTGTAATTTAAGGATTCTATTTATTTGTTTTATGTTATAAACTGTTTAATAATTTCCTTAATTATTATTGTTTAAACAAAGAAAGCAGCAGCTGATTTAAGACAACAGCTAACACCTTCAACAAATAATAGTTCAGTAAGTTGATAGTGTATAACATTGTTTTTCTTATTAATGTTTATTTTTTCACATTATATAATGTTTTCAATAGAACTCCATACAAGTTACACCAGTAAGCAGAAGTAGAAAAAGACATGCAGAAGATGATGTAGAAAAAAATGAATCTGATGATGAACCAGTTGATAATATCAGGTAATAAAAAATATTTTGTTTTATTTATATTAAAATGATTTTAAAATATTGTTTGTATTTATTTCTATTAAAACGATTTTAAAATGTTTTATGGCTGCTTTGTTGTTAACAAAGTCACAATGTAATGATTATACAATAAAAGAAACAATTTTTTTTTTTTCTTTTCAACGGTGAAACTAAGTTTATTAAATTTTTTTTTATTTGTTTAAAAAATTTTAAATCTTATTGCTAACATTTTCCTAGAAAAGTTAGTTAAGTACAAGTTAGTATTATTTTTTTTAGACTTTGGGAAGAGGGTTGGAAAGAGCGATATTATTTGCATAAATTTAGTGTTTCGAAAGAGAAAGATCCAGTATATTTTCAGAAGTTTCGCAAGCACACTGTAAAAATATTTTTAATTTTTTTATATATATATATTTTTTATTAGCAGTATTTAAATAGAGATAGTATTTTATAATTACATATATAAACAATGTGTAAGTAAATAATATAGCAATTATTATAACTAAACTAGGTATAATAGATACAGATAGTTTTATGAATATCTTATATGTTTTATTATAGATAATTAGTTTTATTAATGTATTCAGTTTTACTTTTACAAATTATTACATAACATCAAGAAAACTCCAGATTTAAAAAAAAAAGATTCATGTGCATTTTCAATTATTATTAAAATTTTATTTATATTTTCTCTTACTATTTCAGACCAGTTAATTAGATATCTAGATTTTAACAAAGCTGAATAAAAGATAAGTTTTGGTCAGATGTTTACTTAGTTACATTTATTGGTTTTGATTAAATAACAACTGACTTTTTAGTAACCATCAACATAACCCTTTGTGGAAGAATCCTTATTGAAAAAAGTTAAATACTTCTTTACTATACACTGATTTTCTATGCAGTTTTTCAACCATATAATCTTGGTGTATTTTTTAGGATTCATATTATTCCTGTAAATAAAATTACTTAGTCCAATAATAAAGTTGTTTATGCATCTATTTGAGAGGTTTCAGTAGATGACTTTTCACTTTTCAATTTTTTTTTTTTTTTTTTTTTTTTGTTATTCACCTCCTCAAGGCCGATAAAGCCACTACAGATGAGGAGGCTACTTATTAGTGGTTATAACCCTCTCTCAACTCTATAACTCCGAAACACGAACCTTGACGAACAAGGCCGCTGCGCGGAGAAACAAGTTGAGCACGGTACTACCAGGGACGTGGTGGGGATCGAACTCGGAACCTCTCGCTTATGAAGCGAGCGCTTTACCACTACACCACTACCGCCAATTACCGCCTACTAACCAATTACTTTATCTTTTTTTAAGCACCCTAAATTAACATAAATATATATAGGATACAGAATAGTTTTTCTTTATTTAACCAGTATATTTTTTATTACTAATCTTTTTCTCTTCAAAATTTATTTCTTTAATACAGCTCTATTTTATCTATCTTTATATTTCTACTATCTAATGATTTTTTTTTTTTTTTTAAACATCTTCGCTTCCAACAAGGCTGCAAGCAGCCACATTAAAGTTGGAAGTTACTGTAAGAGAAAAGATGAAGATTGTAGAGCAAGATAACGATTGACGGACAATTTAAAAGATTGCAAATTATATGAATCAGGAAAGCAAGATGAAGGAAGCGAATTCCAAAGAGCTGATGTTTGAGGAAAAAAACTAGACGAATAAGCGTTTTTGGAGCACTTAGGAGCAGTCACAGAAAAAGGATGACACTTAATTGAATGACGAGTAACACGAGAATGAATTTTAGTAGATGGCACAAGAGACGCTAGCTCTTTAGAGCAGTGCCCATTATAGTATTTGTAGAAAAGAGAAAGAGAAGCAACATTACGACGATGTGATAATGGTTGAAGGTTGGCTGCAAGAGCATGTCCAACTATGTTTACAATGCGTTTTTGCACCTTGTCTAAAAGAGAAAGGGCATCATTAGAAGATCCGCCCCAGATATGGCAACAGTATTCCATACAAGGCCGGATTTGAGATTTATAGAGGTAGAGAATAGAATCCAGAGTAAGAAAGTGGTGAGCTCGATAAAGAGATGCAACCTTAGCAGATGCTAATTTTGCAACCGATTTGATATATGGTTTCCAAGAAAGATTGGAAGTAAGAGTTAATCCTAGAAGATGAAGAGTAGGTGACTCATCGAGTACATCACCGTTCATAAATATAGGAAGATCTAAATTATTGCGATAACGATTGGCTGAAAAAAATTGAGTTTTATCTGAATTAAAGTTCACCAGCCACTGTGAGCCCCATGCTGTAGCAGAAGTGAGATCCTTTTCAAGCTCAAATGCCCCCTCCAGGCAATCAGAGGGTGTTGGTTTCTTATCACGACAAGAATAAATGGTAGTATCATCAGCAAACAATGCCACCTTAGATGTGATAATATCTGGAAGATCGTTAATGTAAATTAAAAAGAGTATAGGGCCAAGGATAGAACCTTGAGGAACCCCTGAAGTTACAGAATAAGAAGAAGAGTGTTGTCCATCGAGGACAACTTTTATGCTACGATTGGAAAGGAAGGATTCAATGATCTTAAAGATGTTGCCGGATACACCATAAGAAGAAAGCTTATGGAGAAGACCAGCATGCCAAACTTTATCAAACGCTTTTGAAATGTCAAGAGCGATGGCCTTAACCTCTCCACCTTCATCTAATGCACGATAAAACCTGTCAGTTATTACTGTTAGCAAATCAGCTGTAGAACGAGAAGATCGAAATCCATATTGATGGTCAGAAAGTAAGTTATTAGATTCAAGATGAGAAATTAAGTGTTTGTTAATTAAAGATTCAAAAACCTTGCTTATGATAGGAAGAAGACTTATGGGACGGTAGTTAGACGAATCAGATCGCTCCCCAGAATTTTTGAAGATAGAAACAAGACTCTGATAAGCACTTGTTGAATAGTTTTGAGAGTATAGACGACAGCTCTGGAGAACACTTCTGCAAGACAATAACAGGTATGTTGTCTGGGCCACAAGCTGTAGAAGAGTCTAGACAGGAAATCGCTTTAGATACAGATGCTGAAGTGATATGAATGTCAAGCAATGAATCAACCTGTTTGTTGGCAATATCAGGTAGAACGCAATTAGTGGAATCAAGAGATGATATTGATGAAAAGTTTTTAGCAAACAGTTCGGCTTTGTCTTTAGGTGAGGTGACAAAGTCTGAACCATACAAGAGAGGTGGAATTATAGATTTGCCCTTATTATTGATATTATTAAAGATTCTCCAGAAGTCACGAGAGCCTAATTTTTGAGATGAGATACGAGATTTCATGACCTGAGAATAGCGGGTTTTGGCGTTAGACAAAACCTTTTTACAGTTGTTTCTAGCAGTAATGAAAAGACGTCTGTTTTCTGGAGAATTGTTTTGCTGATAAATATGGAAGTAACGGTTTCGATTGGCAATCGCAGCAGCACAGTGTGAGGAAAACCATGGAGGAGAGTGAGGCTTGACCTGGAATCGTCGAGAGGGAATAAAAGATTCCATGCCAGCCTGAATCCACGAAGTTATATAAGAAGCACATTTGTCGACAGGAAGTTGAAAGATTTCTACCCAAGGGCCATCACGAAGAAATCCACGGAAAGAATCCCAGTCAGCTTTACTGTAGTTGTAAGAGGTTCGATAGTAGGGGTATTCAGGTGATGAAGAAGAATGAGATATTAGTTTTAAAGAGATCAAACTGTGATCAGAAGCACCTAAGGGTGAATGTGGAGAAACTGAGCACTGACTAGGATCAGAAACAAGACATAAGTCAAGTAGAGAAGGTAAATGATTCGGGTTGTCTGGAAAGCGGGTCGGAAAGTTGACTGTTTGAGTTAAGGATTGGGAAAGGCAAAAGTTGTGGGCTTTAATGCCTGCAGAGTCACTGGCACTAGAGCCAAGCCATTCAGAGTGGTGAGCATTAAAGTCACCGACAACAACTATATTAGCTGATGGATAAAGAGAGAGGGCTTGGTCAATATGATCAGAAATAACATCAAAAAGTGTACAGTCTTGAGATGAAGGAGATCGATATAGAACAAAGAGAAAGGCAATAGCGTGAAGTGGTGCTAAACGAAAACACATGAAAGAATAGTCTGTGGATTCAAACCTAGTTTCACGACAAACAGGTGAATTCTTACGAATGTAAATGCCCAGGCCAAGCATGTGGCTATTGGAGTCTTTACGAATCAGAGGAAGATAACCATCAACACTAAGATCACAAGATGAGACAGCCGAACTCAAATTAGTCTCACAAAGAGCAAGTAGGTCTGGTGAACTTTGCAAGAGATAAGACTCAACAGAAGAAAAGTTACTTCGAAGACCACGAATATTAGTGAATGATAGGTTTAGAGAACTTGGTGATGATGATGGTTTTTTGTGTTTTATAGTTTTTGGTACTTTATTCATTTTTAAATTAGATTGAAGAACTTGACTCGAAGCATAGATAGTACTCAGAACACCGTTTAATAGCCCAAGCAATTGCCTCACTACTAATAAACCCTAAGCCGTAGCAAAGGGCTCCAAATGTGGCCTCCGCAATGCACACCAAAAGTACAAACAGGGACACCATCCATGCGCAACATGGCACTGTTAATACTTTGATATTTTTCAGCTGTTGATGGAATCAGCCTCTCTGAGAGCTACCACAGAGTTCGGGAAACCTGACTACCAGCCGGCCTCAGAACCATAAAACTGAGTTTTAGAGCTGTACCCTCATAAGGAGATAATAGAATGAGTTGCCTAGTCATAAAAACAGTGACACAAGCAAACCCATGCATTGAGTCAAGAATTTAATTTTTTAATAAAATTTTTTAATAAAATTTTAATAAAATTTTATTTAATAAAATTTAAATTTTTTGGCAGCATTAGTTTTTTACAGAAGTGAATGGAATAGGTTTTTAAACTATTTCTCTTTCCTTAGAAAAGATCTTTTGTTTAAACTTTTTTTTTTTTTTTTGTTTCACTTGATCTGCTCTCCTCAATAGATAAACTAGAGCTATATAGTATATACAGTGGCGAACAAAATAATAGGTGCGAACCAAAAAATAAACAAATACGAGAATATCTTTGAAACAAATTTATAAAAAATTTAAATTTTTATTAGAACTTTTATTTTATTACATAAATAAACAGAAATTAATAAAAATTAAGTTATTAAATATATATAATATATTTTAATTTAAAAAAAATAAATTCCACACCGAGCAAAATAATAGGTGTAAAATAAAAAATGAAGATGGAAGTCAATAGGGTTGTAAATTATTAATATTTTGTTGCATACCCTTTATTTTTTAATACTTCCGTGCATCTTGACGGCATTGAATCCACTAGTTTTCTGCAAACTTCTACAGGAATGCTGTACCAAGCCTCCTGGAGCATCATTCACAGTTCATTTCTATTTTTTGGATTTTGTCCAGAAATTTTAAGTTTTAACTGCCTCCATAAATTCTCAATAGGATTTAGATCTGGTGACTGAGGTGGCCTTTCTAAAACTTTTACATTATTGGTCGTAAACCACTCTTTTGCAGCTTTGGATGTATGTTTTGGGTCGCAGTCCTGTTGGAAATGCCAAATTATTGGCATATTTACTTCGGCAAATGGCAACATGACATTATTTAGTATGTCTACGTATGTATATTGGGTCATAATATCTTTGATCCAAAAAAGTGGGCCCACACCGTACCAGGAAAAGCAACCCCACACCATTATATTTCCTCCGCTGTGATTTTTTGCAAAAAAAATTTTTTTCATAATGTTCTTTCTACCAAGTAATGGTACTTTCCTCGGAGTTCGAGCTGGCAACTTACTTTCTAAAAGCCTACTTCTAACTGTCCAAACACTAATATTTTCATTAATTTCATTTAAAATTTTGTTGCTGGCTTGAATGGGTCTTTTTTTGAAATAATTGTAATGTGATCATCTGTACGCTGACACGTTTTGCGTGGTCTTCCTCTATTCTCACGTGATTTTTCTGGTTTTAAGGCATTTGTAACTTTATTTTGAGAACATCCCATTGTAACTGAAATTTCCTTGTAAGTTTTTCCTTGTTTTCTTAAGTTTCTAATAAGTTTTCTTTCTATTGCTGTGCAATGTTTTCCTCTTCCCATTTTATATCTAATTCTAATTCAATACAAATAAGATATGTTATTATTTTATATAAGTTGCATAAATATTGACCTTACCTTTATATCAACAACAAATAACTTAAATAAATAAACAACTAAATAAACTAAACTAAACTAAATAAACTTAATAAACTTAACTAAATAAACAACTGACAGGTTTTATCATGCATTAGATGAAGGTGGAGAGGTTAAGGCCATCGCTCTTGACATTTCAAAAGCGTTTGATAAAGTTTGGCATGCTGGTCTTCTCCATAAGCTTTCTTCTTATGGTGTATCCGGAAACATCTTTAAGATCATTGAATCCTTCCTTTCCAATCATAGCATAAAAGTTGTCCTCGATGGACAACACTCTTCTTCTTATTCTGTAACTTCAGGGGTTCCTCAAGGTTCTATCCTTGGCCCTATACTCTTTTTAATTTATATTAACGATCTTCCAGATATTCTCACATCTAAGGTGGCATTGTTTGCTGATGATACTACCATTTATTCTTGTCGTGATAAGAAACCAACACCCTCTGATTGCTTGGAGGGGGCATTTGAGCTTGAAAAGGATCTCACTTCTGCTACAGCATGGGGCTCACAGTGGCTGGTGAACTTTAATTCAGATAAAACTCAATTTTTTTCAGCCAATTGTTATTGCAATAATTTATATCTTCCTATATTTATGAACGGTGATGTACTCGATGAGTCACCTACTCTTCATCTTCTAGGATTAACTCTTACTTCCAATCTTTCTTGGAAACCATATATCAAATCGGTTGCAAAATTAGCATCTGCTAAGGTTGCATCTTTTTATCGAGCTCGGCACTTTCATACTCTGGATTCTATTCTCTATCTCTATAAATCTTAAATCCAGCCTTGTATGGAATACTGTTGCCATATCTGGGGCGGATCTTCTAATGATGCCCTTTCTCTTTTAGACAAGGTGCAAAAACGCATTGTAAACATAGTTGGACATGCTCTTGCAGCCAACCTTCAACCATTATCACATCGTCGTAATGTTGCTTCTCTTTCTCTTTTCTACAAATACTATAATGGGCACTGCTCTAAAGAGCTAGCGTCTCTTGTGCCATCTACTAAAATTTATTCTCGTGTTACTCGTCATTCAATTAAGTGTCATCCTTTTTCTGTGACTGTTCCTAAGTGCTCCAAAAACGCATATTCGTCTAGTTTTTTTCCTCGAACATCAGTTCTTTGGAATTCGCTTCCTTCATCTTGCTTTCCTGACTCATATAATTTGCAATCTTTTAAATCGTTCGTCAATCATTATCTTGCTCTACAATCTTCATCTTTTCCCTTACAGTAACTTCCAACTTTAATTAATGGCTGCTTGCAGCCTTGTTGGAAGCGAAGATGTTTTAAAAAAAAATAATAAAAAAAATAAAAATAATAAAATGTTTTTAATCCTACAGCAAACAGGTTAAAATAAACACACACCTATTATTTTGCTCCACCAAATTTGTAGGTCAAATATATAAATAGGGTATTCCCCTCATAAATTTGTAAGAAATTGGAAATATACTGCTCTCTGTTATAATAAAATAAGCATAGTTTGTGTAGCAATCAGTTCCTAGATGTCACTTTATAAAATATACTGTAAAATGTCAATTTAAGTGAAATTTATTATTCACACCTATTATTTTGCTCGCCACTGTATGTTACTGTTACCTGCTTGACAAGGAATTAACTAAATGCTAATGTTTCTAATATAATATAATATTGCAACTCTAAGTTTCATTCAATGACTCTTCTTCAGGCAAGTAGCAAAATTAAAGTTTTAGTACTTGCATGAAGATTGTGGTAACATGAAACTCAGAGTTATAATTTTATATTACATTATAAACATTAGGATTTAGTCAATTCCTGATACTGCAGGTAACAGAAATGTATATAAATATATATATATATATATATATATATAGAGAGAGAGAGAGAGAGAGAGAGAGAGAGAGAGAGAGAGAGAGAGAGAGAGAGAGAGAGAGAGAGAGAGAGAGAGAGAGAGAGAGACACATACATACTTAACAAGTTTTTTTTGCATGATTTTAGGAATGATATTTATAATAAAGTGAGTAGTTAAATTATGTTACATAGCATCTTATGTTTTATTCTTAAGGTGGTTTAAAAAAATTACAAAACTGGTGTTTTATAAGTTCAATTAGCATAAGTCAAGTAAGAAATGAAATAAGCATTTGTCAATTATAAAGAAAAAAAATGATTTTTTAAAAAACATTTTAGTTTTCTAAGGAGTTAAATATATTGACAAAGTAATAGTTTTAGTAATTTAATAGTAAAATCAAAATGATATTTTTTGTATATATTGAAAATGAAAAAGTAAGCATATTTTAACATTGTTTTAAATATTAATGTTAAAATTGAAAACTTTAATTCTCCAATTTTTAACTTATATATGTAATTCTTTTGTCTAATTTAGGCTAATGAATATGTTATTGGTTTGTGTTGGGTGCTACGCTATTATTATCAGGTTAGTTGTTACACTATTATCAGGTTAGTTGTTACACTATTATCAGGTTAGTTGCTACACTATTATCAGGTTAGTTGCTGCACTGCTATCATCAGGTTAGATGCTATGCTATTATTATCAGGTTAGTTGATACACTATTATGGTTAGGTTAGTTGCTACACTATCTTGTTTTATTATTTAAGGGTTGTTGTTCATGGAATTGGTTTTATCCTTTTCACTATGCTCCTTTTGCATCTGATTTTGGTGATATTGAAGACTTAGATGTAAAGTTTGAGAAAGGCACAGTACCTGTAAGTTATTTATTAATAATAAATATTATTTTAACAACATAAGAATAATGATTTTAAATAAATAAAGTAAAAAATGTACTTTTTAAATTTAGTTTAAACCATTGGAACAACTTATGAGTGTTTTCCCTGCTGCAAGTGGAAAATTTTTACCTCCAACATGGAGATCTCTAATGTCAAGTCCGGTATTTATTTTTTTGATTATATCCTTTAAATTGTTAAATACAAGCTATAATACTGCTTTAAAAAGTCAAACATATAGTTAAATGTCAGGAAATATATTATAAAAATCAGGCAAATATTGGTTTTGGTTTATTATAACAAATTGGTTTCTCTTTTTCTTTCCTTCTTTCAAAAATAATTCCATTGGTTCAAAGGAATGGAAATACACACATTTAATTTTTTCAATTGAATTTATTTATTAACAATAAAATAGCTTGGTATCAGAAATGATTGCACATTTCTGACCTATTATTTGTTTTGTCTCGCTTATCGAAGAAATGATTTATACTCAAAATCTAATTTACTAATCTAGTGTTGCTTTTATTTGCAAGTTATAGTATTTTTCGAAAATTATTATGATGCAAATTCTGTTTTTTAGGATTCTCCTATCATTGACTTTTATCCTACAGATTTTAAAATTGATTTAAATGGAAAAAAGTTTGCGTGGCAAGGTAGCTATTTTTGTTTTTACAAATTGATTACTTTAACAATTAGTTTACGTTACTATTTTCAGATGGTTTTTTTTTTTTTTTTTAAATCTTATATCATTATCCTTTATTTTTATTTTTGTTTTTTATTTTTTATTTTTTTTGTAAAAAACTTTAAAATTGTAAATGTTCAATATTAGGTGTGGCACTTCTTCCGTTTGTTGATGAAAAAAGACTTCATAGAACACTTGTTAGTGTGTACAATGACTTGACAGAAGATGAGAGTATGTTTTTTTTTTAAATTTAAACTATGTTTTAATTGGAGGCTTAGATAACTTAAGAGTATGCTAATTAATTTTAAATTCATTGTTTTTTTCAATAAAAAATATTGTAAATCTATTTAAGTTGTTTCTTTTTTCTTTTGTTTTTTTGAAAAGAAATCATAATTTATTCTTTAAACTTTTAGTTCGAAGGTCACGTCGTGATGATGAAGTGTTGTTTGTAGGAAAGGCAAATCCTCTTTTTGACTACCTTATAGGTTTACATGAAAGTAGTATGTTAAAAGAGGTAAAAGATAAAAAATGATTAAAATAGACTAAAGTTGAAATGTTTTTGTTGTTATTTGTTGAAAATACTAAAAAATTTACATGCATAATGATAGAATTAACACTAAATTACTGATCCAATTTCTATTTACATGCATAATGATAGAGTTAAAACTAAGTTTCTGTTCCTGTTTCTATTTACATGCATAATGATAGAATTAACACTAAACTACTGTTTTTAACTAATTAGATATCAAAAACTTGATAAAATTTTATTAGAGATATCTTAACCACACAGTTAGATAGTAAATAGTGTTAACCACACAGCTAGATAGTAAATAGTGTTAACCACACAGCTAGATAGTAAATAGTGTTAACCACACAGTCAGATAGTAAATAGTGTTAACAACACAGTTAGATAGTAAATAGTGTTAGATGCAATTTTATTTTTTTAATTAAATCATTTTGTTTATTTTTAGAAACAGAACATTGTTACAGATTTATCCTTGGGTGTCAGGGGAACAGTGTACTATGATGAAAATGGAGTTCTTCCAGGAAAGTTAGTAAAATAGTTGAATTTTAAGCATGACAGTGTCAGATAATTAAAGATACGAATATTGGACGTGTTGTATAATAAAACAAAGGGTTTTGTTATTAATATTAACAATATAATTTCTGACAAAATTTCTGTTTTATACAAAAAAAAAAATTTTTATTTAGGCGATACGTGTGTCCGCTACCTGACGGTGAACATATTGATTGTACACAAACGTTTAGGTATTGTTTGAGTTTTGAAAACCCATTTTGTGTTAATAGTGAAATTAATGGTTATAATTTATATGTGCTTTGAATTTAGTGTAAAGTACAACGATCCTGTTTATGAAGAAGATTTCGTCTATCTTGCCAGAGTTCTCGATAAAGCGACGTAATTATTATAATTTGTTATCTTTTTTATCATCTTAAAATGACTATGTTAAGAATTTATTTATTTTTTAGGCCACCAGACCGCATATTAAAACCAGGAGATTTTGAGCAAAGTAGACAGTGGTCACCTATGCCAGGCATGGGTCGTGGTTCACGCAATCCCAACCATATAGGAAGTGGTGGTCATAGAATGATACGGTTTAACTTTTTTTCATAAAAACTTCGATAATTTTAAACAATTTTTTAAATATATTTACTATATATTATAAAAAGTTATAATTTTTTGTAAATTATCTTTAGACATGAACTGGCTTCTAATAGTATCTCGCCTCGCTATCGAACATCGTCGCCTTATACACAAACCCCTTTATCTTATCAAAGTCATCAAGACGGGGGTCGAAACACTAGTTTTGGTGGCTACAATAACTCACCAAGAAGTTATCATACCTCCCCGGTAGACATCAATAGTTCTAGAAACTACAACAATAATACTAGAAGTTGTGATAATTCACCAAGGAGTTTTAATTCACCAAGAGACAATCAAACATATAACCGAGGTGATTATCACTCTCCTCGCCATGCTTATAATTCGTCACGTGATCATAATTCATCACTTGGAAGTTATGGCACACCTCAAAGAACATACAGCTCGCCACAAATCGGAGGATATGTATGATTTGTACTTTTTTTTTCTTTTGTTTCATTTTAAGAAAATTTTTAAATGTGTACATGTTTGTAAAATTTCCGTTATTATGTATTTTTATGCAAAATCAGCAACCATGGAGCAGTGTTAGACCTTCTTTTTGTTTACCATCCCCGCACAGCGACAGAGACGATCTTGAACGCCAACGTTATAGTGCTGATCGTGGAAAAAATCAAAGTCAAAATGATGTAAGTAGTATGATGTAATGATGTTATGTTAAAAAATAGTTTATTATAATTCATTATTTTCTTTTTTATATTTTTAACGCTTACATAACGTTTTAATATGCTTTGTTTTTTTTGGCAGAACCGTCGACGATCTTATTCTGATGTTCAAAAACCGAGGTGGTAGCTACTAAAACAATTAAGCTAAAGATTATTATGTATAAAAAATAACAGCTTTCTGGCTTACACGAATATTGTTTCTTCATTTTAAAAGATACCCCAAAATGTATTTGATGAGTTTAATAGATTAATTACTAACTGATTTATTTTGCAAATTTTTATAATTTACAAATTTAGCTGCCGTGGCGCAACTGTTTAAATGCTGACATAATTTAATCGATATCAGCATGTCATAACAGACAACTGTCAATGATGTCAACATTTTAACAGTTTAGAATTCTATATCTTCACCTTGACATAGTACTCATACTGCTTAGTACTCATACTTTTCTTTATGACGCAATAATTCAAAATCGCAAATCATTTCTCAATATTAAAACCATAGTTGGCACGTACCAATACTACGCCTAATCAATGTAAAAGTCGTATTATGTAATTAAACGATTAATGCGTTTCTAAGGGTAAAATTAAAAACGCTTATTTATTGAAGGAGATTTGTTATATGCGTTCAAATTTAGGCAAACTATTCTTTGTACTGGCAATCCATTGCACTTGTAAATCTTTTACGTCTACTTATTGGTTGTCCAATAAACGCAAAGCTTCAGCTTTATTAGATAATTAAACGCTTTTAGCAACTTACTCTTTATTCTCCCATCTTTATAATTAGATTAAAATAACCTTGCCAGACAATTCTTACATTCCTTTAATAACAATTTATATAGCATAAATAATTTAACACTATTCTTAACATAATATGTAAAGAGGAAGACACACGCTGCATTAACTAAACTTATTATAGGAAAAATCAATGGGGCAATAATTGATTGATAAAACTTACCTAAAGATCTTTAGTTCTTATTGTAAACACCTTCCAGAGATTGTAGTAATCTCCTTAAGATGTTACAATTAGCAGGTGTGTGAAGCATTAAGGCTTGTTTTCTCAGAAGCCTCAACTCACCTCAGTCTATAGAACTCTTAGAACTATAGAACTAAAGAAATTAAAAACTAAGAAATGCTTATTCCAGACATTTACTGAATTAAATGCTGTTGATGTAATCAACACGCTAGATTTTGAGTCATTAGCTTCATTACATGCCGCTTAAGAGCCAGCAAAACTAGCAGTGGAATTCCTTAGCAGAGAGGTTGTAACGTTATTGACAGCAGATACTGTTCTTGAATTCATGCTTTCAAAACTATTTTCTATGAATACAGAAATTGCATCTTTATTGCATTCAAATTTAAAAAAGCGCATTGATGAAAGAATTTACGAAAATTTATGCTGTTGTTAAAGTGCCTAAAAGATCCTTCAGTTGTTCCATTAAAAAATACTTTAATTTACTTCTAATGAAGCACCATGTACAATATTCGATAGTTCACTTGTTTCTCTTAAGGATGAATTAAATGCACTTCTCAATAAAGATAGCATTACACACTTGCCTAAACCTGCCGATCAATTTAAATGGCTTAAGCAAGAGTTTTTATTGTACCGAAATACGGGCAAAAGAACAGAAAATCTTGAAAAAATTTACAATGCGATAATCTCTATAAAATCCACCCCAACAGATGTCGAAGGGTTTTTTTAATTTTATTTTTTTTTTAATTTTCGTGCTGAAACTAGTTGCACTAGTTTCTATTATCTGATGAATCATTAAAATCTTTAGTTTTCTTAAAATTTTTAAACAATAAAAATAAATCATTGTAAGTTTTATTTTGAATTATAAACATAATGTTAGAACACTTTGTTTAAATAAATTTTTTTAATAAATAATGCAAGATAAACTTACATAAGTTTTATTAATTAACAAAAAAACCAAAAACCACGGTTAACCGCGGATTTTTTAAAACTAAAGCCGAAACTGCGGTTTTTTATAAATGTGGTTTTTTGGAAATCCTAAAGTTTAGGTATATATTTTTGAAATATACTTCTTTTTTATACTTTTTTACTCAGCACTCATACAAAATTAAGAAATGTTTTTAAAAAAAGTTAGAAACAACTCAGCTGAAAGCAAAATTTAGAGAAAAATAAAGGAAAATATATTCCGTATTTTTTCCGGATATTTACCCAAACAAATTTCCGAAATTTTAAAATATGGTCTGGATGATCTATATTTACATAAAGTTACTACTTTTTTCCTATATTGATATACTTCTAATACCAATATCTAATATATATATATATATATATATATATATATATATATATATATATATATATATATATATATATATATATATATATATATATGTATATCCATTGATTAAGAGGAACAGGTATTGGGAGTATTTATCGAGCTTTTACAAACGTTTGATACAGTTAATCATAGTATTTTACTTATAAATGAGAATTTATGAAGTATATTTAAAAACTTATAAAATTAATGTATTTAACATTTAAAAAAAGCTCAATAAATACTTTTATTATAAGACTTCTTTAAACTAAAAGACTATTCGCCCATACTAAGAACCTTAGTTGTTGTGTATTTGATACACCAATTTTAAAATATGTTACTGTGTATCATCTTAATCAAATCAAATCTCTATATTCGATATAGTCTCTTTAGTCGATAAATATAAGGGGAATGTAGGCGAAGATGATGAGACTTCTTAGATAGTATTATCTTTTCTTTTTTTTTTTTTAATTTTATTTAGGAGCCACAAGAGGTCCTTACGATCTTATCACAGAGCACCACAGATGAGCATTTAATTGAAAGTTCAAGTTTTAATCATAAGTTGTTTATTTGTGCTTTTAGATATATGTAAAAAAAAAATAGAAAAAAATTCCTTAGCAACATCATAGCGACGGTGGTTTTCCTCTACACAAATTCATTTTTTAATGTTTAAACTAATTTGTAATTTGTTTTTCCCAAATTAATATAGTATCTGCTTTTTTTTTCTGTAAATTATTAGGATGCTAAAAAACATACTCTAACACATCGGTAAGCGAAAGATATTATGACTCAAAATGAGATTTTGATTTTTCAAAAAAACAAAGACCAGATATATTACTGATTTGGGGAGAAATGTAGGAGAGTGCTACTACATTTACTAATTTATGGATAACGTGCAAGAGAATGCTGCCACATTGACTGGGTTGGTGCAGGAATAAATCAATCGATGTAGCAGCACTCTCCTACATTTCTCCCCAAAGCAGTAATATATCTGGTCTTCGTTTTTTTGAAAAATCAAAATCTCATTTTGAGTCATAGTATCTTTTTTACCTTATCTTATCTTATCTCGCTTACCTAAAACATGAAGCACATTTCATTAAATTAGCTGGTTTTATTATCAATTTGTAAGAGTCCTTGCCTCCTTCTACAAGAAGATTTATTGAAAATAAATTAACTTTATTGTTATTACTAGATTTGAAATTAATGGGTAATTCATCCAATTGTCCAAGAAAGAGAAAACATAAGTTTAGAAATAATCAACACACAGTTAAAAAAAGTTTAACTTCAGAAAATGTTGTAAGTTTTCCAAATTAAAAAAAATTAAGAGTAGTGAAAATTGCAACTGGAGTTTCATCCACTGATGAAAACAATTATTCAATTTTGATCGACTTTCAATAGCTAAAAAGATTCATAGAGCAGACAGCCAAATGTTCTGAATGTGGCTCTAAATACGTGACACTCTGGAACAAACTTAGTTCACGCATTAGATACGCATGCTTCCAAATTAATACTATTATCTCAACAATTATCAAGATAATGTTAATTTTTTTATTTCTAAAAAATGTTCACCAAGTACTGAAACTCAAGAAGAGCATGGAAAAAGCTGCACAATTAGCATTTGATCAGTGTGATGTAGGTAAAAAGATTATGAATTATGGAACTTGTTGTACTTCCATCGGTGGCACATGGCAAAAACGTGGACACGTATAAAATGTTGTTACAGCTTGTCATAATGTTAAATATATTGATGTGCATGTAATGTCAAAACACTGTCGCAAATGCAATATAAAAAGTGTAAGACTACAAAATGCTGAATATAAAGATCAATTAATGAATCATAATTGCAATATAAATCATAAAAGATTATCTGGCAGGGTCGTATCTAGCTTTAGCTTGGCGCTACCACCTATGACAATTTTCCCAAATACATTTTTGATAAAAAAAAACTATAGGGCGTTCATAGACCTCGTTTAAGACCTGATCTGATGTAAAAAAAAAAATAGTTAAAGTTCTTATTGCACTTCTTCATCTACAATGTATAACACTCCTTCGTAAAATTAATTACATACATAAGTACGCAACATTAGTAAAGTGTGCCATCATTTTGATGAACAGTGACAATATTTCTTTCCTTTTTGTTTGCTTTTATCTAATTTATTTAATAATGTCGGAGCCGGAGCTGTTGAAATATTTAGTAGATCAGTATTTAGAGACATAATTTAATTTACTATGAATACTTAGGGGATGGAAACATCTCTTCTTTTAAGGAAGTAATTGATTCAAATCCTTATTCACAGTTTGATGTGACACCAGTAAAGTTAGAATGTGTTGAGCACATTCAAAAAAGATTAGGGAACAGGTTACGTGCCAATATAAAAGAATAATATTCTTTTATTTAATGCCTTCATGTTATAAAGGCACTAAAACCCCGCAATGAAGAAGTCCGTTCGCACATTGTATTCAACTAACCGATAAATCTTACCGCTATCAATTTTGTCCACCAAGTGTTGACAGTTGGTGTATGTTTAAAAAACACAAATCAACAGGAAAAAGTTTTATTAGTCACATCAATATACCAAAATGGATTCATGATATTATAAAGCCAATCTTTATTAGCCGATTGGAAGATGAGCTGTTATCCAAATGTCTTCACGGTCAAATAAAGAACTCAAATGAAAGCATAAATCATATAATTTGGAATAATTTGCCCTAAAAATATTTTCGTTGAGCAAAAACTATTATTTTTTGCTCAACAAAAATATTTTTAGGTGCAATTGCTGCAATTGTTCATAGTTTATTCTGCAATTGTTCAGTTTAATGATGGCACTGGTGCTTTAAACAAAGTTTAAAATCACTTCAATATTACTGATGGTATATGTTTTCAAAATGGTTCAGTTCATAAAGATGGAACAAGTATTCAAATGTCAAAAAAGAAAGCATCAGATGATGGTTAAAAACGAAGAAAGACAATCAGGAAGATTAGGAAAGGATTTATAGACATTCAAAATGAGAAAGAAATAACATTCACCAAAATCAAGGCCCAAAGTATGTTTTTTTAGAAACTATGACCCAAAAACTGGAAAGAACACCTTCATTTATGATCTAAAAACTATTGTCGTTACAATAAGGGTATTTAAAAAATATTTGTGAAAGGTATTTCAATAATTTTGGTGAATGTTTTTAACTTATTATCAATGAATATTTAGGCCAAATTTGAAGTTATTTTTTTGAACAGTTTTTAAGTTATTTGGTTTAGAAGGTATACCTAAATTGCATCAAATTTAGGTGAATATTGTATTAAAAAAGGGTATTACCTTTTTTTTTTTTTTTTTTAATAAAAGATTTAGTTTTAGCGTATTAAATATGAAGAACCAAAAAAATATAACAATAAGTTTAATGAAAGATTTAGATTTTTCTATATTTTTCTATACTATATCGAATATACTTTTACAAGTTAAACAGTGCTATTTGTTTTTATTTATGCCATTCTTTAAAACACGCGCAGTATAACTGACTCTTTTAAAGACTCTTGTTTAACACTAGGAGTGTTTATTTGTTTATTTGTTCAAAGCACTTGATACTTTAAATAATCAAGTCCTTTAAATAATCAAGTCCAAGTTTAAAAACAAGTATCATAAATAACCGTAAACAGTTTATTCAATACAAAGATTTCATTATCTTATCTATTAAAAATATTACATGTGGTTTTCCACAAGGATCAATACTCGGTCCATTCATTTTTATAATATACGTATATGATCCATTGACAGATCCAGGATTTTTTAGGGTTTGAGATAACTTCCAGACGTGGAGCAAACTCCAAACATTTCGATGTTTATACTTATGTCAAAAATGTTGCTTTGCAAAAAGTTGCGATGATTGGTAGCTGGGAATATAAAACGCCCTTTAACTTCATCCCCTCCCCCTCCCTTTCCCCAAACTTGAGGGGTAACAAGTTGAGGAAATATTTGTTGTACTATTCTCAACTAGACTTATATTCATCAATAAATTTTAAGTTTCAGAGCATTATCTCTCACCGTTTAAAAATTATGACTATATAAAAATTTGTAACCCCTTCAATTTGAGGGTGGTTTAAACTTTATATGGTCGTAATTTTTGAACGCTGAGAGATAATACTATGAAAATTAAAATTTATCAATGTGATTTGTATATAAATATAAATAAAAAAAAAAATCTTTCTCTGGCCGTATTTAATGTTTACCTTAAAACCAATAAATAATCTCTAAGAAATACCAACCTTCTATATGAGCCTTTTTGTCGAACAAATTTTAACCAATTTTGCATTGATTATCGTGCACCCTATTTTTGTAATAAAGTTGTTTTGCCTAATTTTAATTTTGATCTACCTACTTCTTTGCACCTTTTTAAAATCAAGCTGAAAATCTTTTACTCTCCCATATTATCAAAATTTGACAATAATATTTATATAATGGAAATATTTATTAAACTTTATTACCTAAACAACAAAGTGATATGTGTATGTATATACTATTAGGTTTTACTTTTAATTACTTTACAACGTAACATTTTGTTAACACTTTATAAGGTTCTGACGATAAGATCTTACTGATCTTCTTTCAGATACCTAGTTTTTCTAATGTTAGTATTATTTGATTACTTTATAAATTGTATTAATTTTTATCTACTCACATTATGTTGTAAAAACGAACTAACAAATGTAAGCTAAAATGTTAAAAGAAAAAAAAAAAAGAATCGGTTTTTTGTTTCTTACCGATGTCCTTATCTTTGGAACAAAATAGTTTTACCTAGTTTGCGGGCTATAGGTAACTAAAACTTATCCGCTCCTTTTTGAGAGATTCACACTCCTTATTGAGAAGTTCACGCATTTTTCTGAGTCATTTTACCTGCTTTTTTCATAGTTGAACAAATGTTTAAAACTATTTTACTTATGCTTCGATTGATTACAAATAAAAACTTACTTATGCTTCCATTGATTACAAATAAAAACTTACTTATGCTTCGATTGATTACAAATAAAAACTTACTTATGCTTCGATTGATTACAAATAAAAACTAACTTATGCTTCGATTGATTACAAATAAAAACTTACTTATGCTTCGATTGATTACAAATAAAAACTTACTTATGCTTCGATTGATTACAAATAAAAACTTACTTATGCTTTGATTGATTACAAATAAAAACTTACTTATGCTTCGATTGATTACAAATAAAAACTTACTTATGCTTCGATTGATTACAAATAAAAACTTACTTATGCTTTGATTGATTACAAATAAAAACTTACTTATGCTTCGATTGATTACAAATAAAAACTTACTTATGCTTCGATTGATTACAAACAAAAACTTACTTATGCTTCGATTGATTACAAATAAAAACTTACTTATGCTTCGATTGATTACAAATAAAAACTTACTTATGCTTCGATTGATTACAAATAAAAACTTACTTATGCTTCGATTGATTACAAATAAAAACTTACTTATGCTTCGATTGATTACAAATAAAAACTTACTTATGCTTCGATTGATTACAAATAAAAACTTACTTATGCTTCGATTGATTACAAATAAAAACTTACTTATGTTTCGATTGATTACAAATAAAAATTTACTTATGCTTCGATTGATTACAAATAAAAACTTACTTATGCTTCCATTGATTACAAATAAAAACTTACTTATGCTTCGATTGATTACAAATAAAAACTTACTTATGCTTCGATTGATTACAAATAAAAACTTACTTATGTTTCGATTGATTACAAACAAAAACTTACTTATGCTTCGATTGATTACAAATAGAAACTTACTTATGCTTCGATTGATTACAAATAAAAACTTACTTATGCTTCGATTGATTACAAATAAAAACTTACTTATGCTTCGATTGATTACAAGTTTTCAAATGCATGTTAAACCTTATCTTAAACAAATTTTTTTTTAAACTTTAAATGAAAGAGTAAAATCGATCAAATTTAGTTCAAGATGAATATGCAAAGAAAACTGAGTTATTCAAAAAAAACACAAATAATCATGTTTTTGTTGTCTGAAGAAGCATATAAAAAGTCACCATATGGAGTCTAGCCACCCAAAAAAAAATTTAGTGCTAAGATTGAATGTTTCCCCTTCAGTTCTGGCTACACAAATCTTTAATTTAAAAGAGAACGCTTTCTAAATTATTTAGAAACTAAATACTATAATACACAAAAATTTCACAGAGGATTTATGCAACTAATATTGCAACAGAAGTAATATATTTATGCAACTAATATTGCAACAGAAGTAATATATTTATGCAACTAATATTGCAACAGAAGTAATATATTTAGAATCACTGTATTAGCTAAAGTTTGGTATTCTTGAAATAAAGAAAGAAAAAACTATCGAAAAAAGAAAAAAAGAAAACGGTTTCATTTGAAGACATCAACTGTGGAAAATGTTACATTTGTACCCAAGAAAGTGAAACTAAAAGTACAGCAATCTTTCGTTTTAAAATATTTTGTTAAAACTGTTGAGAATGAAAACTATGAAAGCAAATCATTAGCAACCGCTTCTTTCTGGGAAAACACTTTTAGATCATTGGAAAAAATAATTGGTAATCCGTACTCAAAAAAGTCAGCTGTTCAAAATATTAAACATTTGGTTTTGTCACAGGGAGAAAAACAAGCTAAACAGATTTCTTCTGGTTAACTAAAAGAATGAAATGGAAAGGAACGTAAAGTCTCACTTGCAACAAGTACATAAATAAATAAGTAACCATTTTAATTTTTAGATAAAAATTAAACAAGATACTATTGAATTTAGAATTAAAATTTGAAAACTGACTGTAGAGCTTTAAACCTTAAAACTAAAATATTTTCATAAATGAATTGATTTTATAAATGGTTTCTAGCATTTGAAGTAATAAAAAGAAAAAATTAAATTATAATTTACAGAGCAATTATAGTTTATAAATTTTTACTTATACTTTAATCAATGATTTTAATGTTGAAGCATGAGCAGGTTAAAAAACACACTTAAATCATAACCACAAAAATCAGAATAGCCTTGTAATTTTGTTGTGATAAATAAATCTTTAAAATAGGTATTTTTAAAAAAAGTTTTATTCTTTAAACAAACAATTTAATTGGAGAGCTACTTAGGTGCATAAGTTTTAAACACGCTAACTCAAAAATTTTGAAAATTTTTTGAGTTAGTTATGTTTAAACACATAAGCCAAGACAGACAAACATGTTTAAGGTTTGTAAGATTAAATTTTTCCATTAAAACTGAGGTTATAATAAATTGGAAATCAATTTAATTGGAGAGCTTCTCAGGTGCGGCCGTGGTGCAGTGGTAAGAGCTCTTGCTCAATAAACATGAGATCCGGGTTCGAAGCGAGCTTGGGCACATTTCTGCGTCACGATAAGGAAGGAGGCGTGAACTTCCTGGTTAAATGCACTTCTGCGATGCTCTGTGACAAGACCGTTAGGTCTTCTTGGTACACCTAAATAACAGAAACAAAAAAAAAAAAAAAAAAAAAAAAAAGAGGTGCATAGTTTTTAAACACGTTACTGCAGTAACATTGCACAGCAATGCTTACGTATTTATAAATGGACGAATCCAATTGCAAAAGTGATATGTCGTCAAATCTTTGGAATTCTTGTATTTTAAAAAAAAAAATTTGCTTTTTCGTTTTTTAAATACAAGATTTCCAAAATTTTAATTTTTCATACTTTGTAAACTTGTAAATAATTTATTTTTTACCTATCAATAATTTATTTTATCATAACACGAGTTGTTTTTTAGTTTGAAAACCATCTAATATATAATAGGATATAACATTTCAATTGTAAACGATCTCACATAAAAAACTGTAAAAAACCCTAATTACAAATGTTTACTTTACCAATGAAAAAAGCCAAAAACCACTTTTTTGTTCCATTGTTATTATTACCTTGAAGTTTTTAAATATAAATTACTCTTTACGCTTCGGTGTTAAGTAATTTGCGGAATGCTTTTATTAATAAAAACATGAATGATGAGTTCCTTCTTACCTGGATATTCAAAAAAAAAAAAAAAGTTCTCAAAATTAAAACTAATTAATAAACGCATATACATATATAAGTACGAAACCTCGAATGTTTAATGATTTTTAAATGTTTTTTGTGAGTGGAAGTAAATAAACACATACAATTTCAATACATTTATTGAAAGAAGTAGCTGTTAATGATGTTTCAAGTTTCATGTTTTTATAAGCTGCTTTTTGATAAGAACGTTTTTATTGTCTAAACTTAAACTTTTTTTTTATAGCTTTAAGTTTGATTGATAATTTTTAACAATTTCTTGATATAATACATATCAGAACTTTTAACTGTAAAACTGTGGACTGCATGGACTGAACAAATACGATTATTGATATACATAAGATTATTATCCTAATTATAATTGTTTGAGTATGCTTGATTAATACAACATTATTTATGTTGGTTTAAAGTTTTATGTATATTTTAAAATAGTATGTTTTGAATTTAGTGCTTTTTAATTTAGTAATAACAATAAAATTAGTTTAATAAAGATAACGTGGATAGTAATATTAATATTAATAATAAAAATAGTTGTTCAATGTGTATTTTATGAATGTTGTTTTTGAATAATAATAATAATAATAATAATAATAATAATAATAATAATAATAATAATAATAATAATAATAATAATAATAATAACAATAATAATAATAATAGTAATAATAATAATAATAATAATAATAATAATAATAATAATAATAGTAATAATAGTAATAATAATAATAAGAAGAATAAAATTAACAATAACACTCAGGTAAACAATTTGTAATTTTAATAATGATTTTTTGCGGGTATTTTTTTGTTGTTGATATATTATGTAAAGTGTAGTTACACTTAGTTTTGTTTATTCAATTTTTAGTTGATGTGTGTATACAATAATATTTCTCCATATTTAAGCAAAATTATTATAATTTTTTTAGAAAATGACATTATTTTGTATAATCTTGTGGATTGGTATATTAGGAGTTATACATGCCCAGACAATTGCAGATTGTTCAGATGCTGAATCATCTTGTGCTAGTTGCTTACAAAATCCAGCATGTACCTGGTGTAATAATGTGAATGGTGGTAGTTGTATACCAACTGATACATCTAGTCTTTTCTGTCCAGAACAGTTATATCGTATTCAATGTCCCAACAATGAAAACAGTAATAATGAAAAACTTGAAAACATTTTTCAATTGTTGTCTAACCTAAAATCTTTTCAATCTCAACCAAAACCAAACCAATTCATTGAAAATTCATATAATTTTAATGCTGATACTGAAGTTCAAGAAAAAGATACCTCCAGTACATCTGAGTTAACAGAGTTACTTCATAAACTTATGTTACTAAAACTTCTCAGAAAATTAAAGCAATCTGGTGGTTCTCTTAGTGATGATGAACGTAAACTGTTGATAGAATTGACAAATTCTTCACCTGGCATTTTAAAAACAACTGCTATAACACCAAGATCATTAAAACCCATTATTTCCCAACCCACAAATGGACCCCTTTTGCATTTGATAAATGACAAAGAAAATGATAAAATGACACAAATAAGTACAGCAATCAGTAATTTTCCTGATTTTTCTTCAAGAATTTTTTCGACTCCATCTAGTGTTATGTCTGAAAGACTTGCTTCCACTGTTCAATATATACATAATGAAAAGCCATTATTACCATTAGATCGTTATGAAACTGTCAATGTGGATTATTCAGAGTCTGAAACCAACAGAGTTTTTAAGGTAAAAAAGCTTCAAACACCGAATTCTTTTATTTCAGAAAAAGAAAATTTTAACATTGTTTACTGCCCATTTATAAAAGAATCAAAGAATTGTAACATTAAAGAAAATTGTACATGGTGCAATACTATGGACAGTTGTATTAGTAGAACTTCAAATGATTATAAATTATGTGTTGAAAGCAAGAGCAAGATGACTGATGGAGAATTTGGTGAGTTTTTTTTTAAATTTTATTCAAAATATTATCAACAGTTTTACCATAAAACAAAAACTTGAAAGGTTTATATACAGGCTTGCAAAGCAAAACTGCATAGCTGTTGCCAGCTACTAGCCAGAGCTAAGAAAAACTGGCTGCACTGGTTCTTAAAACTGGTTCTTAAAACAACAAAAAATAACTACTCTTTTGGTTTTTTCAAAAAAAATGTCAGGCTGCAGATTTATTTTTTAATTAACTTTTTTTTATATACCAACAAATTAATAGAAATTAACTTTTTTTTTTCTTCCCCTTATTTGTTATTATTGAAATCAAGATATTGATTTGATTTTTCTAACTTCACTCAGTTGGTTCAAGGTTGATATATAACCAGGTTTCAGTACTCAACCACATTCTTAGCATTATCCAAATTTATACAAGAAGAAATCTGAATTCATCCTTGTAAGCAGCATTGACATTTATTGAATGAGTTCTTGCAGACAGTGTCATTGAAAGTTATTGTAATTTTCAGTTTCTTTGTATGATAACAAAAACTACATTAATGAATGAGAATCTCAAGAAAATATATTAGACATATGTTATAATTTGGATCATTCCATTCCAAGTGGAGCAAATTTTTATGAGGTTCCTTATGGACCATCTCAGATTTTATTTAAACTTTTCGATTTTGTACATATATATGAGAAAAGCATGTTGTGAAAATTTTAGATCAATATCTATGGTTCTAATATGGTTCTTGAGAAAACGCTACCATAACACGGGGTTACTTTATGCCTTGCGGTCCTTACTTGAATCCGCTTACTTGCGGTCCTACTTGAATCCGCTTGAATGCCTTGAATGCCTTGCGGTCCTTACTTGAATCCGCTTACTTGCGGACCGCTGAATACTAGCGGTCCTACTTGAATCCACTTACAGAAAATTTGAGTTTCATGCCTCTCCTGTTCAAAACTTTAAAAAGTGGTGCGTTTTTTTCTATTTTTTAATTTATATGTGACTAATTCTGTTATGAAAACATATTGCCTTTGCCGCACACTAAATAGTTTAACTTTAAGTTGGATGTCAAAAATGAACTGAATTTGCTAGTGAAATTCACTTGGCAGAACTTTTATGCGGTTTGTTATTATCGCACACACTACAGAGATAAAAAATCTCCGAGTTTGCTTGATTAACACTTTAGTAAAAAGATTAGATTATTTTTTTAACTATTTTTTTATTTAGCTGTGAGAAAAAAATAACTAATCACATTTAAATTAGTTTTTATGTAAAAGTGGGGTTACTTTTATCCGGACTTAAAGTAACCCCATATCATTTATTAAATCTCCAATCATTTTATTTATATTAAATAAATATACTTTTTATTTATTTATTTTGGTGGTATGATTTATTTCTTTATTAAATGTATTGTTATCATTATTATTATAACAAATATAATAAAGTTGAAGTCATTAACATTTAATATAGTATATATTAATAATATATATAATATTATATGTTAATGACTTTTTTGTTGTTGTCCTTTTTCTGTTTTTCGAATTATGTTAAGTTTCTGCTTTGAATTAGTTTTTACTTACTATTTGCAATATTCATTGCTCTTCACAAAAGTTCCTTTACATTTTTTATTCATAATAATAGTATTGTAATAAATTTACAAAAACTGTATTTTATACTGTAAACAGTATTTTTGTTGTTGGTAAAATATATTGATTGATTTATATTTCAGCTTATGAAAATGCCAAGAATGTATTCTAGGAGACCGGGCTCCAGAAAATATGTAGATTATTCTCAAGAAAAGCTCCAACCAGTGCCTTAATGCTATTAATGAAGGCAGAATGAGTCAGAGAGTAGCATCTAAATATTTTGACATATCTAGAACTACTATCCAAAGTAAACTAAAGCTAAAACACAATGGACAACCAGGACATCCTACAACATTTACTGCTTTGGAAGAATCTGCTTTTGTTTCTCACATCTTGGCAGTGTCTGAGTTTGGATTCCCTGTTGATGAATTGGATTTTAGATTTATTGTAAAGGATTATATCTCTTCCCAAAACAAAACTATTCCCCAGTTTAGAAACAATTTTCCAGGACTTAAATGGAGTAAATTATTTTTAAAAAGACATCTTATGCTCACCACGTGGTTGGCAGCTAATATAAGACGTAATTGGGCTGCTGTTAACGAAAAAACCTTAAGCAAGTTTATTGAAAACCTCTCCCAAGTTGTTACTAATGTGCCAGCAGAAAATATATACAACTATGACAGAACAAACCTAAGTGATGACCCAGGCCGCAAAAAAAATTTTTGTCATAGAGTTTGTAAATACCCTGAAAGAGTAATGAACTCATTAAAGTCCGATATTTCAGTCATGTTTTGCGGCAACGCTGCTGGATGTACAATACCACCTTATGTTGTCTACAAATCAAAAAATATGTGGTCAACGTGGACTGAAAACGGTCCCCATGGAACTAGGTACAAAAACATGGATGGTTAGATAGTGTCACATTTGAGGAGTGGTTTACTGCTCACCAGTTTCCTATACTGAAAAAAACAACTGGAAAAAAAGTTCTCATTGGGGATAATTTACCATCACACACTAGTCAGAATGTTTTAAACTGTCATGTAAATAACATAGTATTTGTGTGTTTACCTCCTAACTTGTCACATTTGACACAGCCTCTAGATGTTGCCTATTTTAGGCCACTAAAAAGTAAATGGAAAACTGTTTTGAATTCATGGAAAGAATCACCTGCAGGTAAAAAATCAACAACACTTCCAAAAGGATGCTTTCCATCACTACTAAAAAAAGTGCTGGAATTAATAAAAAACACTTCAAGTGAAAATTTAATATCAGGTTTTGCTAAGTGTGTAATTTATCCTTGCAATAAAGAACCTCTTATTAATCGGTTGCAACTGCAGGATCGATCATTTGTTGATCTAAACCTTATTTCACAAGCATTTATCAGTCATTTGAATGACCATCGTGTAGACTTTGGAACTTCAATATTAAAGCGCAAAAAGAAACTAAATGTTCCACCAGGAAAAGGAATCTGTCCTGACTCAGAAGAATCAGAAGTTATACCAATCAAAAATGCCTTAGAAGCACCCCAGAAGCGAAAAAAAGTTAAATGTGATATCTCTAGTGCAACATCTAACAGTAAATATAAGTCTAGGCTATGTGCCTTTAAATCTGACTAAAACAATTATTTTTAAACATATTTATATAGAGTTGTTACCTACCTACCAATTTAGTTTTTTTTTTTAGTATAAACAGTTATTTTTCTGTTATACAACAGAAAAAAATTAATACAATATACAAAGTTTTCTGTATAATTTCTATTTTTCTTTTGCTTTTAATTGATCTGAGGACAATTATTTAAACAAAACAGAAGTATTTCTTGATGTAAATTTTAGGTAAGTATTTGCTCTAACATTATGAAGGTATTTACTTAAGTAATTTGTATGTAAATAAAACAAAACAGCGCAACAAGTATACATGGCTTAAAGAAACACTAACCCAGGGTAACATTATAACTTTTGAACAAGTTGGTTTTATACTTCTATTATTTTAAAATAGCAAGTATGCTATGGACACTTTTAAAAGAACAAAAAATTTAAATTCTGACATCTTAACATTTTCCATAATGGTGGGCTAAAGTTGATATTTTTGTTTAAAGATTGAAATTTTTTGTGGTTATAAAGAACTTAATCTTAAAAACTAGTTCAAAAATAAATACAAATCAAATTGCCTGTTAATCTGCACATGGTGGATAAATATTAAAAAATCAGTCGATTAAAGAGCTGCACTCAAAAGCTATATGTCATCAAAATGAGTCGGATCAAGATTTTCTTAAAATTCATCTGCGATGCAAAGCATCTGTTGCCTAAGATGGCACCTTTTTTTTCATAAAGTTTCTTATACGCATCAATCAAAGAGTGTTAATAAAAACCAAAAAAATTAATGGGTACTTATTTATAATACCAAAAGATAGTCTCTCAAAGTCAGGTAAGTTTACCATAAAATTATTACTTTTTAAAAATTTAGTTATCATTTCATTTAATTTTATAAATCTAAAAAGTACTAATAAAATCAAATAAATTGTTGTATTTTAGAAAAAATTAATAGTTAATAAATTGTTGTATTTTAGAACTAATTAATAATGAGTAGTATGCCTGAGCTTTCTCCTTGTTGTGTTGGTAAAGCATTAAATGAACAGTGCTATCTTATCAAGTTTACTAAGTCTAAAAAAAGTAAATGTTACCAAGAACTGTTTAGACTAAACCAAAAGCTTCTTTCTTTGAGAAGCAAAGTAAATCCCATAGATTTTATTTTTGACTATCACGAGAAAATTTACTTGTTGAGGTATGAGAATGAGCTTCGAAGGTATTGTTGTAATCCTTTTAACAAACACGTAACAAAAGTGAAAATAAGCTTCAATATTTAAACTGATACCTTAATTTAATACAAATACCTTTGGTAATAAATAAATGTGAAACAATATTTAATAATTATTATGTTTACTTTGTAGATTCTCTTAGAGTTATCAGTCTTTCATATGGCAAAGATTTTGGTTTAATACCTGATCAAAAAGTTTGAATAAGTTGCAGAAAAATCCTGCATTGCAAACATCATTATACAAAAGAAAATGAACTCCAAGAAAAATAAATTTATGTTGACAACCTTACATTAAAAGAAAGTCTTAATTTAAGTATTGCAAGTTTTGGATGCTCACCTTTCAAACTTGTCTCAAAAAAGATAGAGTTGCATATAGAAAGCGTAAAATTGATAATGTAAGATCTCTTACACAAAATACTGTTGCCAATGTGCTTGGTTTAAAAAGAGCTGCACTTAATAAAATTAAATCACCTTCAAAAAAATGTTTGAAAAAACAAAAATTTAGACAATATTATGATTCAAATTAAGTCAAAATTTGACAAAACATTGACAAAATCCGAAAAAGTTACTCTTCTTACATTCACTCCAGACAGTTGGTCAATAGAGAAAAGTCAGAAGTATTTTTTGACTTCAAAAAGATTGTAGTACAAGCCAGAAAATTAAGAGGAAAAAGTGGAATACTATCAAAACTTTTTTCCAAAATTGAGTAGAAAACTTAGCGAAGATGTAATTACAGAGGTTGTTCACTTCTATCAATGTGATGAATACTCAAGGGTTTGTCTAGGAAAGAAAGAAATTGTTTTAGTTAAAGTAGATGATATATAGCAACACATCCAAAATTGACTTCTTCTAGTAAATATGAAAGAACTTCATATTGAGTTTAAAAAGAAACATAATTATCTTAAAGTTGGGTTTTCAAAATTTTGTGAGCTACGGTCCAAGTGGTGCATTCCTGTGGGTGGTGCTTCTGGTATGCATGCAGTTTGTGTTTGCCAGTACCATCAAAATGTAAAGCTCCTTGTACAGAAAATTCCTGGAATTGCTGATTACATAAGCTTATTGAAATTAATGGTTTGTAGCATTGAAAATAGAGATTGTATGCTGCATAAATGCAATAAATATTCTGGAAAAGAGGTTTTGTTAGATTACATTCACACTTTGTTTAATGAAAATAAAATTAGTGAAGTTAATTTTTATCAATGGCAATAATCAAATTTTTAATGTACTTTAATTTTATATCAAGAAGTCAAACCACCTACTTCCAACATTTAAAAACTAATTTAAAAAAAAAGCAAGTTCTTCTGGACTTTGCAGAAAACTATATTTTCCTAATAAAGGATGCAGTGCAAGGTTTTTACTGGAATAACAGCCAAGAAACTTTGCGCCCCTTTGTTGTTTATTTTATGAAAGATAAAAAACTTGATAGTCAAAGTTATTGTATTATATCAGATCATCTGAAACATGGAGCAGATGCTGTTCGTTGCTTTATGAATAATTTTATTGATAAACTTAAACAATTACAAACATTTGAACACATTATCTATTTTAGTGATGGAGCTACATCACAATATAAAAATTACAAAAATATTATCAACTTATGCTACCATGAACAAGATTTTGACATACTCTTAAGTCCTTAATACAAGGGGGGAATTGTAGTCCAGATTTAATTAACGGGGGAGGGGGGTTAATAAAAGTGGGGTGGGGATTTTTTTATGTTACAGTATAAGTATTTTTTATAAAAAATTTCAGTTTATAAATGCAAACTAATATTTTTTGCAAAACATGCATTAAATCTAGTGTGGCTTGCGGTCAAATGCGCATTTTCTAACATCTGTTTTACAATAATTTCAATAAGATTTAATATGCTGATATAAGTTTTATACTTTGGTAAGAAATAAATTAAAAGCTCATTTTTGACAAATCGAGATTTACTTGGTTGGCGATTTTTAAAGCCTGTTTACTCTGAAAGTTTTTGTTTTTATCAGTGACTGAAGTAATTATTTTCTAAATTTTAAGGCCAATTTTCAATATATATATATTTTTTTTGATTACAAGTAAAAATTAATAAACAGGGGGTCTTAATAAGCTTGGGGTGGGTGGGAAAATTTTCCAAAAATAATAAATGTCTCCCCTCCTTTTATTAAGGACTCAAGAGTAACTGCAGAGTGGCACTTTTTTGCAACATTGCATGGTAAAAGTCCTTGTGATGGAGTTGGTGGAATGGTAAAATGTCTTGTTGCACGAGCCAGTCTACAGTCACTTAATGATCCTATTGACACATCAAGCAAAATGTACAGCTGTTGTGTTTAACACATCAAAGGAATATTATTTATTTTTCTTGACAAAGTTTCAATAGAAACACATATTGCAAACTTCAATTTAGAAGAGAGATATCATTCTTCTTCTACAATACCTGGGACACGAAACCACCACAGTTTTATACCAATGTCATTTACCTCAATAAGAAGAGTTTCATTTGATTGCAGAATTTTTATTAATAAAATTTCAAGTTACATACCAGAAAAATATGTGGCCTGCATTTATGGTGCTCAATGGTATTTAGGAAAAATTCTTAGTATTTCAGAAGAGCATCAAGATCTTTATGTTAAATTTATGAAAAAGTCTTCTTTATGTAACAATTTCATGTGGTCATGCAGAGGTGATCCCTGATGCATATTTTATGCAAAGTACAATTTCTTAAGGTCCAGTCTAACAGAGAAAGATTTTATAATATTGACTTAAAAGAAATCAATGAGATTATTTTATTATTTAAGAAATTTAATTTCTTGTGAATTATATTAATTTTGTTTGTCTTAAAAAAATTTTATTGTATAAAAAATTTAAAAAAAAATTCAACTGAAATTTGAAGTTATATATAAACAAATATTCTAAAGTTATATATAAACAAATCTTTTAAGATATTTAATGTAATATGTTTGTATTTAAAATGTTTGTAAATTTTTTTCATCACTACAATTTAAAAATTGCAAATTTGTAAATTATAGTGATAAAAACTTTGAGTGGGGGGGAGGGGTTATAAGTTATTTATCTATCGGGATTATATGGTTATAAACATTGATATTTTTTAATTATTATTTTATAACAAATTGCATTATTTAATTCAATGCAGTTGTTTATTTTGTTAACTTCAGATTTTTTATCGAAAATTTACCTGACTTTTAGAGACTATCTTTTGGGATTATAAATAAGCGCCCATTAATTTTTTTTGGTTTTTATTAATTAACACTTAATTAACAAAAAGTTAAGATGCCAGAATTTAAATTTTTTGTTCTTTTAAAAGTGTCCATAGCATACTTGTTATTTTAAAATAATAGAAGTATAAAACCAACTTGTTCAAATAAATAATAGAAGTATAAAACCAACTTGTTCAAATAAATAATAGAAGTATAAAACCAACTTGTTCAAATAAATAATAGAAGTATAAAACCAACTTGTTCAAATAAATAATAGAAGTATAAAACCAACTTGTTCAGAAGTAATTAGCTGTTAAAAATGATGAAAAAAACCTTTTTGCTTGTAGAGTGAAGTTTCATGCAAAATAACCCACTACTTAAATAGCGTTTTCTCAAGAACCATATTAGATATTGATCTAAAATTTTCAAAACATGCTTTCCTCATATATATGTACAAAATTTAAAAATTTCAATAAAATCTGACATGGTCCATGAGGGACCTTTGCTCCATTTGGTATGGAATGATCCATTTGTTTGATTAAATATCAAATTTTGTATTTCAAGTACTACATTCAACAAAATTTTTATCGTTTTTTTTTTCTAATTTTATTTAACTATTTTGGTATTTCTAAATTTTTTAGTACATATTTTATATTTATTATTTTTGAGGACATATTAATAAATAGAATAGCAATTTTGGATAAATTTAAAAAGGTTTATCTAAAATTTAGATTAAAGATTTATTTAGATTTAAATAGTGTTTACCAGACTTCTCGGCTTTCTGTCAATCCTCAAATCTTTATTGAATCCTTTAATCACAGTCAACATGGTTGCAATTGCAATTTTTATGCCATTAATCTAGTTGAAGCTGTAGTTTTGTTATATTTGTTGCATAATGGTTTTTCAAACTTCATTTTGATTTGACATTTTGTTTTAAACAACTTATCATATTGTAATGAAACTTTCAGTAGCCATTGAAGAACTATAAATTTAATTTGACTAATTATTCTGTCTAATTATTCTGCTATTCTAATTTTTCTGCCTATAAAGTTTTGTGACCAGGTTTTGAAGTGCACATGGTTTGCTCTTAATTTTTGGTTCTTCTTTTAACAAAAGTTTATGTAAAGTTCATAAAGGGTAGTAAGTAGGTGGTAGGTAAAAATCAGTATTAGATATTGCTGATTTGATTTTAATATAATAATAAGGCTATCCTTTACTATTGCTTTAATATTAATTTTAAACTTTTCTTTTTTTTCTTTAAAATCAATACTAACTTATATAGGTGTTCTCACATATTTTTTTTACAATATTTTGTTCCAAAAAACTTGTAAATTCTTCGAATGCTTAAAGCTGTCAATTAAACAATTTTTTAAAAATTTTTTGTAAAAAATGAAGAGATGAAATAATTTGTTTTTAGGTTTGGATACATGTTTATCATTATCTAGCTGTAAAAAATGTGTTTCCAATGAAAAATGCTATTGGTGTGAGCAATCAAAAAGTTGTCATACATATCCATTCTTCGGTTTCCTACCTCAGTCTTGCGAAGGTGATTGGTATGTGAAGCAGTGCGATGTACAGCTGGCTGTTGTTGTTATTGTTCTACCACTTATGATTATATTGATTGCCTTGATTACATTTTATTTTTGCCTGAAATATTGTTACTATAGAAAAAAAGTTCTGCGTGTCCCATTATTTGAGAAACCTGGAGTTTTTGATTATCGTAAAGACAAAAAAGTCTACTATGTTAACCCAGATGATGAGTCAAGCACTGATGAATTTGCAGCTGAAAAATTTAGAAAAAAATTTCGACTGCCAATTGAAAGAGAACCTCTTATTGATCCAAACACTTAATTTATGGTGTTAAGATTTTTTTTTTGTAAAGTATGTTTAATATTACCATAACATTATAAATATAATGCAAAATATTTTGCTTATTAGTTTTAAACAACATTTCTTTAGTCAAATTGTGTTTGAAAGTCATTTTTAACTTTACATCTATTAAAGATCTCAATGTACGTTAAATTTTGTTTAACATAGTTTAATTGGTTTAATAGGTTTATTTAACATAGTTTAATTGGTTGTTTTTCTAACTCCTCGATTGATTTACTTTTTATATGTTTTGCTATTTTTTTATTTCTTTTATAGATAGCTTTTTTTTTTAATATTTTGTTTTGCTATGTGACCACTTCCAACTTAACATTTTTATAATTTTCAATTCTTATATTTAAACATCTTTTTTCATTTGTTTATTTAAGCTTTTTTTTTTGTACACCGCTAAACACCAAATTATATATCAAGAATACATTCAGAAATTTATAATGAAATGTGAGTGTGGGAACTTTATACTTAAAGTGTCTTTTGTTGACATGACATCATTAAAATAAAAAAAATTCAAAACATTTTATGTTTGTTTTAAAATATTAGGAAAAAGAAAAATAGTTATATTTAAAACTATTTGAATATTTTATTTGTAATTAAAGTAAACTTTGCTTGCGTAAAAAGTCTGTCAAAACTTTTTCAACAGTATTTGTAATGTATGAAGACGTATAGATGTATGTATGTATGCATGCATGCATGTATGTATGTATGTATGTATGTATGTATGTATGTATGTATGTATGTATGTATGTATGTATGTATGTAAATAATATATACATGCGTACATACATACATATATATATATATATATATATATATATATATATATATATATATATATATATATATATATATATATGTATACATATATATATATATATATATATATATATATATATATATATATATATATATATATATATATATATATATATGTATACATATATATATATATATATATATATATATATATATATATATATATATATATATATATATATATATATATATATATATATATATATATATATATATATATATATGTATACATATATATATATATATATATATATATACATATAAATGTATATATATATATATACATATAAATGTATATATATATATATATATATATATATATATATATATATATATATATATATATATATATATATATATATATATATATATGTATATATATATATATATGTATATATATATATATATATATATATATATATATATATATATATATATATATATATATATATATATATACACATACACCTATTTATGTAGTATTATTATATATGTATATAGTATTTTAAATTTTTTATTTATCTAAATGTCCGATTTTGATTATTACTTTATAAAGTATTACCATTGTCTAACTCTTTAATATGGAGATATTGCTGGAATTTATTAAATAAAATATATAATTACTTAAGCGTTTGTTTCTTTCAAAGTGTTTAAGCGTTTAGGCAAAAGTGATCTTTTATGCTAAATTGTCAAAGAACTTTCGAAAGTAATAAAACTTCTTATACTGTGAAATGGAATAAATTTAAACGATACAAACAGGTTTAAAGTTGTTTAGACTTTCTTATTCTCAAAAACTTTCTTATTCTCAAAAATAAGATTTTACACATTGAGTGAATTTAACCACATTATTTAGTAGGATTAAATACACGATTATTGATTTTGTACAGCAAACTGCTTAGCATGTACTTTGTCAGAGGACATAACACGTCGCCACATTTTAACAGTTTAATACTTGTGATCTTTGCAAACGGTTAAATATTAAAGACTTTGGCTAGACGTCTTTGAACCGTATGAGCACTTGCATTCACATTATTGCATTCACATTATTGTATTGTTATTGTATAATAATCAACTTACAAAAGAAAACTTTGTCAAAGTAAGAAATGTTAAAAGTATTCTCTACTATTTTAGGAAATTTGTCGTTTTGCCAAAATTATCTCCTATTTGTTGCTCTTGTCGCCCAATTGACTGTTTCACTTGTTAAAAAATATAAAATTATCAAGTTGCTTTATTAAGTTTTACTTTCCTTCGAGATTACTTGCATTACTTGCTTTCTACCCAAAATCATAAATAGTAATATTAAATTTTAATAATCGTAATGACGCAATTGACATAATGGTGCAAATCTTTCTGGAATAGTTGTGCTTTGCAGTTCGTCCTTGATACAGTTCAACTTAAATTATAAAGTTTTATTGTTTTTATTCAATACACATGCGAATTCAATACACATGCGAATACCAAAGAAATCAAGATCAACTTAATTTCTTAGATATCTGCATTTCAACTAATCATATAACTCACAAATATAACTTTTCTATATACCACAAGAATGCAATAACGAATATACTTGTAAAACCGCAACTGTGTATATTACCATATATTACAATAGGGATATTTAAAAGTTTTCTTGCAAGAGCTTATAAATTATGCACTAGTGATTATGCAGAAAAAAAATTGAGTTTCTAATTAACATTTTTATGGAAAATGGATATTCTCAGCAACAACTTCTAGACGAGTAATTCCACGTCAAAACAACCAATTTTTTTTTTAAATGCAACCCTATGTCCTTGGATTTTTTTTATATTTTTACCATAGTTAATACATTATAAAATAAGATAAATCCCAAAATTTCAAGGTCTAACTCCCAACGGTTCGTGAGTAATGGTTGTTTTAATTTTAGCAACTATTATTGTTTTGGTCATTTTCCACCATTTTTAAATTTACATTTCTCCTTATAAAACCAAGTCTATAAACATGTGACTTCTAAAACTAAGTGACTTAGTTAATTTCTAGGTGAGGAATTTGAATATATAAATAAAAAACTCATTTTATAACTAAAAAGTACCTAAATATCAATTATAAATTTAAAATAATGGACACCTGCCCCAGTAAAATTTTTAGGTGTGCAGTAAACTTTTTAAGCTTAAAATTTCAAATTAGATCATTGTATGTTTGAAGAACATTGTGTGAAAAAATCATTTCTGCCAAATACATAGTTTAAAAATTAAATGAAAAATGTTACAAAAACAGCAAATATTGCATATTTCGCTTAGTGTAGTATTCAAAATAAATAAAAATGATGCATACTTGAATTGATATACAATTTTTTATAATATATCCATTAAAAATTAGTGATTTACAAATACATACTTATTAATTTTGTTAAAATCTTTTTTTGAAAGTTCATATTTATCTGATATTATTTTTGGTGCACTTATTAATGTTGTTACATTGGTGATTTGGTGATTTGCCATGACTGGTTGCAAAAAATGTCCATTACAACAATTGCCATTTTTCTTTTTAAATCTTTTTCCAAAATAGTGAAAATGGTGATTACAAATGTTGAATAGTTCTTCACAAGCACGCAACTCAGATCTCAATAAAATGTTTTGACGGGTATTAGTGTCTAGGTCATGTAGTAAAAAAATCTCTTTATCTCTAGAATATGAGGTTTTATGGCATTTTGAGTTCAAAACTTTACCAATATTATATGAAATCATTTTGATAATGAATTAAATAATGTTATACTTGCAAATTTAAAACTGCACAAGTATTAATTACATTTTT
This sequence comes from Hydra vulgaris, assembly GCF_038396675.1. Classification (NCBI taxonomy): domain Eukaryota; kingdom Metazoa; phylum Cnidaria; class Hydrozoa; order Anthoathecata; family Hydridae; genus Hydra; species Hydra vulgaris. Next base: position 27,412,234 of record NC_088925.1, on the reverse strand, counting down.
TATGTAAAATTAATTGCAACATTTAAAATAGATGAATATGTCTGAATTCAGTAATTAAACTTTGATAATTGGAAAAGACAAGGAAACAAGGAAACAAAAAGGAAATAAAAAAATACATTAAAAAAACTTTCATAACTTAAGAACCACTTAGATTTAGATTTAGAATTATCATTTTTTCCTAAAGTACTGGCGAATATTGAAAAAAAAATCAGAGAATTTCAGATTGTATGGCCTGGTTGTTTTGAAATGGAATTACTCTTAGGAAAAGAAATAAAAACTACACGTTTAATTCAGGAGCGGATCCACGATTTTTTGGTGTTTGAGTTAAATAACTTCCAGCTAAGTTCTATACTTCAAACCTTTGAATGTTCATACTTATGTCATTTAAAGATGTTTTGCAAAAATTTGCGCTACAAAGAACCTGGGAACAAAAATACCCTAAAAATTAGAAATCTAAAGCGTGAGGGAAATTTATTTTTTGAAATATGAATTCTAATATCCAAAACTAGGTAGAAATTTCTTTAAGGGAAAAAAATTTCATTGAAAAATAATGATTTGTTTAGAAATTATACCTAATTGAACAACCCCCTCGTTTTGAGGGGGTTGTAAACTTTACATGGTTATACTTTTTGAATGCCAAATGATTTTTTGACAAAATTTTAAATATATGTACAATTTTTAGTCTTATTAAAGCAAGTAATTTTTCTGTTTGGAAAAATCAATTCCCCTCATGTTTGGGCAGATGATTTCTACTTTTTAGGATATTTTTGTTCCCAGGCTCCTTGCAGCGCAATTTTTTGCAAAACATCCTTAAATGACATAAGTATAAACATTCAAAGGTTTTTTTTTTTTTTTTTGTTAATCCGCCCCTGCAATTATATATACATTTTTAGTACAAAAGTAAAATATTTACAAAACTATGCATTTGGCATAAATGATTTTTTTACACAATGTTCTTCAAACATACAATGATCTTATTTAAAATTTTAAGCTTAAAAAATTTACTGCACACCAAAAAATTTTACAGTGGCAGGTGTCCATTATTTTAAAATTTATAATTGATATTTATGTACTTTTTAATTATAAAATGAGTTTTTTATTCATATATTTAAATTCCTCACCTAGAGATTAACTTAAGTCACTTATTTTTAGAGTTCACACATTTAAAGACTTGGTTTTATAAGGAGAAATGTAAATTTAAAAATGGCGGAAAATGACCAAAACAATAATAAATGCTAAAATTAAAACAACCATTACTCACGAACCGTTGGGAGTTAGGCCTTGAAATTTTGGGATTTATCTTATTTTATAATGTACTAACTATGGTAAAAATATAAAGAAAATCCAAGGTTGCATGGCCTGGTTGTTTTGACATGGAATTACTCAGACATTGTAAAACATTACAAACCATCCCAACTAAAAAACCGCCAACAAATTAACACAAATAATACCATAACACTTCCTAAAAATTTTATTTTTAGACGTGAGTTTCGAAAAGTTAGCATAAAAAGAGTTATTTATTTTGGAAGATCTTTACTAAACATCTTATGCCAAAATAAATCAAAGCTACTACCAAAGAGTTACCTGGGTGTTTACCAACTTGAATGTACACGTGGCGCTTTTTATGCGGGTGAAACCAGGAAAAAGATAAAAACACGAATAGCTGAACATTAAAAAAACGTGACTAAAGCTAACTGGAAAGCGTCTTCAAACTCCAACAATTCTAGTTTTACAGAAACCGTAAAACTGAAATTGTTGAATATGCACAACATTGCAAAGGTATAGTTAATTGGAATAATCCCAAAACACTTTCAGTTACCCCAAATAATTACTCTAGAAAAATCAGCGAGGCAATTAAAATAGACAGATTGCAATGTTGCTATCCAAAAAATAAAATTCTAAACTGGGATAATGGCAACCTAGTTTTTGTAACGTATTTTAGTTTGAAAATGGCTCCAACTAAATTAGCCGAGATATCACATTTAAAATTAAAAAAATATTCTAATGAGTAAAATAAATAGTGTCACCGTAAATGATGTGTTCTCAACTTTATAAATAAATTTCATCATACTATTAAAATGTCATTAAAAAAACAGAGTTTATTAAAAATTATTATTATAGTTTATCAGTTCATTAAAAACAATACCAAAAGTAGCAAGGCCAAGGCCAAGACCAAGGCCAAAAGTTACAAGGCTAAGGACAAGGCCAAAAGATTTAAGGTCAAGGCCAAGAATAAGAGTCTCAAGACCAATTTCAAGGTCTACACATTCTCAGAGAGAGATAGCAGCAATTGCAAGTGTTTCAAAGTCAGTAGTGAGCCGAATTCAAAGAAAAATTGATACAAATGTGCCTCTAGAACCAGACCGTTTTGGCATAAGTGGCAGAAAATGGATCACTGCTCCACCGTAAAATTAGAGAGATCTGTCTTAAAAACAGAATAAAAAGTGTGGCTCAACTAAATACGATGATAAACAATGAAGGAACTAACGTCTTCAAAAGGACGGTTCAGAGAAGGTTGGCTGAAGAGAATTTAATGGGTTGTGGTCGAATCAAAAAGCCACGTTTAACTGAAGCCATGAAAAAAAAGGCGACTGGAATGGGCTAGAAAACACCAGCATATGACTTTTGAAGACTTAGAGTAAATATAATTTATATCATTGTAAGAAACCAAAAAAATTTAAGATAATAATTTAAAATATCTTACAAATGTTTTATGAAATGAAATGTTTTACAGGTCTGCATCTCGGACAAATCAACATTTCAAATTTTGATGGACAAAAACTCATTTGTTCGACAACGCCCAAGAGAAAAATTCCAACCCTTTTGGAAAAAGTTAAAGGTTAGTCTGTGATCTCAGCCAAGGTTATGGGCTTCCTTTACTTTGTGGCAGGGATTATGATGCAGGACCAGTACAAGCGAGTACTGGAAAACAGGCTTCTGCCCCAAATCCAAGAATGGTTTCCTGGTAATGAAAAGTATATGTTCATGCATGACTCAGCACCGTACCATAAAACTAGAAGTGTTACAGCATGCCTAATTGAAAAAAAGTGCGTGTTTTTCCATGGAGAAAGGAATTCACCTGATATGAAATGATATGGGAGTTCACAAAACGTAAAATTGCCAAAGAATCATCACAACCAAGCAGCAATTGATTGAAAGCCTTATAAGAGTGTGGCATGGCAACCCCAGTCTCCAACGCAATGCAAAAGTCTGCATAGAAAACATGCCCCAACACCTGAAAGCCGTTATTGTAGCTAAAGGTAGGATTGCAAAATATTAAGATTTTTACCTTATTTGTTATGTTAAGACTTTTTATAAAAAAATAATAGCCATGAGTAAGTAATTATGTTGTTTTATATACTAAATAAAGCTCTCTAACAATAACAGCAATAAAAAAATAACCTCAAGATACGCATTTATTTATTAAAGTAGTTTATACTTTAAAATTACTTAAAAAGTAAAGTGTCTCTAATTATTTGGCAACCCACTGTAATATGTCGTACAATTTAATTAGTAAAATAAAAATAAAAAAAAGCACGAAATGAACTATTTTTTGAAAAAAGTTCCCCCCGCCATTGAAAAATCGATTTTTAACTACGCAAACTGGTTTTTATTGTCGTCATCATTGAAATTTATTCATATTTAATTAAATATTTTAATGAGTATATATTTAAAAAAAAAAAAAAAATCTTTCAGACAGTTTTTAAGATGCACATATATTGACTGAAAAATATATACTCATTAAAATATTTAACTGAGTTTAAATAGATTTCAATTATGACGACAATAAAAACCGGTTTGCGTAGTTAAAAATCGATTTTTCAAGGGCGGGTGAACTTTTTTCAAAAGATATGTAAATAATAGTTCATTTCATGCTTAGGTAAAAGTTCATCAAACTACAGTACTGGAGCATGGGGTTGAAAAAAAGTCATAACCCTAATATATATATATATACATATATATATATATATATATATATATATATATATATATATATATATATATATATATATATATATATATATATATATATATATATATATATATATATATATATATATATATATATATATATAAAAGAACTTTTTTCTTTTGATTTTGCAAAGAATCCTTTCACTTTTCTTAATTCTAAATTGTGCTTTGCTCCTTTTGCATGAATTGTCAACGCAGAGCGCCAACTTGAGAGTTCTATTGACCTGTAGCAAACCATACATCTTGCTTTAGTATAATCTTTAAGATCTTTCTTTAGCTAATCTTTAAAGTTATCATCGCTCAACCAGTCGTCTTTAAATCGTCAATGGTGGTTCACTTTTTTAACTAATTCCATATTTATACTAACTAAAATAACAATACAAATCTAAATTAAAACTATAATAATTTAAAAGAAATAGATATTTTTAGTAAGACTTAAAATAACCTTAAAAAATCAATAACTAAACACAAGTTAAGCTACTAAACAGCAATTAAAAAAAAAAGACATTAATTTTCCAGTTTTTCGATTATCTTTTTAAAAACAACTTATTTTTTTCAGTTTTTCCAGCAAAGTGGGCACCCTGTTATTTACAATAGTTAATTTAATACAATACAATAATTTAAGATCCTTTTCTTAGAATTGAATTTTTTAAAGTTCATATTGTTTAGTGTTTCTTTAATATATTATAAAAACGTAACACTAATTAATATGAACTTTAAAAAATTCAATACGTAAGAAAAGTTTTACCATATAAATCTTATATAATATAGGAAGCTAATTTTCAGAAATCTTTAATAAGTATCTATATCTATTTATAACAGCATCATTAATTTAAATTAAAGAGAATTTTTTGCGAATGCACTTCCTTAAAACATATAACACTTTAGTTTCAGTAAAAAAAAAAAAAAAAATATTATAATCTCTAACTTGAAATTATATAGGTGAAATTTTTGTTATTATTATATATCTAACTTGAAATTATTCACCTATATAATTTCAAGTTAGAGATTATAAAATACATTTGTTTTACTGAAACTAAAGTGCTAGGGGAGAGTCGCCGATTATGGACCACTTTTGTTGCAGAGTGTATAATTCACTCACTTTTGCTTAAATAGTTAACTTTTATATTGTAAACCACTTCTTACCTTCAGCTGAACATATTATATGAAGCTTGTAGTGGTTGATTTATTAATAATTATAAAATGTGTCAAAAACGTAAGTGGTCCATATTGGGGGTACTTTAAGCTTGTGCTCCAAATATGGACCATTGAGGTTCCTATTATGGACTAGTTATAAACGGTTTGACTTGGTCATTTAAACAAATTATATACACACTAAAGATAGAATTATTAGAACATAAATACTCAAGAGTATGGTAAGCTTCTAATTTTTAACAGGTTTTTAGATGTCCTTTTTGTAAAAAAAAAAAAAGTTATTAAGTTTAAGCCAGCCACCATTTATTTGATTCTAACTCTACCAGTCTCATGCACATGACTTTTTAACTTTTGTGTTTGTTTTTGGACTTTCCTGTAGGAACAGCTTTTTATATGGACTTGAAGTAAGAATTTCTGACTGTTCTTTGCGACACTTCCTTTTGCCTGCACCCTTTGGGGGAAGAACAGGGACCAGTCTCTGATTAGAGACAAAGCCCGGATGTAAAAAATTAGTGCCTTATAGTGCCCAGAGTTATTTTCAAACACGGTGTACTTCACTGTGATGGGGTTACCACTATGTTCTTCACCGTACATCAGCACATTCCTGTTTGCATTGTGAATCACAATTTTTGTTTTCAGAAGACAGGAGATCTGATTTATCTCCCATTCTCCCACAAACGAGTCTGGTTTGGCAATGTGAGCAATACGCTCTTCTAACAAGTTAAAGTGAAGATGCTGGGGTTGGTCAGCATTTAAGGCATCCCTGTGCATGTCAACAGACAATATTTCCAAATTAGATATCAAATGGCTAACAAGCTGATTACGAAGTGAGTCAGCCATAGCAGTTTCCTTCAGATGAAGCAGTGGACTGACCAGCTTGCCGTTTAATCGCTGAGCTGACTGAAGATCTGGTGTTGTGCACACAACAACTGACCTAAAAAAAATTTACCATCAGAGTAAATTGGGATGAGCAAAAAATTTTCCAGCACCTGTGGCAGAACTGTTTTGGAATGGGGCGTTTCAACAGCCAGTGACACTGGGTGGGTCACATAAGTTGTTGGTTTGGAACCATCTCATCCATTATGCCTGAAAGTGGTGGCACACCTTCCTGGTCTTGTGCTGGTCTAGTTACACATACCAATGCTGGTATCGAAGCTTCCTGGGCTTGTGCTGGTAATGTCCCTGATGTAAGTGGTGAAGACAGCATGGTCTCGCGGTCTCCTGCTTGAGAAGCGAATGATGGCGCATAATCCTGAGGTTTAAAAACATCTCGTGAGCATGGCCAAATTCCACACGATGCAAAACCATTAATTGCTGTTGACATGGTCGCAGCCTTTGCATATGCCAGATGAAAAAGATTGGCCACCTGATATGAACTCACTGAACGTCCTGGATTTAGTCTCAGCCATTTTTCCACCTTCTGGTCGTAGTAGACTTGAAGGGGCTTAAAAAAAGCTTTATCCAGTGGCTGCAGTTTGTGTATTGTGTGAGGTGGAAGTGATAACATTATGACATTGTTGTCAATGGCAAGCTGAATGGCCTCAAGATTTTTAGTATGGGATTTGTGGCCATCTAAAATAAGTAAAACCTTATCATCTTTTGTTGGCTTCACATGACTGATGAACATTCTCATCCACTGTACGAAAAGTTCAGAACTTATCCATCCTGAATCAGAACATGTTACAATGCTGCCTTCTGGTGCACCATCTCCCAGTTCATCAGGAACCCGTTTTCTTTTGAATATAATCATTGGTGGAACATAATGTGTTCCAGCAGCATTTACGCAACAGACAACTGTTGTGTTAGCACCCCTTTCTGCACTGGCTATGCTACCTATCTGTTTTTTGCCTTTTAGGCCAAGCACGCGCTGGCATTTCTTTTGCACGGTTGAAATACCAGATTCATCAATATTTTAAATGTTATTGGTCTTGAGGCAATGATCTTTTATTAATTTTTCTAGTAAATTAAAAAACCTGTCAACATCCCCCAGGTTGAAGCCGCTGGCTCGCGACATGGAAGTAGCTTCTGGTTGGCGGAGGCAGAGCGCAGGGAACCTGGTTAAAAATTTGTAATACCACTTTTTCCCAGCTTGACCTTTATCTTTATTGAATGGGTGATTTAAACCCTTGTGTTCTGCAACTTCAAATGCCAGAGTCATTAAATCTTTCCTCGACATTCCGAAAAACATGGCCTCCAATTTTAAAATTAGGTCGTGTATTTCTAGCTCAACATCCGCAGGAAGGATAGTACTTCTGCCTAGCTTTTTAAAGCCGTTAGCAAACTTGTTAGCATTATCAAAATGCCTCTTTAGAGTTGCTTTGGGGATGCCGTATGTGGCTGCACATTTGTTCAAGCCAAAATCACCATTTCTGTACGCCTCAATAGCACGTTGAAGATCATCATTAGTCCAGAAGCCCCTGATTAAAAAAAAAAGATTGAAATAAATTGTAGGACAGGCCAAAATTTTAAAAATAAATTTGTCTAAATTTACCCACTACAATCTACCACTATAATATAATACTTAATAAATATTTATCATTATTTATTATTATTAATCTACCACTATAAATATAATACTTAATAAATATTTATCATTATTTATTATTATTAATAGGCTATTATTATTAATAATTTAATTTTAATCATTAGGTCTATAGCCTATAACTATAATAATACTATAATAATAATAATGATTCTTAATTATTTTTAGACCCTTAGCCTTATAATTATATCTTAACTTATATTATTATATAATTATCTAATTTAAATTTAATAGGTCAATTATAGTAATAGTAAATACTTAGTAGATCTATAATTACTATAATTAAATAATTATAATCTATTATAGATTCTATAGTCTGGCTATAGTCTAGTCAAATTTCAAGTACTAATAATAATCAAAGATTAAAATAAAACATAAGGTTAAGATAATTTAATTTATTAATAGCCTATGATAAAATAATAACATCCAAGAGAATAAGAACTTATGTTCCCCAATATGAACTACAGTTTCCCATCTTGAACCACTGGTCCATTTTAGGGACAGCAGTTGGTCCAATATTGGGAGAACCACATGGGCATCTAATTTTACTAAATAAAACCAAAACGATGTCATTTGGAGCAACACGCTTGTATTTAGTAAGAAATGAAATGAAAAAGCTTTCCATTTAGCATAGAAGCATTGTCCTGGTTCATTTATTTGTAAAATGACACATAAAAAAAAGCGAGTGTACTTTTAGAAAAAAATAACCAAATAAAATACTAACTTACCTTTTTGAAGTAATCTTGCTGACCGCCATCATTGAAATGCGATTTAACTGAACGGAAGTCACTCTTTAATACTACGTTTCCAAAATTTAAAAATAAAATCGCATTTATTTGTTTCATCGGTGGTCCATAAAAGGGGACGGTCCATAATGGGCGACTCTCCCCTATATGTTTTAAAGAAGTGCATTCGCAAAAAATTCTCTCCTCATAAAAAAGAAATATGGCACTCTGTAAATTAGAGACTATGCTAAAGTATAGTAAAATATACGGTTAAGTCCGTAATTTAAAGTTACGGAACTTCTCCTTCTCATAAGCACGAACAAAATCATATAAAATGATGTGATTATTTCAAAAGTCTTTAAAGTATATGTAAAAGACCGTAATTTATTGAAAACGTACGGAGTTTTTTTACAGTTTGTTATGCAGTACACTATAAACTTGTTACATCAAAGTGTGGTGAACATCCATTTACTTTTGATAGGTTTAATGATTGGAAGAATTGCCCAAGAGATCTTGACAAGAATGAGAAATCAATTTTCCATAAAGAACGCTTTGAAAAATCTCTTTATTAATCAAAAACTGGTCAGTTCTCTTCTTCTTCATGGAAAAATGCAACAGCAAGAGAAAAACAGAAACTGTTTAATTACAGAAATACACTCTCTAAGATATCTACTAGTACAGGGCTTAACTATCCGAGGACATTATGAATTAGAAGGTAATTTACAAAAGCTACTTGAAATTTTATCAAATAACTGCAAAGAGAGTGTACTCGGTAAATGGATTCTCGATAAAAAGTTTTTCACATGACATAATCAATGAGCTCATCAAAGAAATGTATCGTGAATATCTCAATGGTCATCTTGACTGAATTCGAAGAGCTCTTATATATGCTATTTTAGTTGATGAAACCAGAGACGTTTCTGGACAGTTATCTTTAACAATTAGATGGGTATCAGATCAATATGAAGTACATAAGGATTTTAGAAGTATGTATGAATGTGAAAAGACTGATGCTGAGACCATAACTAAAGTTATAAAAGACATTTTAATTAAATTTAATTTTTAATTGAGTAGTTTTAGGGGACAAACATATGATGGTGCTTTTGCCTTTCAAGGTAAAATATCTGGTGTTGTTACTAAAATACTGCAAGAAAACCCAAAAGCCCTATTTGTCCACTGCTTAAACCACAATCTTAATCTAATACTTCAGGGAGCAGGTAGTAACTGCCTTATGGTTAGAAATCACTAAATTTAGTACACGACACACATAACTTAACTAGTCCATCTCCAAAACGATTAGACACATTTGAAAACATTCGATCTGCTTTTCTTGCAGAAAACATTGGCTCAAGACAGCGACTAAAGCCCATATGTCCTACACGTTAGACAGGGCGTAATAAGTCAATAGAAGCTGTCCTTAAAAACTACACAGCAATCTCTGATACACTAGAAGAGATAGTATTTGAAGGAGGATCAAATGATGCTGTCAAAAAAGCTCCAGGTATACTTGCTCAAATGAAACTTTTTGAAACGGATTAAAAGTAGTGCAACTAGTGTTTTCTTCTGTAGAAAATATTGCCACAGTTCTTCAAGCAAAAGATATTGATGCCCAATATGCTTCAACAGCATAAAAATGTTAAGTACACATTTGGGAACACTTCGTTGTGAAGAAAAGTTTAAATCAATCATCTCATATGTTTTGCCTGATGCATCTAAGCCTAATTTTGTAGAAAATCCAGAGCTACCTCGTAATGCAATGAGACAAAGACCGCGTGCAAAATACGATAATGGTGTAGCAACACACATATGGACTTCTCCGGAAGAATATTTGCGGAGTAAATTTTTTACCGTCATACACCTCTTACTTTCAGAAATATCAAGATGGTTTGATCAGAAAACTTTGACAATCTTAAAAGATATTGAGAAGGTACTCATTGGGGGATTCAATGAGTGCGTCATTAATCAAGATAATATGAAACAATTGTATGATGATGATATAAATTTTTATCTTTTAGATGCTCAATTGAAAATGCTACAGTTTATTAAAAGTTCACAACCCCAAGCTTAGATAAAACAAAACTAAATTTGTCATTAATAATCTATAAATAAACCATACAATCAAGCGAACCGCCTGTAAAAAAAAACTAATCCAAATACGCCATTTTAAAAATAAGATTTGATCACGTGATAAATTTTTAAGATAAGCACATAGATAAGATTTAAACAAAAGCTCTTCCAGACCAGGGTTAGGAATCGTCCATAAATTACGCAACGCTAAATTTATTTTAAAATAAGAAGTATTAGATGTTAAGCTCTTTTTTGCAGCAATTTTCATTAAACTTAATGAAAATTGCTGCATTAATGAGCTATTTTGATTTTTTATTTAACTTAAAGCTCTTGATGGGGAAAAAAAAGAAGGAAAAAAACCCCCGGAATGTTATTTCCATTGTTGGGGCCCCCATAGGGTCCGGGGCCCCAAGCAATATGCTTGGGTGACTCACCCTCTGCACGGCCGTGCCATCAGTTCATATATGCATATAACCAGTCTTTAACAGGCCTTTTATATCTTCTTCATTGTATGACTTTTTACTTGTTGTCATCTTTGATAATATATGCCCAAAAATAACTACAGAAATAAAAAACAAAGGATATAAGAATCCATGGATGACAATAACTTTAATTAAAGCATCAAAAAGAAAACAAAAACTTTACGTAAAATTTTTAAAATCAAAAAATAAAGATGATGAAAAAATCTACAAAAATTATAAAAAGTTTTTTCAACATGATATAAAAGAAGCAAAAATAAGATATTTTTCTAATCAGCTTGATAAGCATAAATTCGATATAAAAAGGACTTGGGCTGTTATAAACCAACTAACAGGAAGAGAAAAAAAGAAGCATACTTGCTTACCACAAAAATTAATTTCCGATAAAAAAATTATAATAAGTGAAACAAATATATGTCAAGAATTTAACAAATATTTGTTAATGCCCCTCTCTTGCTTCTAACATTGCGCAACCAAATAAAACATTTAATAATTTTTTGGGAGAAAAACCCAACACTAGTATAAATAATAAAAAAATAACTAAACTTGAATTTAATAAAGCAGTTATTGAACTTAAACGCAACAAGTCATGTGGATATGATGGTATTTCCAGTAATGTAGCTATTTATGTTATGGACAGCATTTGTAAACCATTATTTTATTTAATATCATCTTCATTTGAAAATAGTATATTCCCTGACAAACTTAAATTAGCCAAAATTAATCCCATGTTCAAAATAGGTGATTGCAATAATATTTCTAACTACCGACCTATTTCTCTACTCCCAGTTTTTTCAAAAGTATATGAGAGAGTAATTTATAATAGAGTTAATAAGTACTTTACATTAAACAATTTATTATACAAAAATCAGTTTGGATTTCAAAGCAATTGCTCTACTGAACATGCTATTATTAAACTTGCTGACAAAATATATAAGTCGTTTAATTGTGATGAACTGGTATTAGGAGTTTTTATTGATCTTTCCAAGGCCTTTGATACAGTTGATCACAGTATTTTACTTTCCAAGCTAAAATATTACGGTATAATAGGCTCAACATTTAAGTGGATTCAGATCTACTTGTCTAACAGAAAGCATTTGTACTACTAGAAAAGTCAGGAGCCCTTGATATTACGTGTGGAGTTCCTCAGGGTTCAATCCTAGGTCCATTATTATTTTTAATATATATTAACGATAAGCATAAAGCTTCCCAAAAAATATCTACTATTATGTATGCTGACGATACAAATTTATTTTTTAATCATCCTGATGCAAAGACTTTGTTTGAAACTATGAATATTGAACTCGAAAATTTCAACCTCTGGTTCATAGCAAATAAATTATCCCTAAATTGTAAAAAAACTAGCTTTACTCTATTTCATAAAAAAAAACAATCAATTAATCTCCCGTTAAAGCTGCCTAAACTGTTTATTAATAAAAATCAAATTAAACGTGACAAATGCACAAAATTTTTGGGAGTACTTTTTGATGAAAATTTGTCATGGAGAAACCATATTGGTCTTCTTGAAACAAAGGTGTCCTCTGTTATAGGTGTTTTGTATAAGTCAAGACCTTTTCTCGATAGTAAATCACGTAATATGCTTTACTTTAGTCTTGTACATAGTCAGCTTTTGTACGCAAATATTGTATGGGCCAGCACCCATAAAACCAAATTGCTAAAATTGCAAAGTCTTCAAAACCATGCATGCAAAGCAATTAATTATTTAAATAGGTTAGTAAACCCGGCCCCAGTGATGAAAAGCATGATAGTTCTAGATATTGAGAAACTTAACACATTACAGATATTATTTTTTATGTATAAATATAAAAACAATCTTCTACCAAGCGTTTTTTCAGATAACTTTCTTATATCATTTTCTGAAAGATATAATCTGCGTTCAAATACCAGGAACGACTATCAACCAGGTTAAATTAATTACAACAGTCAAGTTTTCTAATTACAAACCGAGGTCCATCAATATGGAATCGTTTCCAAAATAAAAATGATAAAGACCTATAAAGCATTTCATCGTTTAAACAACAAACTAAAATGCATCTCCTTAATTCCTGACATATATATTATAGTTTACAGTATTTGTTTTCAGATTTTTTTGTATTTTTTCTTTTTATTTATTTTTTATTTTTTTCTTCTTATGTGTTTTAATTTTAATAAATTTTTTATTTTTCTTTAAAAATTAAAGTATTTTTTTATTTTTATTTCAATAGTGACTAAAGGGGCTCTATGAAAAGGTTGTGATGATAAACGCATTATCCTTACCTTCTTTGAGTCCCTGACTGATTATAACAGTATATATATATATTACAAATTAAAAAGATTAAAAACGTTTTTATAAAGGTTTTTTATGTTTACGATGTTAGTTATTTTATATGAAAAATTGTAATATTGTTTAATCAGCGAAATAAAAGTTAAATTAAAAAAAAAAAATATCTTGAAAGTGAATAATTAATGAATATAATTGAGTCATTTTTGTAAAGTAATTTTTTATAGAAAGAATCCGGAAATAAGGCATGAGGAAATCTAATAATTTATTCCACATAGGTACAGAGATGTATTTATATTTTTGGCGCCCTGGGGCACTAATTCTTTGAGCACCCTCTTTTACAAATAACTGTCAACTTTGATATGGGGTGATTATTAAAAAACAAAAAGTTTTTTTGATACGAACATGTATATAAAGTTAAACTCACTTAAAAAAAAATTATACTCTACTCATAGTATAATTTTCTACGTTTTTTTTTGCAAATGTATTTATAATGTCATTAAAGTTGATACCTATGGTAAGTGCAAAATCAATAAACAGAATTGCATACCTATTAAATCGATCATCAGTCATTCCCAACCTTAAATAAAATTAAACTTTCTTTAATGCTGAAAATGATCTCTCGACAAAACGATTGTACGTTGGGAAGTATAAATATATCCTTAATGCTATATCTACTTATACTAAAGATATATCTACTTATTGTAGATTTTGCTTTAAGGATTGTCAGGTTTATCAGTTCTGATCATTTTACAAATATCTATTATAGTTTTATGTCTTATCTTTTCAGTTAAATTCATTAAATAACTTCTGAATTGTATACAATCGTAAGCAAATGAAGACGAAAGATTATTTTATATATGTATTTTGAAGTATTTCTGCTTTTTTGTAAACTTCTAATGGTGATAGTTTTATTATTTGAAACAAAAAGTTAAATTTTTTATTGGTTTCATTATAGCACAATTTTCTTAATTCTGGTTCAAAATGTAGCTCATCAATAATAGCATAATATGTGTTAATCCTAAAGGAGTCTCAAATTTCAAAGTTTATTTCTCCTTCTCTTTTCTTCTTCTTCTTCTTCTTCTTCTTCTTCTTCTTCTTCTTCTTCTTCTTCTTCTTCTTCTTCTTCTTCTTCTTCTTCTTCTTCTTCTTCTTCTTCTTCTTCTTCTTCTTCTTCTTCTTCTTCTTCTTCTTCTTCTTCTTCTTCTTCTTCTTCTTCTTCTTCTTCTTCTTTTTCTTCTTCTTCTTCTTCTTCTTCTTCTTCTTCTTCTTCTTCTTCTTCTTCTTCTTCTTCTTCTTCTTCTTCTTTTTGTTCTTCTTCTTCTTCTTCTTCTTCTTCTTCTTCTTCTTCTTCTTTTTCTTCTTCTCTCTTCTAGTATATATTGAATTGACGATTTGTCTAAACTAACAACTGTTTTAAATCAATCTTAACTGACTGCAATTGTCTACTAGTTTTGTTGAATCTTTCAACTATATATTATTCCCATAATGTGGCCATTAAAGCTGTTTCAAGACTAATTTTAAATATAATCTATTAGCTTCTGATCTTTGATTGACCTTTGTGATTTATCATCTTGATAAAACACAGTGCATTAATTATTTCATTCCAATTTTTGTTTAAACTAATTCTTGCATCAGATCTTATTGACCACATGGTATAGCAGCCATGGCGCAGTGGTAGCGCACTTGCCTCAGAAACAAAGGATTCGTGCTTCAAACCCCACCAATGGGCAAGTTTTGCGACATCAGTTAGGAAGGAGGCGTGAACGTCCAACTAAATGCTCATCCACGGTGCTCTGTGATAAGACCCTTAAATCAAATTTTTTTTAAAAATCCATTTTTTAAGTGATACGTTTTCTATTTTAATTTAATTGTTCTGAATTATTTCTTAAAGATATGTATATCTACTAGTCATGTTAGACACATTGTCATAACTTTGACCACGACAATTGATTATATCTAATCCATACAAATCTAAAAATAAAAATGCAGCATCTGCTAATTCTTCAGATTTATAATCAGAGTTGGATAAAAATCCTATTCTACCGGACAGTCATACTTTTAAAAATACCGAAAAAGGAATGCAGTAAATCTACACGCTTAAAAATAGTGTTGAGCCGTAGGCTACATTATGTCGCGTAGAATACAACATTGACTGTCGACGCCGGCTACAACAACACTATGTGGCTCTAAAAGCCACATTCAGTGTTGCATCCGTAGGGCCACATAAAATGCAGACTTGAAAGTCACACTTTGTGACCTTTAATGCAACACTTTTGTAGAAATTTTTGCGACATAATTGTTGCATTTAATCAATAGCTATTTATTTACGCTCTTTTCGCACGACAATTAAGTCAGATCAGGTTATCTTGCAACTGGTAGCATGTAACCCAGTACAATCTGCTTCATGTCCTGCGGCTTTGTAGGATACACCTTTTTAGGCAAAGGCTAGGAGATACCAACTCCAACTTAAAACACCCCCTGCCTTGCGGCTCTTGGTTGAGTAAAGGCTAGAGATGGTATCTCGATAAAAATACTCATCTTGGGCAGATGTTAAATGCATCAGACTACTGTCTTGTAGAAGGCCTCCTAGGCAAAGACTTGAGGGGTAAACAGATTCTATCTGTTGACCAGCCTCGCACCCCTTCTTCATCTATTAGGCTAGCGCAGATGTATTTTTAATACATTGTTTCCAGTTTAGGATGTTGAATGCTGGATCTTCTTGACTCAATGCATGGTTTTTGCTTGTGTCTCTGTTTTTATGACTAGGCAACTCGTTCTATTATCTCCTAATGAGGGTACAGCTCTAAAACTCAGTTTCATGGTTTTGAGGCCGACAAATGTGCTTCATACATAACTTCATGGATTCAGGCTGGCATGGAATCTTTTGTTCCATCTCGACGATTCCAGGTCAAGCCTCACTCTCCTCCATGGTTTTCCTCACACTGTGCTGCTGTGATTGCCAATCGGAACTGTTACTTCCATATTTATCAGCAAAACAATTCTCCAGAAAACAGACGTCTGTTTATTACTGCTAGAAACAACTCTAAAAAGGTTATGTCTAACGCCAAAACCCGAGGTGACTTTGTCACCTCACCTAAAGACAAAGCTGAATTTTTTGCTAAAAACTTTTCATCAATATCATCTCTTAATTCCACTAGTTGCGTTCTACCTGATATTGCCATCAAACAGGTTGATCCATTGCTTGACATTCATATCACTCCAGCTTCTGTATCTAAAGTGATTTCCTGCCTAGACTCTTCAACAGCTTGTGGCCCGGACACCATACCTGTTATTGTCTTGCAGAAGTGTTCTCCGTAGCTGTCGTCTATACTCTCAAAACCATTCAACAAGTACTTATTAGAGTCTTGTTTTCTAGCCTGCTGGAAAGCGGCATCTGTTATCCCTATCTTCAAAAATTCTGGAGAGCAATCTGATTTGTCTAACTACCGTCCCATAAGTCTTCTTCCTATCATAAGCAAGGTTTTTGAATCTTTAATTAACAAGCACTTAATTTCTCATCTTGAATCTAATTACTTACTTTCTGACCATCAATATGGATTTCGATCTTCTCGTTCTACAGCTGATTTGCTAACAGTAATAACTGATAGGTTTTATCGTGCATTAGATAAAGGTGGAGAGGTTAAGGCCATCACTCTTGACATTTCAAAAGCTTTTGATAAAGTTTGGCATGCTGGTCTTCTCCATAAGCTTTCTTCTTATGGTGTATCCGGAAACATCTTTAAGATCATTGAATCCTTCCTTTCCAATCGTAGCATAAAAGTTGTCCTCGATGGACAACACTCTTCTTCTTATTCTGTAACTTCAGGGGTTTCTTAAGGTTCAATCCTTGGCCCTATACTCTTTTTAATTTACATTAACGATCTTCCAGATATTCTCACATCTAAGGTGGCATTGTTTGCTGATGATACTACCATTTATTCTTGTCGTGATAAGAAACCAACACTCTCTGATTGCTTGGAGGGGGCATTTGAGCTTGAAAAGGATCTCACTTCTGCTATAGCATGGGGCTCACAGTGGCTGGTGAACTTTAATTCAGATAAAACTCAATTTTTTTCAGCCAATTGTTATTGCAATAATTTATATCTTCCTATATTTATGAACGGTGATGTACTCGATGAGTCATCCACTCTTCATCTTCTAGGATTAACTCTTACTTCCAATCTTTCTTGGAAACCATATATCAAATCAGTTGCAAGGTTGCATCTTTTTATCGAGTTTGTCACTTTCTTACTTCGGATTTTATTCTCTATCTCTATAAATCTCAAATCCGACCTTGTATGGAATACTGTTGCCATATCTGGGGCGGTTCTTCTGATGATGCCCTTTCTCTTTTAGACAAGCTGCAAAAACGCATTGTGAACATAGTTGGACCTGCTCTTGCAGCCAATCTCCAACCATTATCACATCGTCGTAATGTTGCTTCTCTTTCTCTTTTCTACAAATGTTATAATGGGCACTGCTCTAAAGAGCTAGCGTCTATTGTGCCATCTACTAAAATTTATTCTCGTGTTACTCGTCATTCAATTAAGTGTCATCCTTTTTCTGTGACTATTCCTAAGTGCTCCAAAAACGCTTATTCGTCTAGTTTTTTTCCTCGAACATCAGCTTTTTGGAATTCGCTTCCTTCATCTTGCTTTCCTGACTCATTTAATTTGCAATCTTTTAAGTCGTCCATCAATCGTTATCTTGCTCTACAATCTACATCTTTTCTCTTTCAGTAACTTCCAACTTTAATTAGTGGTTGCTTGCAGCCTTGTTGGAAGCGAAGATGTTTAAAAAAAAAAAAAAAACTGTAGTAAAAAAATGTCAACATTAGTGTTGCGCTAAATGTAACATATTGACTGTATATTGATTATATAGTCTGTTTTTCTAGGCGTTATAAATATTTTGATTTTTTTCAAGTATATCTATCCGTGATTTATTCCATCCATTTAGGTCTTCACGTAGTATGAATATAACGGAGCGCAATTAAATAATTCAAATAAACCAATTTATTCATATTGAACAAAGAGTCATACTAAATTACAAATGTATATCATATTGGCTTACAAGAAAAACGGAATAATATCACAATAAAATAATAAAAACTAAAATATAAATTTTTTTTTAATTCTGAGTTAATGCATATAATACTATTTCTTTTAAATATACAAACTCAGTTCAAACTCAATACAGTGATTATTAATCACTGTATTGAGTTTGAGTTTGATTATTAATTGAGTTTGATTATTAAGAAGAAGTCGTAAAACCTTTATATGCAAAAGTGAAGTTTAAACTTGGAAAAATAGATGTCGTTGTCAGAAAAAAACCAAGAAGCCGTATGTCAACATTTTGTATTTGTTTGTTTATTTATTATCAATAAAGATTCAGGAGTGTGTGTTCCATAAATATATCATAACAATAAAATTTAGGAAATATTTAATAAAATTAGTCGAACTTTCTGGCAGAAAGTCTTTGCAAATTAAAATTTAAAAACTTGATTTTCTTGGAAACACAAAAATTGGACATACGGCCTCTTGGTTCTTGGCTGACGATATAGCAAAAATAAACGAGAAAGTGTTAAAAATACTTTTTCGTTTCACAAGCATATTGTTTAATTCAATGTTAAACTTTTGGCAATACTTTTTTTAAAAAAGAATTGACGATAATTCCTTTGCTGCTTATTCCAACCAAGCTTCCCAAAAATCCATATACACAAATAAGTTCATGTGAAAAATTGACATTAAATACATAAGAGGCTAGCAGCAACTCAAAACCAAAACTGATACTCGGTATGGCTTCCAACCGTATAGCTGTATTATCGACTTAAATAAATAGAGTGCCGCAACACTTGAATAAAATCGGTTGAAAAACTTTCTCCTTCTTCAATAACTCAAGAGAGCTTTCAAGACTGAGGTGTACCTAAATGTTTAAGTAGAATTTTAAAAATGCAGAAAACACAAGGCTCAAAAAAGTAATACTTTTTGTTATAACCCAAATTTAACTTTAAAAAAAATGTATAGAAAAAAACCTACTTCCATTTCTCTATAAAATAAAGTCAAAATTGCATCAGGATCCATTCTCAGATGCTTCTTGCCCTTTTGTGGAGGTGCTATCAAAAGAAAATGGAGCACCTTAAAGGCAAGCAAAGTTGTATCTTCTAAATAAAAAAAATAAACTTGTATATACTTATAGATTATAGACAGATTATAAAAAAAGCTTCTTTTGGATTAGGAGGGAATATCAAATTAGGAAATAATAAATGCAATAAGATGAGAAAGGCAAACTTCGCACTTTTGCAGATTGGCACATAGTCAAGTTGCAGCAACTTAGTACTTATGCAGATTGACAATTAAGCAGTAAAACTCACATTTAAGCTATGAAATTCTTATTTATTCATTCTCCTCACTTAGGGTAGTAGACATATATATACCTTCATTAAATTCGTCTTCTGACAAAGTATTTTTGAACATGTTTGTCATTGTCAAATCTCTTGCTACTAACAATAAAAAGTGACAAGAAACCCTTTGATTGAATTTAAAACACAAGCTTTCTTAACTACTTTGTAATGATTTTTATTCCCTACATTGCCACTTTGAACATTTCCAACATCTATTTCATATTTTAGAATTGTTCTCATTTTAATTTTACCTTAGTAGTAGATCTGAATATCATTACTAGTTGTATAGAATAAGGTACAAAAGTGGCTGCCAGAAAACAATTCAATAAAAAAAAAAATAGAGTTTAAAGCCAAATTGTCACAGGCAACACGAGCAAGACTGGCGTAAACTACATTCCTGCCAATTATTTTAAATTCACCTGAAATGCCAATTTCACTTGACTTGTTCATTTCAAATGAAATTTTTTCAAGAATAGCATCAAAGCCATACACTTTAATATCATGAGAATAGCACAAAGCCACCAAATAAACATTTGTAAAACAAGAGTTATACTTTACAGGTAAATTTAAAACAGCAAAGTAAAAGACTCCAATACTACACAGTGAAGGCTGTCCACAAAGTTGATTAGATGTCCCCATTCCATCATAAAACAACTGTAATTTTAAAGAAATCTTGCTGTTATCACTAAAAAGCTCATGGTTTTTACATCTTAGCCATCAGAAAAGTTTTTTATAATTCCTTTTTTTTTTTGTTTGCTAAAATTTAAAGCATCCATATATTGGGTGTTATGAAGAAGTGATTTTAGCGTTTGTTCTACTGATATATTATATAAATCAGTAAAACAAACGCTAAAATCACTTACTTATAACACCCAATGTATGGATGCTTTAAACTTTAATAAACAAAAAAAAGGAATTATAAAAAACTTTTCTGATGGCTGAGCATGTAAAAATCATGAGCTTTTTAGTGATATATTTCATTATAATATTGAAAATTGTCATTAACAATCGTAGAAAATCCTTCATTAGTTTCATATCTAGGAGGGCCCATGTTGCATGTTTCAGGAGTTACAAAGAGAAATCTTTTCTAAGTGTTTATTTTGTTTATATAATGTGTCAAGAAACTTGAGTGACTCATTGCAATGTATAACGCTACTTTCTAACTTACTCTTAAACAATGTTAGAGTGGAATCATCTGCTCCAATATTATCTAAAACTGATAAAGCAGCATTACCAATATAGGAAACTAATGATTGTGAAATATTGTTAACAGAAGCAATTACTTCAGGTATAATATAATACGGAACACTGCTGTTTGCTCGCAATGAAGAAACTAACAAAGAACCAATATGTTCTAATGTTTTTTCATGAGCGTCAACTTGATAAGTAGAATTCTCTGGGAAACTAGGCAATGAATATTCTGAAAAACTAGGCAATAAATTGTTATGATTATCATTTAATGGATTACATAAGGTAGATTTAGGCTCAGGATTTTCATCAATAAAATCGTTATCAGTAGTATAGTAACATTTTGTCTAACTAACGACATAAAAGCTGTAAAGGTACATTTACAGCCATTCTGTAAACATTTAATTGGATAAACAATTTCGCCAATACTATTATGACGTTGTAGATGTTTTTGAAAAAAACTCAATAGTTTCAAAGAAGCACCACATATATAGCAAATAAACATTTTTGTAACTTTTGTCAGAAAGAAAAACTATATCTATATATATATATATATATATACACATATATATATATATATATATATATATATATATATATATATATATATATATATATATATATGATAGCACTATAAATCATAGTGGGCTTATATAGATATGATGAACTTATTTAATACATTATTACAACATGCATCATGACTAAAAATCATTATTGAATGATATATCATGCAATAATGATTTTTATTAGTTATCTCAGCAATAAAAAACATATGTACATCAGGTAAAGTATATCTTTATGGTGTACATATATTTTTAGTTGTTAAACCATAACTAAAATAATTATTGTTAATATAACTAAAATGCTATCGTAACTAAAACGACACCAATATCATATTTATTTAATAATATTTATGTAATAAATATTTTCCGTTATGTTATAATAGGTACACGTAAATGCGGATTTTACGAACCCGTTTTTTCGGCCAAATTCTGTGATACGTTTTTTCAAGTTTGTTGAAAAGTTGCATGGTATGAACTTGTTTTGCTCTGTTATTTTTTAGAAATATGTATCAACATAGATATTTTTTGAATACTAGAATTATGGAACTTGAATTTTGCATGGATTTTTTTATGTAAAATTTTATTTATTATGAATTTGATTGTTGTTAAAAATTTGCTTGTTTTTGGACATCAAGTATACATCGAAAGAATGCTGGTTCATTTTTCTAATATATTCTCTCACCCTTAATAACCTTTTTTCTTACTATCTGCTAAATTTCATTGAAAAAAATCATACTTAGACATCTTAACATTATACTCTAATTAGATAACTTTTTAGGCTTCAATAATGCGATACACTCGAAGTGAGAGGTCGAATATACAAGTAATATCAATAATGATGTTGGATATAGATTATTTAATTGTACTAAATAGTTGTAAAATAGTTAGCAATTTTATTGTCATTATATTTAACCGTATTAACAATATTTAACTACCATTATTTAAACATATTATTTTTTATTTATAAAAATTAAACTTTTTTTTCTGCTATCATGGGGCCAAAAATAAAGTTTGTGTTTTATGGTGAATGCAAAAAGTATTTAGCTGCTCATTTTGAATTGTCGCAAATAGGCATTGACTCTAATACAGAGTGTAATACAGTTTGTAGAAATGAACATATTTTTTTATTATTTACAAAAAATAGTGATTCCTTTCTCAAAACATCTCAACATGTAAAAATCAGGTTAGGAGTCTCATAAATAAATCATGGATTTAGTCTAGAAATTATAACCTTGAATGAAAAAGTTTTATGTTTTAGCTGAGGATGCAACTTTTGGTCATGTTTCTGGTAGTCAGTTAGTGAAAAAAAGTTTTGCTAATAATTACAAATAGTAAATCTAATCCAGCTGCTCAGTTTTGCAGAAGAACAGATTTTTTATGGAAAACTCTTGCCCCTAACATTTTAAAATCAATATATGTTCCATTGCTAACCACTAACACTAGTATAAGCTTCATTGATAACCAGCTTAAAAAAATGACTTCTCCTTGTTTTAATGCTGTGCAAGTAGTCTTGAAGCGACAATATAAAAGATTTTCTATTACAGAGATCCTAAAGGAGGTAAAAGGTGCAAAAGGGAGGAACTTGGTAGATATATCTTAATGATGTTGTAAATTTGTTTTTTAAATGATTTTTTACTAGATGAACACTATATTTCAAAATTTTTATTGAACTTATTTCATATTAAAAACTTTTAAAATTAAATTTACCAGCTTCATCCATGTCATCACTGCTATCTGGCACCATTTCAGAATACCAAGACCTCCTTGGTAAGTTTTGTACTGTGTTTTAATTTTTGTTTTTCATTTTAGTTTTCAAACACTCATTTAATATTTTTGTTTTAAATATAGACTTGTCTAGGAGTGATTTCTTGGTTTGGCGCCAAAGCCACCCTAGGCCTAAATCAAAAAGGGTCTTCCGCATATGGGCTCGGAATGGAGGTAAAGACCTGCCTCATTTTAAATACAAACATCCTCATGGCAGAAGGGATAGCAGATGATTCAGGAATGTAGTTATTAACAACTATAAATATACTTATTAATAAGTTTATATAGATTCACTTAGCTGAATCTATATACACTCATTGATAGGTGTATGTATAGTGTGTATGTATATATTTATTAAGCTGTATATAATATTTTTGTATATTAATTTTTGTATATAGTTGAGTTTGATTATTTTATGAAAAATTTGTGTTTTATATAAATACTATTTATTATTACAAAAAAATAATATTTAAATTTTAACCCACCCTACCAAAGGTGTGAGAGGTGTAGAGCTTCCGAATAATACCCTCTTGCACCCTTTTCACACATTTATCCCTAAAACCTTTCTTTCTTTTGATACTAAATTGCATGCATTTTTTATATTAAATACAAAGTAATAATCTTGATATGGGGTTAGAGGGTGCACCCGAAGCCAAAGGAACTTCTAGCCTATCAACCTAAAGTATCCAAATCATATTTTATGGTACCCTGTTAGAATAAATTAAAAAATACAAATAAAAATTATAAATTTCAATTAAATAATAATATTTTCTTTTAAAAAATATACATTTTTCAATATAATAAAAAGTTTTGTAGACGCCCCTCTAGCGCCCTTCGTACACCCTTTGTATATACATATTGCCCTTTGTTAGTCCTATCTTTTGATACCAAGTTGTATGTATTTTGATAAGAATTGACCAAGTTATGACATTTTAAGTTAAAAAACCTCACATTTGATCACAGTTTCTTTAAGAAATCCATATATCAAAAACTCGGTACTCAAAATGCCATAACTTTTTGTAGAATTGTTCAATTTTAATAATTTTTCACCTTTAAAATACTGAATTAAAAACCTTTCCAATGATATATAACAATTTAGTGTTTAATTAACTTAAAAATTTCATGTCACGTACCTAGTTATAACATAACAAAATTAACTTTAATAACACAAATTAACGTTTAACGTTAACAACATTATTTAACAACGTTATTTACAGTTATGTCCACTTTATTTAAGTTACATTAACTTAACAGACCAGTTATGTTAATACAATTATTTTAGTTACGTTAATAACATTATTATGAAGTTATAAAAATTATAATAAAATTAATTATATAAAATAATAACATTAGTCTAACTAAATAAAGTCACATAAGTTAAACTAACTCATGTAGCAATGTGCTATAAACCGAAGGTCTTACCTAACTTTTGACAACTGAAAATCGATATCTTCCTCGCTTAACATATTTAATACGATACTACTAAAATATTACAAATTAAATATTTCTTTAAGAAAAAATTAACTATGTATGTGTTTAAAGCTAGCATGCAACAATAAAAGTTACACTAAATAATCCAGTAAAATTGAAGGGCTTATTGTGAAACAATGACAAGTCACAAAAACAAATATTTGAGAAAAATGACTTTTAAGTTTTATTTAAATCTATAAAATCAGTGCTTACCTATTATTCTCTCAAATTTATACATCATAAAAATACTAATGGAATTATTTATTGGACACAAAAAATAAATAAAAGTTGCGTATACTATTTAAGATTATAAAAATGATAATAACTCATTTTTGAAAAAAGTGTGGCTTGTCATTGTTTCACAATAAGCCTTTCAATTGTAAAAGGTTCATGACTCTAGCTTCTTTTCCGAATAATTCAATACGAAAATCCAAGATTGTGCAACAAAAAGTGCGGCTTTTTTTACGCCCATTGTCAAGTTTAATTTCATAATTACAAGTGTGGCTTTAAAGCGTACAAGTGTAGCCTTGAAGTGCACAATTTGTGTAGCCAAAAAGATGCTACACTAGGTGTCGTGTTTTTTGTCCACACTATTTTTAAGCGTGTACATGGTTAATACCAGCAGTAGAAGCAATACTGATGGAAAAAGAAATTAGCTTTTCTGCCATTATCTATCTATGAATTACTCATATAAATTAAAAAATAAGTACTATCTTCTAAAAAAAGATAGGATCCTCTAAAAAAGGATCTGCCTGAGCAACATGACTTTTTTTACTAAATTAACGTTTATGCATGAATAATTCTTGCATAATTATGTATAATTTGCAAGTGGACTTGGATCGTCTTTTGAGTAATATTTTTGATCGCCTTTTTAGTGATTGTATTTTGAGTGATGAATAAACTTGGATATATTTAGTAGGTCTATTAGTCGATCTATAATTTGGACATGATAATAAAACAAAAACTTTCGTGATAATGATATAAAATAGCTATATTACGATTTTTTATTCTGACGGCTGGCTCCCTATTGGCTATTATAAATTTGACGCCTGGGACCAAAGCCACCCCTAAATACATCTCTGCATAGGTACCTATTTTAAAAACTCACATACTACTTAATAAAGGAATTTAAAGTAAATTTGTAAATGATCGGTTGTGAATGAAATATCGTTTCCGAGTTATTACAATTGCAAATAAAAGAAAAAAGCAAATATTTAAGACTCTCTTTTAAACTTTTTTAAAAATAAAATGACTGAAAAATGATTTGGATTTTATTTTGACACATTTAAATAGAGGAGATGATTCTTTTTCTTCTGTTGTTTTTATTTTTTAAATATGCCTTTTTTTGTTTTTTGTAGTAGGGGAGACCGGGGCTAGTTGGCCGCAGGGGTAAGTTGACGAACTGCGTTTATCTTTAGAGCCTTTCATCAGAAAGTGACAAAAATTACTGAGAAACTTCCTCATTGACCATTTCATCATTCACTGTAGTATTGTCAGGATTCGCGCATGCGCATGGGAGATATTGAGATTTATGCGTTTTTTGGACAAAAACGTAACTTTTAGAACATCGCTTCCTTTTTTCTTTACAAAGAAAATATTTAGTCGTATGAAAAAAAAATTATTCTAAAAGTTCCAGTCACAATTGGTTTACTATATCCAGTCAGACTTTTTTTTCAAAGCTGCCGTTTTTCAGGATCTATAGACTGTTTATTAAAAAAAAAGCTTTCGGGGTAAGTTGACAAATTTTTTACGGGGTAAGTTGACTCATAGCATTTACTATGGAAAAAAATATTTATTTTTATAAAAAATTTTTTTTTTATTTTTTTTATTTTTAACAATATTGAAAATATTTATTCTTACAAAAAAATTAAAAAAAAATTTTGTTTAGTTTTTTTTTCCACAGATAAAAGGTGGGTTACTGTTTGGCTTTTATACGGACTAATATTTGGTACCAGCTAAAAGTAATATTAAATTTTGGGATAAAATTGTTGCAAAAATTAATTTTTAAAAAATTTCTATTAATTTTTCACTTAATAGTGAGGGTCTGGAAAGGCCCCAAGAATTTTTTTTTTTAAATGAATGCAAATTTTATAAGATACCCTAATCCATGCTCTTTAAGACTACACTTTAATATTTTTAAAAAAATGTACTGTTAGGACTTCAGAGCTCATAGAGTAAAAACCGAGCCAACTAGCCCCGGTCTCCCCTATATCTTTCGCTGTTTGGTAAAATTAGTTACATAAGAGCAGAGTTGTTAACAAGACCAAAAGTAGCAAGGCCAAGGCCAAGTTCAAGGCCACATGTCACAGACCAAGACCAAGGCCAAAAATTACAAGGCTAAGGACAAGAATTTTAAGGTCAAGGCAAAGTATAAGAGTTTCAAGGCCAACGCAAACATTTTTAAGACCAAAGACTTAAATTTTTGCCTTACGTTAAGGGTAATTATTAACAAAACTGTAGGTAGCAAGCGCTGTGACAATAAAACCACATGTTGTAAAAATAGACCGAGGTTATGCGCAGAATTCAACAAAGTCAATAAAAAATATAATTGTAGATATATATGAAAGCCGAAAACAAAAATGCATAAAAATAAAGAATGAAAACTTTTAATTCTTTAATTTTACGTATTTTATTTTAAGGCCAAGGCCAACAGTTTCAAGGCCAAGGTCTTAATTTTTGGCCTTAAAACAAGGCCAAGGACTACTCAATGCAACTAAGGCATAGTACACGTTTTTCCGAACAAAAATATAAGTTTTTTCGAATACAATATATGTTAGTTTTTTCATCAAAAAGTATGACATATTTAGTATGTATGGAAAGATTATTTTAACCACTATTACAATCTGGTAAAAGTAATACGACTATATCAAATCGTCAAGCGCATTTTTATTTAGAAAAGATGTAGTTTTCAACATAAAGTACCAAAGGGCTTGGCTATAGATCAGTCTATGGATTTGATTTTTTTATAAAAGCACGTATTGGTGTTTGTTTTCAATGAATGTAATTTGACATTTATAATCAGACATTATTTGGGAAAATTATCCATGAAAAACCATTTTTTTTATGAAAATTGAAGTTATTATTTTCAATACCACACCTAAATGAATATGTTTAACAATAATGTCACGTTAGATTAAGATAAACTATGGTAGTGCTAATTTTTCTAAAAAAGTCGTTTTTGCATCAATAATCATAACTTTTAGCTCCATTCAAAAAACTGTTTTCGGTAATAAGTATCATTTTTTTAAATACTCGGGACAAAAGGCGAGTTTCCACTCATCCGTTTTTAAACGGGAAAGGGAAAGGTAAGGAAAAAATAATCACGAGAGCATGCGTAATAAAAGTTTATTTGTCCAAAGGAAAACTGCGCATGCTCACGTGATCATTTTTCCGTTCCCTTTCCCGTTCTCGGGAAAGGGAACGGAAAAATTTTAACACTTTGTTAAGCTACAAATAATAAGTTTTAGAATTTTGAAAGGCTTTGTATAGCACCACTTACATCGCCCGATTATTGGCCGCATAATGTACCATATTGTAGCCATTACTTTGTTTGTTTTTATTTTTTATTGTAAACTCAGTTATTTTTTGTGCTGATACAAGCATGATATTAAGAAATTTATTTCATTTACTCACTTAGGTATTCAAATAACTATTTCTTTCATTTGTAAGGTAGAAGTTTTGTTTTGCAACAGTCTTGTTGCAAAACAAAATAATAATAAAAATATCTCTGAAAAACTCAGACTAATAAAGAAGCAAAGTATTGTAACCTAAGTATTAGGCTTACTTAAGGTAATGATGCTCTATTCTTTAATGATATAAATTGTTATTATTATTATTATTACTATTAATATATTAATATACACACGTACATACATACATATATACACACACATATATGTATCTATATATATATATATATATATATATTTATATATATATATATATATATATATATATATATATATATATGTATGTAAATATATATATATATATATTTATATATATATATATATGTATATATATATATATATATGTATATATATATATATATATATATATATATATATATATATATATATATATATATATATATATATATATATATATATATATATATATACATATATGTGTGTATATATGTATGTATGTACGTATGTATATTAATATATTTAACATGCTTATATTTAATTAGAATAATGTATACATATTCTGCAATAGTCGAATTTGTTTTGGTATATTTTTTTGTCTTTCTTTAATTTAGCAATAACAAAATATGAAAAAAATTAAACGTTTTCAATGGTCAAAAACTGACATGCAAAATGCCTTTAATGCAGTTAAAAGTAGTTCATTATCACAAAGATCAGCAGCTATTCAATATAATATTCCCAGAGCAACACTAGAAAAATATCTTAGAGGAGACTCTGTAATTGGAGTTAGACCTGGACCTCCACCAAAGTTACCAAATTGTATAGAAAAAAAGTTAGTTGATTATGCCACATCTAGAGCAAATTGCGGTATTGGATTTGGAAAAAGACAATTTATGAAATGTCTCACAGCTTAGTAAGAAATACAAGATAAAGTTTAAACATGATACCCCATCAGAAAAATGGTGGCGGTTATTTAAACAACGACATAAAACTATGGTTTTAGGAAAACCTGAAGGAACATCATCTGTTCGACATCAATGCATGTCAATCCATAAAGCTTCCAAATATTTTTTAGCACTTCAACAAGTTTTTAATAAGTTGGGTACTCATGTTATGCCTACTTCAATTTGGAATATGGATGAGACTGGACTTCGATTAGACTTTAAACCACCCAAAATTGTTGCAGCACGGGATGCCAAACATCTTCAGTCTTGTATTTCAGGAAAAAAGAAACCATCACTGTAATTGCTGCTGTGAATGCAGCTGGTAAAACTATTCCACCACATCTAATACCAAAAGGTAAAACAATAAAATCACTTCAAGCTTTTAATACAAGTGATGCACCAGTTGGTTCAAAATGGAGTGTTAGTGAGACTGGATGGGCAAAACAAGGAATAGCATATCTTTGGTTTACAAATATATTTTTGCGAAACATTGGAACTAACAGACCACAAGTATTAATAGTTGATGGCCATGATTCTCACAATTCAGTTGAGTTATTATCTGTTGCTATTGGCAACAACATTGAAATTGTTGAGATGCCACCACATTGCTCTCACTGGTTGCAGCCATTAGACCGTATTGTATTTGGTCCCATGAAGACTTATTACAATGCTTGTTGTAGTGATTTAATGAATTCATACTCTGTTACAATCAATAAGTCAAACTTCTGTGTATTGTTCAAGGAAGATTGGGATCAAGCATTAACTGCTGCTAACATTATTTCTGGTTTTCAATCATGTGGTATATTTCCTTCTGCAATCCCATATGAAGCTTACTTGCCCAATTCACTTTACTCTGACCAGTTATTAGGGAATGAGAATTTGCTTAAATCAAGGTTTGATTCCTTTAAAAATGATACCATAAATTATCAATCTGGAATATCACTAAACAAAACTTTTGAAAAACAGGTGGATCCCAATTCAAATTGTACTTTTATTGATGATGTTGATACAACTCAAACTACAGGTATCTTGTCTGGATCAGAAATTCTGAATGTAGATTTAGATTAACTGGATAATGATACAGCATTAATGTTATGGAATAGTTGTTTAACTCCAGAACATTTAAATGGTTTTAATTTCTGTTATCAAAATGGCTTTGATATTTCTGACAATTTGTATTTAGCATACAAAGACTTTCGTATAAACCAGAATGTAATCTTTTGATCTCTTATTAATAGAAGCTGCTGAAACAATTCCTTTATCAATAGAAACTGATATTCACTCTGTCTCTATACCAAATACTAGTGTTGATTGTTCTAGTCCAATATCTATTAAAACAAGTTCATTGAAAAGTACCATTGACAATGATCATGATGTTTTCTCTTACCCAAATTTTGTTGTCGATAAGTCAAAAAACTAAAGAAATACTAAACAAAAGTATTTTGTTCTAACTTCTCCTAAAGCTATGTAAGCCAAGTTAAATGATCTAAAAAAGAAAGAGGAAAGGAGGTTGAGGCTGCAAAACTAAAAAAACTGAAGCAACTTGAGGCAAAGGAAAAGAGATTAAGACTGCAACATGATAGAGAAATAAAAAAGCAATCAAAACATATTGATTTTGTTATTAATTAGTGAACAAGTTAATATTTTTTATCAAATTTTGTTAATACTTTTTTATGTATTTCTTGAGTTTTGATTGATAAAATTTCTTTGAATCAATATACAATTTTAAACAGTTTTACAAATAATTTATTTTCTTTTTAAGTTATTTTGCCCATTGTTGGAGGGGGTACTTATGTCTAAGCTAGATTTTATTGAGTAATTATACCGTTTAATAAATTTATAAAATTTGATGTGTAACAGTTAATAATCAATATTTAGCTAGTTCATTATTTTATTTTAAAATCTTTTTTTTATTTAAATCTTATGAAAATTAAATTATTTTCACAACATTTTAACCTGTGGCAAAGTTAGTGGAATCTAATTTTCTAATAAAAAGCCAACTGGCTCTTAATTAGTCAACCCGGCCATTAATTGGTGTTTATTCAAAATTTAAGTTCGAATGAATTGTTTATATTGTTTGTTTTTTATATTTTGGTTACAATTACTCAAAATAAGTTGAAAGAATGTCCATTGTTAAATATAGCAAAGAAAAATTAAATCTGACAAAATTACTGTCTGCATAATGCCTTTTAAAAAAGATGTGGCTA
The DNA here is from genome assembly GCF_038396675.1 of Hydra vulgaris. Lineage (NCBI taxonomy): Eukaryota > Metazoa > Cnidaria > Hydrozoa > Anthoathecata > Hydridae > Hydra > Hydra vulgaris. The sequence goes on along the minus strand of NC_088925.1, from coordinate 27,380,827 downwards.
TTAATTGGTCAGTTTGCCCTATTCGGCCATCTTGAAAAAATAATTTATTCCTTTCAGAATTCGTAAACAATTAAAAAACAGAGGCAGTAAACTTAGTTAAACAAGTTACTTCCATTTTCATACTCGTTTTGTTATATCAGTAGTAAACTTTAATTGATATTTGGTTTCTTTTATTTTTAAAACAATAATTTAAAAGTAACATAAGTTACTTTTAACTTATTGTTATAAAAATAGTTATATCTTTGAACACTAAGTCGATACAAATAGCTATTATGGTTTCAGTAATGTATTAAGATAAATACTTTTTGTTGTTAGCACAGCGCAAAATGAATATATATTACATAATTCATTCCAACTGCTTTAAAAGTAGCATATTTTTTTAAAATCTACCAACACAAATGTAATAATTTGTAATTAGATTCATAAATTATGTCTTAAAAATACTTCAAGATATCTTTATTATTATATGGACATATCTCCTGCAAAACTGTTATAATCAGCCTAATCGGTTGTTTATAATATTTTGGCATTATTAACGAATTCTTTGTATGCATAAATTAAATACCGATAAATAAAAAGTTGTTCGGTTTGCCAATAACAACCAATTGGATTTGTTTAAAACTATCGGCTTTTTTTTTACTAGTTTGTTTGTTCTTTCCTTAGTTGCATTGAGTAATAACTCAATGCAACTAAGGCAAAGAACAAACATAAATGAGACAATTTAAACCAGTGTTTCTCAATCTTTTTAGTGCCATGCCCTACCAAAGCTCATAAAAACTTAAAATGTCGCATGTTACATATAAATAATTTTTAATATTATAAATTTTTCATAAGTAGCATAAATGATATACTGCAGGAAATCACAAAAGTTTATTTATTAAACAAAAAAATTTAAGTAAACAAAATATAGTAAACAATATATAAGTAAATAAAATAAAATACATCAGGTATTCAAGTCTAAAAAAAAATGAAATTTAGTGAGATCCTTGTGCTTGATGCTGGTTACAAAGAAAATTTATATTGGGTTCCAATTTTGTTAGCTTCATTCTTAGATCTCCCAGTTGTGTTATATCCAAACGATTTCTTTTTTTAAGTAACAAATCAGTTATGGCACTAAATCCGCATTCAGCTAAATATGAAGAAGGAAACGTTAATAATAGTTTTCTTGCACATTTTGTTGTGGTTGGATATTTAATTTTGGTCTCTTCAAAAAACCATGCCATCGATCCTTTTATATTAAATAAAGTTTTGACTCGTCGTTTTGCATTTCTGCTAATTCTTCTTGGTACTGCATATTTGAAATATGAGATAAATTAACTAACATTGGCTGCATCAACCAAGCTGGAAAATTAATTTCTATTAAACCGGAAAATCTTCCATGTAAATCAGCTGATAAGTTTTTTAGATGCTCGACAATATTAAGTATAGCGGTATCAGTTATTTCACATTTTTGAAGCCAATGAAACTTTTCAAATTGTTTTTGGTAAACGTCTTTTTCAAATAGTTCAATAAATGTAATCAAACCAAATATCTTCACTTTTGCATCGACAAGAGTTTTATTTGTTCCTTGAAGTTCTTTATTCAATATATTTAGTTTTTCAAAAATATCGGTTAAATAACTCAAATATACCTTTAAATCGATCGTTAACAGATATTGCATTTCAGTTTTGTCGCTTAAAAAATCACTAAGAGAATCAAAAAGTTCCATAAATCTTTTTAAACAGTTCCCTTTCAAAAGCCATCTTACCTCAATGTGAAGTAAAAGTTTCACATAACCTTCGTTGTTTTCTTCACAAAATAATTTTAAAATGCACTCTTGTTTTGCACTTGCTTTAATAGAATTAATGCATTTTACAACCAAGTTCATTATTTTATTTAGAACAGGAGAAAGATTTTTAGCTACTAAGTTTTCCCTGTGAATAACACAGCGCACAAGAAGCATATCTGGATTTTCATCTTTCATCAGTTTTAAGCAACCATTTTTTTTGCCCATCATATTAGGAGCACCATCAGCAGCACAGGACGTTATATTTCTCATCGGTATTTTATTCGTATCTAAGTAACTTTTTAGAGTACTATATATATCTTTAGCATTAGTGCAGCTTTTTAATGATTTGCAAAATAACATTTCTTTAGCAAAATCATTATTATCAATGTATCTGAAATATGTAAGTAATACTGCTTTTTCTGTCTCTCAATGCATCCCATTTGCACCGAAAAAAGTCTTGTTTTTAATTTTTCGATAAGTTGTATCTTTACTCATTTCGTCCATTCTTCTGCTGACAGTATTGTTACTTAGTGGCATGGTTTTCACATCTCGGTCATCTTTTCTAGAAATAGTTTTAACAAATATTGATACTGAAGTCTTGATTAACTACTCTCCTATTGAATGATTTTTCCCAGATTTAGCAATGAGTAATGAAATTTGATTGCTAGCCTCAAGAGTGCGATTAATATTAACATTATGAACAGTAAAGAGAGACTTTATAGTTGTTCTTTTTTCATAATTTTTCTTTAAAATTTGAAAATAATTCAAACTTGAATTAATTTGATCTTTATGTTTTGCCTTTAAATGTGCTTCAAGACGACCTGGTTTCATTGATTCATTGTTCAAGCATTGTTGGCATAATAGACAAAAAGGTAACCGTGCATCATGAAAAGCAGGTATGAGACCAAATTTTAAATACTCTTCCGAGTACTGCCGTTTTTTTCTTGTTGCACTACTCATTGGCTAAAAAATGAATTTTAAAATCAATTAGGAAATTAAAAGTATAAATGAATTTTAAAATCAATTAGGAAATTAGAAGTATTTGAACGTTCAAAAGACGTCCAAAACGTTCAAAACACGTTTAAAAGACGTCTTATTTTCGTCCCGTGCCCACTGGGATATTTATTTCTATATTTGAATATTAAATTATAATTAACTAGCTATTTACAAACTATGTGTAGTCTTCTCGACTTGTTATTCCAACTGATATTATGTTTAGCGCTATGGCTTTTAAGTGAGAATTCCTCGTGCGGAATTAGTCTCTCAAGGGAATACTTTCGCAATAAGTTTTCGATCAATTCTCCGAAAGGAATTGTTTATTCCGCAATCGCTTATCATTATTCTGAACTAGCGTTTGAAATGATTGTCCAGGGAATTGTTTTCGTCACAATCATTAAATATTTCTTTATTTTTCTATGAGGCATCTAAATTCTAAATAATTAATTAACTATATTTACAATTATATTTACTTACCAAATATATTTTAATATCACTTATATTTATTTATAAAATATATTAAAAATTTGAAAACAACTATAAATTCGAACAACTGCTTTTATTTCTAGTAAGCACAGCACTTTTATAAGCGCAGCACTACTTTTATATCAAGTTCATGGTAACGGACATTGATAGAACGATACAAGCAACTAATAATCCTAGTCTAAATTCTAGTTTTCCGAATCAAATCCTAAGTTTCCGAATTAGTTATTCGAATCCTAGTTTGCCGAAGTAAATCTTAGTTTTCCGAATGCATTCCATCGGAAAAATTTTGCATGATTCACTTCATAGTGGACGTTTCCTGGAGATTCGACTATGTGGTTAAATTTAGACTGAAAAAAGCTTTTTTTTTCCATTGCCCCCAAACAATCAAATTGCCCCCTGAAAATTTCCTACGCCCCACATTGGGAAACACTGATTTAAACGCTTATTTTAATGCTTCACGTAAAACAAAACTTAAATAAGACAATTTAAAAAACAAACCGGGACTCAAAGAAGATACATAAGGGTGATGTAACAGCACCTCAATCTTTTCATAAAGCCCCTTAAAAAAAATATCGTCAAAACTTTCTAATAATATTACTTCCTTTGAAGAATAAAATGTAAAACTATTTAGAAAAAACTCATCGGAGTTATTATTATTCATCAGAATTAAAAATGTTTTTTTTGCTTGAAACTTAAATGAGTTTAATGATTTTACCATATCATCATTAGCATTTTTTTTACAGTAATTCCATATCTTAGGTTCTCGAAATGGTATTGAAAACTCAGTATATTTATTCAATTTCTTCGGCAGTTTAAAGAAATTTGATTGATTTGTTTTTAGGAAATACTTTTCATTTATATTTTTTTCAAGCTTATAAATAAAATTAGCTAGAGTGAGGTTATTTGTATATTTATACATGAAAATTAGGTGTTGATAAATAAGGAGCCCATTTGCAAAACGCGCTAAGTCCGAGTAAACTCCGAAGTAAAGTCCGAGTAAACTGATTTTGAGAAAACAACAAAAAACTAAACTACTTTTAGTTGCGCATCAACAGAAATTTATTTTTCTTTGTCCAATTTTAGGACCAAAAATTTTTTAATTGGTCCAATATTTAAGTAGATGATAGATTTAAGTATATAAAACGTGGAAATAGAATTAACTCAAAATTTTTGTTTTTGTGACTTAGCGCGTTTTGCAGATGGGCTCCTCAAATATTTATTACATAAACATTCATCTTTTTGATTTCTCTCATTAAGGGTTTAGTGTACTCCCCTCGTTTTTTCCCGTATATAATACATGTTTTTGACACTATGTACAGGTATATTTTTGAACACTATGTCTTTTTTTAAGTTTTGTAGATTGCGTGCTACCCCATGTAATGTTGGCATAATTATTAAAACAATCAATTAAAGAGAAGTAAATTAATTTAAGACGTAGCATATTAACATGAGGGCGAACTCAGTACATCATACCGGTGGTGTAACTAACTTTTGGTTGTGAATATTTAATATGGGAAAGCTAAGATAAGTGCTTCTCAACAAGTATTTCTAAAAACTTTATAGAGTCTTCCTGTTATTTCTTTATTATTTAAAAATCTGGTCAAATAAGGAGAAGATTTAGTTAGCGACTTTTTATAAAATAATTTATACTTTGTTTTTTTTGACGTTTAATGAGAGTTTATTTGCTTTAAACCAATCATTTATCTTATTTAATTCAAAGTTTATGTCAGCATAATGTTGCTTGATACTATAGTTGGAAAGAAATTTGTATCATCTGCAAGCATAATTGGGTTTAATTTGACTGATGAGTTACTTAAGCCGTATATATATAAACTAAGAATAAGAGAAGGATTAGTATTGATCCTTGTGGTACTCTACATGGGATTTTAAGAGTTCCGTATTCCTTGTCTTGAACATATTGTAGTTCTTATTAATAATTTTATAATACTTGAACTTTTCTAACAAGATACAATGATCGTCAGAAGCTTTAGTTAGATCAATAAATATATAAAAAGATAAATTTGTTTTCATTAAAGCCATTTTTTATTTGATCAGCTAATTCAATAATCACATGTTCAGTTGAACGATTTTTCTGAAATCCAAATTGTTTTGGATAAAAAAGTTGTTTTTTGTTAAATGGTTAAGATTCTATTATAAATTACACATTCGAATATCTTTAAAAAACAGAAAGCATTGATGTAGGCCTGTAGTTAGAAATATTTGAATGATCATTATTTTTATAAATTGGAATAATTTTTGCGAGTTTTAGTACATCAGGAAATAAGCGTTGGTCCAAGGAAAGTTTGACTATATAGAACAACGGTCTACTAATGCTTTTTTTATTTGAAATTAGTACTGGGCATGTCGTCAAATCTTGACGAGATACCTTAAATATTCCTGCCTTAAATGATGTTTCTAAGTAATTGTTAATAAAAAATATTATCTATTGCAGTTGCAAAAGTTTTATTTACCCGAGTCGGTTTATTAATTACTGAAAAAAGCATTGTATTTATATAACATGTCAAAAAAAGATTTTGTTTTCGGAAATTTCTGATATGTTAGTGCGTCCAAATTTGTATCACCAAGGATACATAATCTTTTTTTCCCTTTTCCCCCACTTTTTTCGATGATTTCTTGAAATAATCTAGTTTTACCACTAGGTAGTCGGTACACGTATCCAATTATAATGATTTTGTTTTTGCATTAATTACTTCAATAAAAAGACTTTCATAACTATAATTTGCTATACTAAATTGCTTTTTTATTTTTAATTTATACTTTTTAAGTGCATGTACACCTAGTCTTCCGCTTTTTTTTTATCGCTTTCTCGTGGTTGGCTAATTAGTTTGTAATTTGAAAAACTATAATTAGAATTCGACTCTAGTGGACTTTTTGAATCACGCCAAATCTTTGACAGAGATATGACGTCGAACGTGTAGTTTATAATAAATAAAAATTCTTCAAATTTTCCAAAATTTTGACGCATGCTTCTTATGTTTTATAGAAATGGAATTTTAACCTTTTTTGGTTTTAATTTAATAAGTATTAAAATATTTTTATTAAATTCATTTGAGTTTCTAAAAAAATATATAAGTTGTCTTGAGAAAAATTGTTCAAAAGATTATCCCCGAAAGGTTCATCATTTAATTTTTCAAAATCTAATTGGTCAAACATATTATTCGCTATTTTTGAATAAAAAAACCAAGAACTCGTTAAAAATTTTTTAAGAACAATAAGATTTTAAAAAACATTTTAAGAACATAAAATACCTTCCTTTGTTTTCCAATCACGTACGATTTATTTATCGTAAGATATACATGCAAATTTCCCCGAATCTCATACCACTTTAATTTTTTTTCTCAAATCTTTTCGAATTAGATTTGTTTCAGCGCAGAAATCCTTGTTAATGTATAGATTTTTCCCTTTTAAACTCGATGATTTTTTTAGGACTGCGATTTTATCCTTAAAGTCCAATAGTTTGATAACTATAGTTTGAGAACTATAGTCCTCGGGTTTTTAGTGTTACTCATGAGTATCACTAAAAAATAAAAGAAGAGTAGAGCGGGACATAACATTTTTCAGACAGACATTTTTTTATCCTCTTTTAGAATCTGGTTTAAAAAAATATTTGGAATTAAACTTTTTGAATAGTATTATTTTCAGTAAAATGACTTTTGTGGGGCATATAAGTTATTTACATAATTGAGTATATTATTACTATTTCGTGATGCTGTTTACAGTTTGATGATTTTATTTTTAATTTAAAAAATTTTTTTTATTTAAAAAATCAATTTAGGGGATAAATTTAAAGAAATTCTTGTTTTTATAACTTAACTTCGATTAATAATAGTGTTTAATGTAAACAAAGATGTTAAGAAATTATATAAGAAAGATCAATCATCCGAAACGGGATGAAATGCAGTTGTGAGTAAAAATGGACCAAAACGGGATGAAAGGCAGCTGTGAGTAAAAAGGAACTTAGAATTAGAAAAGCTGCTGATACATATGGCATGTTTAAGTTTGCTCTACATTGGCATATTGCTAATAGGCCAGCTCATCAAAAATGTTGCCAAATTGTTTCAGGATAATTTTTGTGTGACTTATGTGATCCATAAAATTTTTTTTTTTAATTTCAAATTTAGGAGTAGTAACCAATTTAATAATATATAGGTTATAGTAGAATGGAGGTATTTTATAATAAAACACACAAAAAAAGTTTGTTTTAGCTGCTATTTTTTTGTTGTAAACGGGTGTGTGGGCGTTTAGTTTCTATGGGTATGTTACTTTTTTTGAGAGTTTAATGTCTGAACATATTTAGGCAATAGATAGCTTTCATTTTTTATCATTTTTAAAACTTTACAATTGACGAATAACGGCTGCTTTTTAACTGTCCCGTTTTGCCCCACCCACCACCACCCACCACCACCCACTTGCAAAATGTAAAAGTTTTGCTAGTCTAGAGTTTCGTTACTTTGGTTTTCGTTTGGTTTTCGTTTGGTTTTCGTAACCTATTTTTAGATATTTTGTTTTTGTTTTTTGATTTTCTTATATCAATGAATTTTAGGAAATTTATAAAAAACAGTTTTTAACTATGATTAGTTTATCCGCAACTAGCATTTGTTTCTTAAGTGCCCCTATATGGCCCGCTCTACCCATATATATATTAAAAATAAAACACGTAAAACAAATATGAAAATAACAAACAAACGTTTTGGCGAATTTATCTAAACGTTCGTTTGTCATTTTCAAACTTGCTTTTATTATCTTGGCGAAATTTACTTCTTGTCTTTTAAGCGTCGCTTTCGTTTTTTTCTCAAATTCGTCCAACATCTTCTTGATCATCTTTTTTATTTCCACAAGAGTAACCGTCCTATAGATTTATTGTTTTAAGTATTTTCTTTTTAAGGTTTTGATTTTTGATTTAAATACTTTTTTTTATTTATTTATTTTTTTCACCACGCTGCAAAACACGTCCGTTCCGTTCACCACGCAAATATATAACCGAAATAACCGAAACCGAGGTTGTTTTTTTTAATCGCAAAAGTAAACTTATGCGTTCAAAATTGCGTGAATAACATTAAACAAAACAATTGGAGTTTTAAAATACAATATGTAAATACAGTTTTGTTTTCACCCATTTTAAGTTTATTTATTTGAGTTGTTATATGAAAAGCCATCTTGTCCCGTTTTCCACTTTATGTATATTTATATATGAGCCCAGGAGATGCATAGTGGTATAAATCACTTTTTCAATATTTTGAGTTATTGCCACTAATGATTAACATTTTGTTTATTCTATTACATGGCTGAGTAGTATAAGTCTATAATGATGATATCAATAATGATGCTGGAACTGTTTTTTGTTATGCTCCTCACCAAACAGCTGTTTTTGTTCACAGCCGTAGTGATTTAAGTCAAACTTCTCAAAACTAGATATGAGTGACTTATACCACTATGCATCTCAGGGGCTCATATATGAAAAGCTTATTTTCAAAACGCGGTATAAGCAATTTTGATTTTATGTGCCGCTTTAATTAAAAATAATAATTAACGCATGTCTTGTTTTTCATGTTAAGTAAATTTTTTAATTTAAGTTGGCGCATAAAAATAAAATTGCTCATACCGCGTTTTGAAAATAAGCTTTTCATATATAAGTTTTCTACAAAAATATAAGTAATAAAAACCTATACTCATGAAAGCAATGGTTATACTACTATTTGCTCATAAAGTCATTATAAAGGTACTTTTCATATCCTTCATATTTCTGGACTCCCATTCGACAACTAAGATGATACTTTATTTTTTTAAATTTATATTAAAGTATAGTTATAAAAGTATTGGACATTTTTTACTTTCCCTTAAATTATTAATAAACATTAATTTGTTTTAACATTGAGTAATAGTTTCAAAATTATATGGAACGCAAAGAAAAATTTTTTTTTTTAAGAACTTTAATATTTATATAGTATGAATATAAATGTAAAGTTTTCAGAATTCTGTGCTATCTTAGCAGTTTTGAATGAGCTTTACTAAAGTTTAAAATGGTTTGCAAAACATTCTAACTCCATTTAAAGCTGTATCGTCATTGTCACCTTGGTTATCTTCTACACGCGTGACTAAACCTACAACAGCCATTCCATAAGGACAACGGTTTACGGGTTGCCACACACCATAGTTTGTATAAACTTTTGCAGTCAATGAAGTTCCTCCATTGCAATATAAAACAAGATTGTTGGCACCAGTGTCGTCACCACTTCCTTGCGCTGGTTCAACTAAAAGATTATACCCTACTACTGGGTCAGAAAACGAGGAGCAATATACATTAGGAGACCACAATCCATACGGTCCCTGTTTACTTGAAATAGCTGTGTAGCTCTGTCCCTGTTTATTATTGCAAAATAGTTCAACAGCATTTAAAGCAGTGTCATCGCCACTACCTTGATTAGGTTCACTTCGAAGTCTCATGGCAAATACATACTGGTTAGGTGGACACATTTGTTTTTCTCCCCAGGTGCCAAAAATTCCATCATTTTGTGTGCTCATAATTACATTTTCACCATATATTGAATCATGTATCATGCTCGAAATAAGACCTGGTTGACGGTTCGGGTAATCCATAGGTACAATGACTCCAACTTTTATATTAGAATCAAAAAATTTTTTGACTGCTTCATTAGAAACTTTTGCGCTGTTCCCAATGTAAATTCCATTCCAATTTGCGCTTGCAAAGTTGATATAAAAAATATTTCTTCCATAATTTTGTTTTGCAATTTCCAAGTTTTGTGTAACCAGACGCGCTTTTTTTTGATAATCCAAACCAATCAAAGGTCCGCAACCAATTATAGGTTTGCATTCTGCGTCCAAATTGTATTCATCTTGTATGTTGGGTTTAATGGAATCCCATAAAATCCCCATACTATTGTCATTATCGTAACGATTGAAAAGAACTATTTTACCACGAACTTCATCCAATTTTGTAGATGGTGTAACTGGGTTTTGATAGAATTTATGATTATTGTTTCGAAGGTAATCTCTTACAAGTCTTAGTTTATCTATATCATCCTCATTTTTAATAGACATTAGAATAGTTTCACGTGGGTTTCTATTAAGAAAGTTGTTTACATTATTCATTACCAAGTTATTGAAGCTACCTAACTTTAGTGCTCCATGTCGAATTTCAAAGTCATTACTTACACCATTAATGCTAAGACGAATATCAAAAAATCGAATCCCATTCTCTAACTGCTGCATTATATTCCAATCTTGAGCTTCTCCGACATCTCCAGGTGTATCGTATGCTCCAGAATCATGAGTTCCAGGAATGGCTAATTGACTAAGTTTTTTATTTCCATCAACACCACTCATCCAGTTTTGTGTTTCAAATGTTAACGCATACCCTTAAATTTAAAAGTTATGCATTCATTTGTTATTAAAGTTTATTATGATTTTTTTTTTAGTTTCTACTTCTAACATAATCACACGATAATTTTACACGCGGTCACATGACAGTTTGACACATTTGAACAGATAACAAAAATTTACAAACAAACACTTTTTTTTTGTAAAGGTCTAAAATATACTTGTATATATAAAAAGTACTTCGTACCTACAAGCAAGAGCAGTATAATTGTTCCCATGTTTATTAATAGCAAAATTAGTTTTTATAACTTTATAAAGTTGTGGAAGTAAATAATTGTGATGATTAGGTTTATTTATATGTTTTATTCATGTTGACCTAGGTTGCTAAGATGAAGGTTTATCATGAATTTTACATAAATTATATCAAAAGTTTGCTATATTATTTGCTCAGCAGACAGTGTGTAATAAATATCTTATTAAGAGAAAATAAAAACCATGATTAATCTTTTATTAGATTAGTTGTAATTAAAAACCAAATTAAATCACATGGTTATGTTACACTCAAAACAATTTCGAATGTTAATGAACATATAAATCACATGTTGTTGTTAATATACAAGTTAATGAAAAAGGTAGAAACAACCGTAGGTGATAGATTCAAAAACCTGTTCCGAAATTTGAAGTTTGTGTAAAATGATGATCTCTATGGTAGTTATTGAAAAAGAAAATAATAACATATTACAGTTACCATAAAAATAATAACATATTACAGTTCCACAAAATTTGCCACGCATACAAATTCATGCTTGATTTGTTTTTACTTTTTTGCTTTTTTTAATTATTTAAAAGCAATAATCGATTCTAAAAAATTGATAAGCAATTCAAAAAAATTTAAATAAGACCTTATTTTTAAGGTTTTTAGCATTTTATAAAATTAACTTTGATATTTTGTTATTACAAAGTAAAATAAACTAATAAACATATTGTGGCAAATATTATCGGAGGCAACTCCAAAAAATCATACCAGGGAATTCGTATATGTTATGTAAACTATTTTAGGAACAAAACAATTTTCAATCTCTATTTTACTTTTTAAAAAATAATGTAATGTAATTTTATAAACAAAGAAAAGTAGAAATTAGTCAATCATTCGAGAATAAAATAAGTTTGACATTAGCCCAGGCACGGAACATGAAACTCCATGTTATAAAATTAGTTATTAAATGTGTGTGACTTATATGAGAAACTTTGACTGTCAAAGTTTATCATATAGGTCACACACCTATATGAACACTTTGTTTGTTGGTCAGTGACAGTCAAAGTTTCAATCAGGACAGGTCTTGGACACCGGATTTCACACGGGAGTATGACAAGAGAACTCTTGAATGTAAGTTGAACAACAAATATATATACATATATATATATATATTTATATATATATATATATATATATATATATATATATATATATATATATATATATATATATGACTTTTAACTTTAAAAAAAAAAATTTATTTCCTGTGTCGTAATTTGATTAACTTCTGCCCAAAAGTATTAAAAATAGTATCAAAAAAAGGCACGCATAACACGAAATTTTTAAAATTGTATGTAAGTAGTTTTTGCATACCATTATAACTTTCTAAAGCCTAGAATTTTCTTGACTGTTCTGACTTTTAGAAATTTCCGAAGTCTTCTAGAAGTTTATGGAAATTAGCAAGATTTAGACTAAATAACCTGCTGATTAAGCAACGCTAATAATTGTAAATTAATCTGTTTTCGACAGATGGCAGCCAGACAATAGAAAAGTACAATAGCACTTATATTTTTTATTATTACCTTTTAGAAATATATTCAATTAATATTTTCAATCATAATATTCTATGAAGAATCTCGTATATTTTTATGAGTCACATAGGAAAAGAAGAATTGTTCCAGTAGAAGAACAACCGCTGGAAGATAACAGCAGGGTACCACTCAAAATCTGACTTGTTGGCCGCCATCTGCTTTTGGGAGAATCCATGGCATATTCAGATCAACTATTAAAGAAGCTGATAAATTTAGAAAAGAAATGAAGAAAACACTAAATTTAGAAAGCTGATCACTGCACTTTGATGGTAAATGTATTAGTCAACAATAATATCAATTGTTAGTGTTGAAGAATAAAAAAAGAGAAGTTAAGTTACACGCACTAGATCTACCAGACGGAAAAGCAGATACTGTTAATGTATAACAGCTATTCTGGATAAATACAATTTATAGAAGAGTTTAAAAATGATTATAGCGGACACTAAAAAAGTAAACTGTCGAAAAAGGAATGAGGTTGTCAGTCAGTTACAAAGACGTTTTACTGAAAAGAAACTGGAAGAATCACAATTCATTGGTTGTCAACATAGTGTATTACATTCGCGTATTAATGAATGAAGAACTTGGCGGAAACAACATGCCGCCTAATATCGAATATCCGAATATCCCGGAACATTTAAAGAACAACGAGCAGTTCAGAAAGAATTTTTAGAATGGTAAAGAAGTATTTATTGAAACTCCTGGATGGCGTGATGATTTGAAATTTCAAATTAATTTAACACTAATAATCTTTATACTCGCTATTTTGAAGAATCTGGAGTATTGCCTAAAGTGAATTTTTAGAAAATACCTAAATTAAATAATGCAGATAGAATTCCCAAGAAATACTAGCTCATTTGGCATTTACTCTTCTACCAGAGAGAAGAGACTCAACATTTGTAGAATTATTTCCTATAGACGGGCACACCATTGGTTCATTGACCAAATGTACAATGCAGATGATTATCGGAAGCTATGTAGTAGCTTACACAGTAAAGAATTTACAGCGCAAATATTGTTAATTTACAGTGCTATATTGTTAAACTTGCGTATAATTATATAACTCAAAGTTAAGCTGCTACAAACTTAAATTTACTGCTACAGGTTAAACTCAGTGAAAAAGTTTTTGCAGTCAGAAACCATTAAGACTGAAAATTCCCAAAACAAATCAGTGTGCATAGCGAGAAATCAAGTGTCTTTAAGATCTTTTTGACATCTTAAAAAGAATCAGAACCTCCCGCTTAGATTTATTTTAACTAACAAAACATAACAATTGTAAATTACTGTAATAATTGTAACAAACTGAATACTACACAACATTTTTTTGGCATATACAGTAGCTTTCGTACTTGTAGAATTGTTATTTAAGCTTCTAATTTTATATTTATTTGTAAATTAGAGTGTTATGATGTAACAATTAATTGTTAAATGCTTAAAAACTACATAATTTTAATGGATAATAACTCTCCAAATAAAAAAGTTATGAGTAAAAAATAAAGATCAAATATATATATGTGTGTGCGAGTGAGTGTGTGTGTATGTGTATGTGTGTGTGTGTGTGTGCGTGCGTATGTGTGTGTGTGTGTTTGTGCGTGTGTGTGTGTGTGTGTGTGTGTGTGTGTGTGTGTGTGTGTGTGTGTGTGTGTAATAAAATTTTGGTTAAAGTACATTCCATACTTGGAAATCTAAAATTTTTTTTAGATTCGCTAAATATCATAACAGCTCTATAAATTTCGAGTACTTAAACTTTTTTTTTGAATAAATCAAACAAAGTTAAAATTGTTACAATAATATAAAATACACAATTCTATAAACTTTTTTATCAATGCTCATTTTTATATAATAATAACAGTCAAAAAAATTATTTATTTGTAATAGTTTCTGGACTACATACAACACAACAAATGTCGAGTTTCAAGAAAAAATAATCTGACTCTAAATGCAGAAATAAAAAAACCAAAACTTTTATTTACACTTTGAAGAATTTTTTTTGCTGCCAAAAATATGTAAAGAAAAGTAATGTCTATCATTTATGTTAGAGTTCTTAAATGGTTTTATAAAAGGGTTCATGGTAACATCGTTAAAGAGGCTCATACGTCCATTTACTATTCCATTCTCGTTAATTGAGCAAATCACCTTTGCTCTCCGAGTTGTCTACTGTGGTTTTGATAAAAAATAGGTAGTTAAGGAAAGTTTTATTAAGGGGAAAAATCTCAAGGCAAGGTAATATTGAACTTTTTGGATCAAAATGACATCAATTTAAAAAACTGCGTAGGTACAAAAGAGTAGAAACGATTATACTTAACCTTACCTGTGTTCATTCCGCTGAATCTTCCGTTGAAGTGAAGAACTATTTTGGTTATGTTCATTTAATTTACAATCTTTTTAGTGGAATTATTCAAAAATTATTCAATGGAATGCCTTGGCTGAAAAACAGGTATGTCGCTTCATCAAACCTTGCAAACCCAATGGAGTGCACACAGGTTGTAAATACGAATTCACAACCTGTGTTAAGCGTATATATGGACATATATACGCTTAACACAGGTTATGCGTTTATATGTATATGGACCTATGGACATCCATAGGTCGCTTAACCAATAGTTAAGCGACCTATGGATGTCCATAGGTCCAAAGTTATATCTTTTATACATCTTATATGTTTTATATATTGATTAAGGTCACGAAGCTTCTGCATTGTGACCTTAATCAAACTGGTAAACTATTGAATGAAATAAAATCTCCAGAAAATGAATTCAGTCATATAGCTCTTCATTATGACAACCTTCTGGTTCAAATCTCTTTAGGCAATAAACATGTCAGTGTCTCAATCAAAAAATATTTCCTTAGATGATGATATAAAGCTTATGAAGACTTTTATCAAGGATCTTGGTCTTATAGGTACAAATTCATTAATGAAATACATTTAATTACCTACTATCAACCAAGTTATAGTTTTTAATCAGACTTTGATTTAAAAGAGGACAAAAAAAAATCTGAATCTTTTACAAAAAAACAAGAACGAAGTTCATTTCTATAAAAATGAAGTTTGAGGTGAACATATTCATACCGCTCTCCCTAACATTCCCTAACCCAAACCTTTAGTCAATGTAGCAGCATGCCTTTGCATGTTCTACCTAAATTAGATGTAGCATGTTCCCTTACATGTTCTCATTATATCAATTTAATGTCTGGTATGCGTTATTTGAAACCTCAAAACCTCATTTTGATCCATACTATCTTCTGCTTACCTTTTCATTTTGGCTATTATAACTGTTGTTCCACCCAATCAAAAAGCTTTAAATACAAAATTGCAAAGTATTACCGGATTCTCGACAACTCGTCCCCTCAGTATTATCTTGTTCTATCTACAAATGTAATAAATAAAATGTTTCATCTAATATATAAAATAAATACAAAAAAATATATATATAAATAAATACAATGTTCTGCCTAATACAATATATTATATTATATTATATTACATAAAACATTGTATTTATTTATATATATATATATTTTTTCGTATTTATTTTATATTTCAGATATAACATTTTATTTATTACATTTGTAGATAGAACAAAATAATACTGAAGGGACGAATTGTTCAAGCGTTGTTTCAGGACAGGTGTTCGTCGTTAAAAGAAAATATATTATATTTTTTTATGCGTATTTCTAGTATAACTTGCAAGTCTTACTAGAAATACTCTGAAGTCAAATTTCAGATTTGAATTTCAGATTGAAGTATGACTTCAAATTTTAAGTTCGCTTCTTGCAATCCACCCTAAGTTGGTAGGTACATAACTATAAATCTGTAGGTAATCGATACAGCAAGCTAAAATGCTGCGGAAAAAAATTATTATTAATTTGATAAAAATATGTTTTTAATTTGATAAAAATAGCACCATTTTCTTACTCAAATAAAATTTCTTTACTAACCGGGCAGGATTGAAAAGTCGTGTTTTTCAAAAGGAATGACCTTTGTAAACTAAATTGGAAATTAGAAAAAAATAAAAATGTTAAGAAGGGGGTAAAAATACCTAACATACTACCTATAAATATCTATTTAATTTTGAGAAAAGATATTGTTAGTAGAATTCTAAATTTTTAGTGATAGGCATTTAAAACATGTCGCGGAAGGAACGATTGGTTCCTTCCGTGATACAAGTTTCAATGGCTATAACTAAAAAGTTATTATTCCACATGCAATATTTTTACCTGAAAATAAATATGTCTTTATAGGTTGCATGTTAGGTATTATTGCCCCCTTCTAAACGTTTTTATTTTTTTTGAATTTCCAATTTAGTTTACTAAGGTCATTCCTTTAAAAAAAAACGACTTTTCAATCCTGTCCAACCGCAAGTTAAAATTGACGAAGCATTGCATCATATTTAAGCATTACATCATCGCTGTAGTGGATTTAATAAAAAATATTAAAGTTCGAAGTCGTGAATTAACTTGAAAACTAATTCTTGTGAATATTTATTAAGTAGTTAAGTAATTTAGTTCTTGTCACAATTTCTTTAAACATAAGTTAGGGTTTGTAACGCCAGTGTTTTGAATGTAACGTGTAAAAAAAAAAAAAATGATAATTATGAAAAGTACATACCTGCATAAGGGCTAATATAAGAAATTTTATTTTGTACCAAGTTTAAGGATCCATTATTTTAAAATATATTCACAATAAAGAAATTCATGTCAGAATTAAAGTGATATTTAAGTTTTTAAAGTTTTTTATATGAATATATATATATATATATATATATATATATATATATATATATATATATATATATATATATATATATATATATATATATATATATATATATATATATATATATATATACACATATTTATGTATGTATGTATGTATGTATGTATGTATGTATGTATGTATGTATGTATGTATGTATGTATGTATGTATGTATATAAACATATTAACTTATTGAATTATTATATTAATATGTATATATAACTTTCATAAAGTTGAATAATAGAGATTTTAAATTATAAATCGGCTCAAAATTTATGCAGGAGAGTTAAAATAAAAAAACATATTTTGTAACAAATTTTTAAAAAATATTTGTTATAAAAGGAGTTTGGATTGCATAATCCAACATAAAATCAACATTATATTTTATAAACTCTAATAATTGTTGAATTAGTATTTTATTTTATTTTTTAAATAGCAAGGAGGCATGGGTGACTAAATATAAAAGTTCAGTGTGTCATATGCCTCAATTAAAATATCATACAGATAGGTATAGATTTACAAAGTATTTTTTTATGGATATTGTCTTGTGAACTCTTCAAATTTTTAAATTTTAATAACTTTCTGTTTAACAATGTATCTGATAGGTTGTTCTTTTTAAGCCTCGTGTTTAACAAGTAAACCTTTTCTATTTTTTAACTTTTCAATTGACTAATATATCATATATACCCTATATTAGTCAATTAAATACTAATGTATTTAGTTGACTTTTTTTGTGAGTTTTTTTCTTTTTTAGAAAAGACAGTAAAAGTTTAAAGCAAATTCAAAACAAAAGATGTTTGCAGCAGGGTTTAATACACAGAAGTTAAAAACTAGTTTAAGGCTGTCCATCAATAGATTAAAGCTTATGGAAAAGAAAAAAAGTAAGTTTCAACTTTTTTTAAGATGTAAATAGAGCTACAAATACAACTATGTATGGAGTTATATACAACTATTATATGAAGTTGAAAATAAAACTAACTTTTTCTCATAAATGCAAAAACTCTTTAAATAAACACGAATCTTATTATATTATAAATTTATCAATCTAGTTAGTTTTATTTTTATTGGTTAATTATTGTGTCATAATTTGTAAGATAGTAAAAAACTAGTAAAAATTCTAATTCTACTTGCTGAGTATTTTTATTTTTATGTTTAGTTTGTAATGTTTAGGTATCTATATTGTTTCATCTTCATTTTAGGGATTTGTGAATAAGATAAGTTTGCAAATTTGTTTTCTTTTTTGTGTGTGAACAACGGTACCAATAAAAATAAATAAATTTTTTTTTTTTGATTTTTTAATTTCACTATATATTTCTTAGTCTTAGAAAAGAAGAACTAAAAAAAGATGTAAAAAACCTTTGTGATTGTTCAGACATTGAAAAGACAATTTTAATCATAAGTGTTTTTTTTATTGGAAATATCTCAAAAAAGTTTGTAAATGAGGCAAGGTAAGGTATGTAAAACAAAAAGTTGAAAAATTTAAATCAAGTATGACAAACCTTGAAGGAATAGTTTTGAAGTTTGAAACGAAAAAAGTGTTATTAGAAAACAGAAAGTTGTTAAAATTTATTAATCTGAAGAATTCACAAAACCAATATCCAATAAAAAAATACTTTGTAAATAAATCATCAAAAAATACATAAGCAAAAACACTTAGTAATAGTTTGTTTAAAGGATTTTTTTCTAAAATAAAATTTTTTTTTAGTCTGAGCACAAAGATGGAATTAAAAAGTTCTGTCAAGTAAAGTTGAAGTGGTGTATTACAGCCAATATTGCATGCATCATCTATTTTCTAATTACTCTCATAAAGTAAATTTAAATTCTTGCCTAGAAAATGTATTTGAGAGAAATGGTTTTGACTTTGATGTCCAAATCACATATAAACATACTATTTGGTGTCAACTGACCAAGCTCCACTTGTCATAGTCCAACTCATTGAATTTATTGAAACTCTTAGCAAAACTTTGAATGACCATTACCATTTTATCAAAGAAGCACAATCCTACTTATCAGAGGTGAAATAAACATTAGAACAGCACACTTTTCTAATATTAATAGTTTCACAAAAAATTATTTGTTTTCTTGTTTAAGATACTGTACAATGGTTTTTAATAGCAACTGATCAAGTAATCTTACATTTGTTTGTTGTTTATAACAAAGATATAAAATATCGACTCAAATGCAACTGATATTATATACTTTCTGATCGTCTTCATCATGGCCAAACACCATTTATTTTCTCTCCATAGTTTGGTTAAATTCAAACTACTCACAGTTAATAAATTGAAATACTTCAGTGGTGGTGTAGTGTCAGAGTGCAAATATTACAAATGTTTTGTAAAACTAATATATAACTAATAAACCTGAATAAAAATATATTACCTGAGTAATGATATACTACCTGAAATATAAATGCTGAGCATTGCTAAGCATGGGTGTTTTTATTTTTTTCATCTGGTAAATCTGTTACTTACCATCATTTTAACAGACCAATAGTTTCTTTGTTAATTCCATTAATTACATTAATTTTATTTAAAAAATTGAAACGTCTAAAATAAAATTAAAATGTATTAATTAGGCTAGGGTCTGTTTCATAGGGTGTGTCATTTAAAAAAAAAAAAATTATATTTATAAAAGTTATAATTGAAAAGTATTAGGATTTTACTTATAAATAAAGAAAATAACTTTAAATTTTTTTATTTCAACACTAGCTGCATTTTTTTCAAGTTTTAGTTTTACTTTTTATGACTAATATAGAAACTGGTTCAAGTCATTATATTTCAACCAATTTGAAGAAAACTTTGCGGGTCACCATCTCTAATTTTCCTGATTTTTACATATTGTTATGTGCGTTATGTAGATAATTTGAAATTTCAGACTTCCAAGTACAACGGTTCAGAAATTATAGCCTTAAAAACATGACACAGTGGCCCCCCTTGATTTACAAATGGTCAAAACAGACTACTTTAGAGCTGTATAACTTTTTCCTCACTTTCAACAATTGTCTCATTTTTTCTAGAACTATTTTCTGGATAGACTCTTTAAAAAAGTGGTTTTTATTAATTTGTATTAAATTAGAGAAAAATATGACCTCAACTTTAGAAAAAATCCTGAAGTTGCTAAAATATGCCAAAATGAAACTAACTGTAGCATTTTTCTACTTATCCACAAGTCTTTACAGATAAGTTTTCTGATTAGCTACTACTGTCTGCAATAAATGGGCAAAATATAGGCAGCTTGTTGTAGTTTAGAACTCAGATATAACTAAAGTAAAATGGTTCCTTCGCCTAAAAACTCAGATTTTCAGACATTTTGAGATGGTTGTAAATTTTTCTAACATTTTGTTTTGATCTAAGATTAACAGCATATAAGACCGTTAGACAACTATCTGAAAATGCAAACATAAACTTGTCATATTCACACCAAAAATGCCAGCATTTTTAAATAACCCTATTATACTGTTACTACTACCCCCTTAAAGTCTTTTCCAGTTTACTAAAAATGAAGTAATTGTCAACAATTACTTCATTTTTAGTAAACTGGAAAAGACTTTAAGGGGGTAATAGTAACAGTATCGAAAACAGCCCAACTGAATAATCTCAAAATAGGAATTTCCGGAATAATATCGAAATAAAGAATAACATTGAAGTTGTAAAAAAAAGGAATAGTATTGAAAATCCTAAAAGCAGAATATTATTATTTATTATTATTTATTTGCAATTTATTTATAGTTGACATTTTTACATACTCTTGATATCTTTAATTAATTGATAATCTTGATATACAATTCTAAGGGCTCTTTCGTTTATTCTGTTAATACGATTGTTAAGTTTTCTGCTATGAAACAACCAAACTAATGGACAATAAGAAAAATTAGATGTAATAAAAGTATGAGTTTTCTTTGATTCGGAGACATAAAAGAAGTGTTAACTTTTTGACTTGCTGATTTACATAAATTGTTAACATGGTTATCAATGGAAAGTTTATTATTAAACATTATACTATTTATTTTTTCATTATCAGATGAGACTATTTATCTATCGGAGATGTTAACTTTAAGAGAGCTTGTTTTACTAATAATAATATGATATTTATCTGGATTAGCTTTCATACCATTATTTTCAAATCATAAAGAAAATTGATATGCAGTGTTTTACAGGTCACTCACAACAGAATTTAAGTCATTTTTTGCACTGAAAGGAGTGTTATCATCAGCATATCCTGCAATATCAAAATTGGATAAAAATAGAAATAGATTACTTATGAAGATATTAATTAGTAATGGAACTAAATTTGAGCCTTGTGGAATGCCAAACAAAATATTGGAGTAAAAGCTGTATCGATCATTTATTTTTACTCTATGTTTTCCATTATTAAGGTAGCTGCAGTGCCGGCTTTAGTGGGTGGACTGGGTAGCAGCATTGTATAGATGGGTTTTGGGGTTTGGTACTTTTTCCACAACAAACTACATACTCAACGTATTGTTGGCAGTGATTATCCGTAAAAAATTTTAAATGTGGGTTAAACCACTTTTCCACTGAACCCCTCAATAATACCAATTCAATAATACAGGAAAAACAGGTAGTTATCAAACACTTTAATTCATTTGCGAAACTATTTGGTTTTTTTGTTTTCGACACTATTCATTAAATTCATTTGCAACATTATTCCTTATTCTGTTATTCGACAATCAATCATGCGACAATTTGCGACACTATTCCTTTTTCATATTTTCGACTATCAAATTTGCGACAATCAAAATTTGCAACAATTAAAATTTTGCGACACTATTCCACCACACCAATTTTGCCTGTATCAGAAAATTAACCAAAGCAGTCTTTGTAAAATTCTTTTCAATCCTTATAATTGTCTGATCATAAAATAAATCTTTCAATACTTCTTAATAAATTTTTTTAAAGAAGAAGCTTATATTTAAACGTAATTTATATTTAATACTTAAATATATCTAAATACAAGTATTTATGTCTAGATAAGGTAGACCAAAAACTAGTTTATAATAAAGTACTTAAGTAATTTTGAAATACTATATTATATATATATATATATATATATATATATATATATATATATATATATATATATATATATATATATATATAAATTTTATTTTAAGTATATAACTATACTTTAAATATTCAAACAACAAAAATTCTTATATTTTTTAAAAGCAGCTATAAAAAATCATTTTAACTATAATTTAGATGTTCAATCATGTCTTTTTTCCTCCTATTAGCAAACATCAACTCTCTACTAATGAACTACTCTCTCAATGAGACTATAAAGGATCTCAGCATCAATCTTAATATTAGGTGTTCTTCCATGCTATAATCACCAAAACTATAATCTTCCAAAGTTATAATCACCAACAGTTAGTTTGCTTACATTTGTTTCCACCGAGTCTAAGCATAATCTCCACAGCTTGAGCTCTTTCTTCTTTATTCTCACTACACATCATTGCTTGGAAAATAGTTTCTGAATGTGCGTATCAAGCAGACTTTTCATTATGGGAATTACAATATCAAGAACTGGTTTCTTCTGGCTTTTAAGGAGTTTTAATTGGTGTAAGATATGTTTTAGACTCTCAACTCAACATGCTTTTACTTTTATGCTGAAATTTTTTTGAATACAAACACTTATTATAAATTCAACAATCCATGTAAGATTTTGAAGGTTGTCACGCAATAGACCATGCAGAGAAACCCATATTCTGCAAAATCTTAATTCTATTGTGAGCCATTTGCTATGACAAACTGTTAGGTAAATTACCAGATCTTATTGTGTTGATTATTTGATAAGCATAGCTTTGATCAGTACTCAAACTTTTGATAACTTCAGGGCTAAGATCAGGTAATAAAGATCCAATCTCAATTTTATAAAATTAGGATTGCTTTCAAGATCTGTACCTGTATTTAATATTTGTCCAGATCACTTATTTTGACTCCCCATTTGCATCACATCGCACACATGCATATAACATGCACTTACTTTTTACAGTAATGGTTACAACCGTATTTTGAACAAAGCATTATTTCACATTTGCAAGATAAAATATCAACAAGTTTGTCAATTTTTAAAATAAACTTCTTCTTTATTGATTTTTTAACATTTCCAAGGCCAAATTTAACTGCAGTTTTCCAAAGATAATTAAGTTTAGCTTTAATGCTGAATTCTTGAAATATCACTGGATGTACAAATGTGCAATTAGCTTTTTTCCACTGTGAAGATAAGGCCGGAGTCATATCAGTAACTAATTTATCAACATTTTTTATTTTGATTACTTGTCTTTCTCTAAAAAATCCTATATCATAAAATATCCCTTGCAGTAGGGATGTTAGATGGTAAAAGTTGTTTTCCTCTTCCAATAACTTTACTTAAATGAGTAATTGATGTATTTCTTGCTCTTTTCGGAGCTATTAAAGTTAATTTTAAATTTTTTCTGATTCACTTCCAACTAGGCTGCAAGCAACCACTATTAAATTAGGAGTTACTAGAAAAAAAAGAATAGAATTATAGAGCAAGGAAACGGTTGACAGAAAACTTCAAAAGTTAGAGGCTGTATGAGTCAGGAAAACATGAAGATGGTAGATAGTTCTAAAGGGTTGAGATGCAGGAAAAAAAACTAGACGAATAAAAGTTTTTAGAGCATGCAGGGACAGATACAGTAAACAAATGAGACCTTGTTGAATGACGAGTCAAGCTAGAATGAGTTTAAATTGATGGAACCAGAGATGATAGCTCCTTTTGAGCAGTGACCATGATAGTATTTGTAGAAAAGAGAAAGAGATGCAACTTTACAACAATAGAAAAGAGGCTCAAATTTGGCAGATAAGCAAGTCCAACTATGTTTACAATGCAATTTTAGACCTTGTCTAAAAAAGTAAGAGATCATTAGAAGAACCAGTCCAAATATGATAACAGTATTCCATACAGGGTCAAATAATAGATTTGTAGAGGTACAGAATGAAATCAGGAGATAGAAAATGGCGAGCACGATAAATAGAAGCAACCTTAGCAGATGCTAATTTAGCAATCGATTGTATATATGATTTCCATGAAAAGTCAGTAAGAACAATAATCCAAGAAGACGTAATGAAAAAGACTCAGTGAGAGGGTTCAATAATATAGGAATGTCCACAGTACTGCTATAGTTGTTTGCAGTAAATAACTTAGTTTTGATGAAATTAAAATTTACATGTGAGCCCATGGTCCAGAAGTGAGATCAGATTAAAGATCAGCTGCCTGTTCTAAGCGATTGAAAAGAGAAGACTTTTTATCAAGACAGGGGTATAAAGTTGAGTCATTAGCAAGTCAGCTGTAGAACGAGAGAATTGAAATCTGTATTGATTGTCTGGCAGTAAGTTATTTGACTCAAGATGGGATGTCAGAAATTTGTTTATCAAAGACTCAAAGACCTTGTCAATAACAGAAAGAAGACTGATCGGACAATAATTGGAGTGGGCAGAATGTTCACCAGAGTTTTTGAAACTTGGAACAACAGATGTAATTTTCCTGCAGGCAGGAAAACAAGACTCAGTCAAGCACTTATTAAATAGTTTAGAGAGAGTTGAAGAGAGTTCTGGAGAACAATTTTGTAAGAATATTACAGGAATGTTGTCTAGACCACAAGCCGTAGAAGAGTTTAATTGAGATATGACTTTAGCAACGGAAGCTGGAGTGATTTGAATGTCTAACAATGGGTTAACCTGTTTAATTGAAATGGAAGGAAGAGAATAGCCATAAGATTCGAGAGTCAAATTAGAAGAAAAAGTTCTTTGCAAATAGTTCTGCCTTATCCTTGGGAGAGGTAATAAGATCAGTCCCATGAATGAGAGATAGAATGTTAGACCTACCTTTGTTAATGACAATGTTGAAGGTTTTCTAAAAGTCTCTAGAGCCTAACTTCTGAGATAAGGTACTGGATTTAGTGAACTGAGAATAATGGAGCTTAGCTTCTTGCAACACCTTTTTACATTGATTACTTGCAATAATAAATAGTCGTTTATTCTCAAGAAAGTTGTTTTTTTGAAAAAGATGAAAAAAATGATTACAATTAGATTAGCAGTTGCACAAAAGGGTGAAAACCATGGAGTAGAATGAGGCTTGACTTGAAACCGGCGAGAAAGTATAAAAGCTTCCATTCCTGCCTGAATCGAGGAGGTTATATAGGAGGTGCATTTTTCAGCTGAGAGGAAAAAGACATCAGCTAAAGGACCAAGAAAGGTAGTAGTAAGTAGTATGATGATAGGATGAGTTCAAAAAGGAAATATGAGATGAAAGATTTAAAGAGAGCATTGCATGGTCAGAACCACCTGAAGGAGAAAAAGGAGAAACTGAACACAAGCTAGGATCAGAGACCAGACATAAATCAAGGTGTTAAGATAAATGATTAGGGTTGTCAGGAAAACAAGTCACAAACTATCTGAGTAAGAGAGAAATGCAGAAGTTATAGACTTTAGTTAATTAAATACTGAATAAATGTAATTTATAAGTTATTATACTCTGATGAAAGTATTTTTACCATTTTTAGTCATAAAAAAATTTTAAAAACAAATCTTTAAAAATTTAATCCTACCAGGCCCAAAATAAATTACATCCACTTAAGTTATTTTTTAAAACGGAAATGCAAAAATGTCATTATTTTTAATACTTTTAAAACATTTACAAAATTAAAACACATAAAATCAATAAAAAATGTAGGTATTACCTAATTTAAAAATTTTTAAAAAGTATCACTTCATTTCATATACAAAATGATACCATTATTTCACAATAGTGTCTTTTTTTTCAAAATGTTTGATTTTAGTCCTTCAATTGACATGCCCTACTGTTTCATCCTATGGTTTCTTTAATTTAATTCTTTGTTTTTTGTTCTTTGTCTTTCATTAAATCAAAGTTTGAATAAACGAAAGACTAAGAGCACAAAACTTATTATACATTTATTAAAAGCAAATATTTAAAATATTTTAATACATTAGACAAACTTATAACTAGAGTTTAAAATATAGAATTTAAATGTAAATAAGTTTTATTATTAAAATAAGTGTTTCATGCTGATAAAAATCAATTAGTTGGGTTAGTTTATTTAAAAATTATTAAGTTTATTTCGTTTCCTAAATGTTCTTTTTTTATTATAAAAAATAGAGCATATTATCTGTATTGTAAAAGTGTTTATGACATTTTTTTAGTATGTAATTTTAGTATATTTCTTTAGTATGTAAAATGCAAAAAAACTAGTTCTGTTATTCAGGTTTATTTTGAAAAAGAACTAATTAAGTTGGCAATGTAGTTGCCTATGCAAATTATTATTTGTTGAAAAAGAATTGAGAAATTCAGTTAATCAAAATGGTGGTGAGGTGAATAATTCTACACACATTTTAATGGAAATTGCGTTAATATTTTTTTAAAGCCACAGAAATTAACAGTTTTTAACAGACCACCAAACACCCATGCTTAAGCGTTACTACTTTGCAACATTCCATGGCAAAAGTTTGTGTTATAGAATGAGTTGTGTTGTGTGAGGAACTACAAGTAGTAATTACTAATCAGATTCTTACACCACATGAACTAAGTCATCAATTAAAATTATAATCAAAAACCATGAAGTTAATTATAATTTCTAGAAATTATATAAAGAGATGCGTTCAACCAAAGTTTAAAATCACTGTTTTGTACCAAATAGGAAATAATTGTTTTTATAAATAATCTTAACTGTTTATGATATTCATAAGATAAAAAGATCAAATATTTAACCCAGCAAATACATTGCATTTTTTTATGATGGTAAATGGTACATACTCATGCTCGATATTTGCGATAAAAATTAAAATGTTAAAAGTAATGATGCACAATCAGTCACTGTTGGATTCAGTTTGACAAAGTGGTATAACAAATAAGTGCTCCATCTATTAAGAGTAGAAGTGCTGGCAACTACAATTTTACTAATAATGTCTATGACTAGGCATTCATCGTCCCAAAAGTTCTCTGGCTTTAAACCTCAGTTTTTTCCTTGTCTCTGGTGTCTATGAGCTCTTAAAATGTTGTGTAATTTGTCACTTGCAATAAAAAGAAATTCATGTAATTTAATGACTTGGAACTTATTGTTTTTAAGCTTAGACACCTGGAGTCCTGGAGTCTGTTTCTGCCTTACATAAGAACTCAAGGTTCAAAAAATTTTTGTTACTTTAACCTAAAAGTTTTAATTTGTTTCTCAAAAGTAGTCCATAAGCTTCTTTACATTTTTAGAACTTCTTGACACAAAAAAAACAAAGAAAAAATAATCTTTTTGTGAGTTTCAAATCTGGAGTCCTTTTTAAGACTTTGTATCCCTTGTTGTTACACTATTATGAGTTATTTAAATCAGAGATAAACAAGTATTTATTAACAAATTTAAGTATTTATTAATCTATTAACAAGTGTACTTGTGTTGTTATATGTACATCCATCTTTTCTTGCTGATTTTTTTACTTTTAGTTTTGATTTTTTTTTGTAATGTAACTTTAATGTTAATTTTTATTCCTACTTTTAAACTACAAAAGTTTTGAACAATAATGTCATAAGATAGTTAAAGATATATAAGACTATAGGTTTTGATTTCTTTGCAATTTTTCCATAATATAGAACCCCACAGTGCAAGGTTTTATACATTATTTCAACTGTTTATGCTACTTTCTACAATTTTTCATCCAATGTTTATGAGCTTCTACTACTATTAAATTAAATTTGGGGGTTTACATCAGTTTTTGTTGTCTTAGGTCTTTGAAATATCTATGAAGCTTCATTTACCCTATCTAAAGTTACAAAAACATAAATAATACATAAATTTATTTAATTGATAGAAACACAGTGGTAAAGTTAAAACTGTAAACATGTTAGAAATCAACTGAGTTTTTAATTCTTATTTATAATTTTTATGATAATTCTTAAATTTATTTTTATTTATGTGTTTTTTATTTATATACATTTTACTTAAATTTTGACTACAGTTTTATTCAATTTGTAGTTTTAAAACATTAAAAAAAGTGGTAAAATAAAATTTTTTATTTTTAAACAATCAGGGTCTGATTTAAAACCATTTACTGAATTGTAAAATAATTCTAGCAAATTTACAGTTGAAAACACCCGAGAAAATAATAATTTAATAATAACTAATTATTTTAATGGAATAAGGCCACTACTAAAAATAAAAAATTAAGTGCTACCGTTCAATGTTATCAAAATAGCCTGAATTACAAACTTGTTCATTCACTGAAAATTATGTGAGAAGAAAGTGAAATAATGGTGTTATCAAAAAATGTTTAAGTCTATTTCATTGAAAGATTTTCTAACCAAGGCATTTAATATCTAATTAAATGCTTTGGTTTAATATCATTTATAAGCAAACCAAGGTTTAGTATTTAATGTCTTCAACTTGTTCGATATATTAACTGCATTAATCAGATATATGCGTTCATCTTGAACATTTAAAAAGGGTGAGATTTAAATGATCAGTATTTTTATTTAAATGAATGGTAATTATAGACCAGTAAAATAAATAAATGACCCATTAGTTGATTAAATAATTATAAATTAACTTTATGACCAGTGAATTAATTTTTGTGAAACAAAATATCTCAACATTTTTTTTTTTTTAATTTAATATAGAAGACTGGAAAAAGTTTAAAAATATAAAAAAGATTTTTCTTTAAAATGGTTTCTGGTTGCCAAATAAGCAGAAGGTAGCAGTAGAGCTATCAAATATTAGGTAGTGGTGCCCAACTATGCAACCAATACATGGTAGAAAACCTTTATACTTACCATTTTAAAGAAAGCAGTAAAAACCTCATTTTTTAAAAACCTTAGTACATTAATTATATTTTTCATTTTGTTGTAAGCTTCCATCTTGCTAAGATAATAATGCATTCTACACAAGCTTACAAATATTAAACTTTTATTTAGCTGAAATGGCTATGAAAGCTAGGAAAGAAATCTCAGATTTTTTGCAGATGAATAAATATGACAGAGCTAGGATAAGGGTAAGGACCATTGCTTTGTTTTTGCTTAGCAAAGCAGTTAATATTTGTTCTTATGTGATTTTTTTTTTTAAGGTTGAGCATATTATTCGTGAGGATTACTTAGTCGAAGCAATGGAACTTATTGAGATGTACTGCGATTTATTATTGGCTCGATTTGGACTTATCGAAACAATGAAGTGATTACTTTTATTTGTAAACAATAAACAGAAATTTTTTTTGTAAATATTACCTAGTAATATTTAATTTTTTTAATGCTATTTATTGTGAGTCACCTAAAATTTCCAATGGTAACATTAGTCACCTATAATTTCCAGTAAGTTTTACAATACTAACTCTGATGTAACAACCATAGAAAGTATCAATGACTTGAAGCTCTATGGAAATACAATATGGCTGCTATTGCACAAATACTAAAAATGCTTTTTAAAAATTGGTTTTGCAACAAAATATTTTTAGTCTTAATTTACTTTTTAATTTTTTTATTTCAGATTTTGTGATGAAGGTTTAGTTGAAGCTGTTTCAACTATTATGTGGGCAGCTCCTCGTCTAACTGCTGATTGTCAAGAACTAAAGACGGTATACATTAGGTTACTCAAATTTCGTATTTTATTAATTACTTAATTTTGATTATGTGGCATGATTGTGTGTTATATTCTTATTTTATGTCTAAGATATGTCAGTTTTTTTTAAATAATTTACTAATTATGATAATTTATGTTTGTATGTAAGCTGTTTAGATATGCTATAACTTTTTTTGATTATAGTTATATGTTAAAAGAGTTTTACAAAAAAAGAGGAAACATTTGAGCATTGTTAAATATTCATTTTTAACTGCAGTTATTCAAAGTGTTTTATTTACAGTTTCTAGATATATATTAAATATATATCTAAATATCAATTAATGATAATAATATAACAATAGTTAAATAATAAATAATAGAAAAAATTCTTCTTTGTTTGCAGCTCCACTTTGCAAAGTATATAATTATTACCTAAAAATAATTTAGAAATTAGTTGAGGAATTGAGTTGAGAAATTAGTAATTGAGTTGAGAAATTAGTAATTGAGGAGTGAAATATTAATAGTTAAAAGTTAATAAGTATGGAAATAATATTTGAAGCATAAATTATTTATTTGAAAAACAGATAGGAGGTTGAAATTAAGTTTCTATAAACAATGTCATTAAAAATTACTTAGTGTTCAGTTAAACATTAACTTGAACATCTTCCATAATTAAAATCATTTTATGAGTTAAATTATTTTATATTACTTCCCAAATGACAAGTGTGACAAGGTGCATTGTGATTACAATTAAATGCCCTAAATAATTCTGGGTTTTTATCCACTGGTAAAGTATAACCAACTTCCACTAATTACAAGAATCTGCGACGAGTCTCTGTGATTGTGATTTTTTTTTTCATTAACATTTGCAATTAACAACAAAAAATGTTGATGAAAAATTTACTTTTACTGATATCCTATTTTGTTTGTTTTATTTTGTCTAAAAAAAAAAAAAACCAGTGTTGCCAAAAAGATACCTGCAAAAAAATCACCCTTTATATAACTTAATAGTGGTTGCTTGCAGCCTTGTTGGGATTGAATCAGAATAAAAAGTAAATAATAAATGTAACAAATATTAAATCCTTGTTTAAACTTATATAATTGTTTATAAAAAATATGGCTTTTGATTGTACAGGTTTCTGATCAACTAGCACTAAAATATGGTAAAGAATTTGGTCAGCAAGCACGATCTAATGCTAACAACACTGTTAATGAGCGAGTAATTTTTTATTTTATTATATTAAACTTAGTATTTATTATATAACTTAAAAATTTTACAATTTTTATCAATATAAATTAATTAAGGAAATAAGAATTAATTTTAACTGTATTTATTTGTATTTTTTAGCAGATTTTTTTATTTTACTTATGTAAATTTTATTACTTTATTTTAGCTTATTCATAAATTAAGTCCTGATCCGCCACCGAAGATTTTAGTTGAACGGTATCTTATTGAGATTGCAAAAAACTATAATGTGAACTTTGAACCAGATGCTGAAGTTATGATGGTAAGACTTTTTTTTAAATGAGTAATGTTCTTATCTGTGGCATTTACTACAAGTCACCCATTTTTAAACTTGTTGAGTAATTTTCTCGACATGTTTTTCTCTGACTTTTTCACCCCTATAGATGAAGAAATGTTCTGTCAAACAATTTACTTGAGCAATTAGTTTAATAAATTTTTTTGGCTCGCGTTTGGAGTGTTTTTTATTTTTCATTTTGAGTCTTTTCTTTTCTTTTTTTTTGTTGATCAGTTTATTTATTTTTATTCAGTGTGTCAAGCAGCTATAATTTGTATGGAAAGGATTGCAGTTTATCCATGCTGCCTTAATATTCTTTTAAGCAGTGCCTGATTAGATATTAGGATAATAAAATTTCAAGATCCTTTTTGAAATGATATTATTTCAAAAAAGTTTAGTATTGCAAGTAGAAGCAATTAAATGGCTGGAAAAAGTAGAAACTTTGCTGAAAAAATTAGATGATTGTACCAGCATAGATACAACAGTTAGAAGCATTTAGATTGCTGCTAATAGCAAATTTTTGGATTGCAGATGGATAGCTGGTAGAAGCGCAGAGTTGGTTGATAATAGTCTTGAAACATGTACCAGAAATAGAAGTTGTTTGACTAAAATTTTTTTCTTTTGAAATACTAACAATTGATAGATTCTGCTGCAAAAAAAGTCTGCTATATAAAGTCACAGACAAAAGAATTACACTATCTTGCAGTGTTAATCAGTTCAATGCTTAGTGTGAGATTTATGTCTATCCAAAATTAGCAGAACTATATTTTGGCCCCTGAATATGAAATAATTTCTCAATTATCCACATACAAAGGAAAAAAAAACTGTTAAAAGACCAAAATAAACGCATTTTCAAAGTCTAAGCACCTAATTGTGCTCCACCTTTTAACTTCGTTTGTTCACAAGGAAAGATCATCATGCGTGATATAAACCTTCCACTTGCTGAAAAACAATTAACTGTTGTGACTAGCTGGCCATTACCAGTTGAAGCGAGAAAACCAGCTTATTTTTTTCCTTTGTTTGTAGTTTACTTGTATCCACAACTTTTCCCAATAAAGAAAAAAAAGTCAATGACAACTTGGCTAAAGCCAAGCAGCTGATGTAGCCTCAGATTTACCAAGATATAACTATTTGGAGTACTTTTCCATAAATCTTTTTTACCATTCAAAATTTTTTGTATAGCTGTTACCTAGATTAAATGAATTTGTAAACACTTCTAAAAAGTTTTTAAATCATTATGTTAAAATGGGTTGCTTGTGGTCTTTAAACAATTTTTAAATAAACTTCAATTGTGAAGTTAAATATAAGTATTTTGATGCTTTTAACCCTGTGACTGCTATATATGGATTAAAACATATGTTAGTAAATGTGAAAAAACCATACCAAAAAAAGACCAAGGGTAAGAAAAGTTAGATTTTCAAAAAAATAGTTAAACTGACATTTTTTTTTACAAAAAAAAAAAACAATTTCATTTGTTTGTTAATTTTTTTTGACGAAAAAAAACAATTTCATTTGTGAAATTCTCACAATTTGTTTTTATTTACTTTTATGATGACATTTCACTTACAATTTACTGTTTTTTTTTAATTTTATTAATTGACAATATTAATTTTATTAATCCAAACAAAACAAAAAAAGAGAAATAATAAATAATGAGATATAAAAAACAATGAAAAAACCTAATTATAATTTTTTTAAATTTAAACAAAAATGTTTACATTTTAAGTTTTTTTGAATTTAGTTTATTACTTTAAGGAAGTAATCAATTTAAGGAAGTAATTGAAGTAATCCAAAGAACTTAAAAAAAAATGTTTGCCATTTCTTTGAAATAGAAAACCTATACATTATGTAAACTTTATGTTATAAAAAATTATGTAGTAAAATGAAGACCACAGAGATAGTGTCAGATGGAATATTCCTTTTTTATTTGAATTGTATTTGAATAAGTTTCATATTTTTCATAATAAGTATGTTGTTGTATCTCTAATGTCTTCTTTAGGTCAGTTTTGAACATAATGAGAAATACAGACAAAATATTTATATTATTTTCTAGGTCTGCTATGTTGTAAATAATACAAATTTTCCTATCATCTAAATCTCCAAGACATAAAAAACATTGCTATCATTTCCCTATATGTCAATTTTTAGCTGTAGCACAAGCTTATCGTGTTGAATACGTACTTTTAGTTTATAATTGCTAAATCAATAAATGATTTAGCAATTATGGCTTAGTTTTTCAAAGCATTTTTTAATTTAGAAAATCAACCTAAAATTTGATTGATAGATCAATTAGGCCATGCCAAGTATCAATCAGGCCATGCCAGAATCAATCAGGCAATGCCAAGTAAGTGAAATTACTTGTATCTCTTGTAAGCTGGTAAACTCATTTTCCAGTTGTTGGTTTCATGTTTTCTGCTATTGTTTGCAATAGCAAACAAATTTTTTTAATTAATTTTATCTATAGACCTGATTGTTTAACTTGTTCCTATACCTAGCATACCTGGACATTTGCACCTGGACTATCAACATTCAGTATTTTACAAAGTTCTATTATCAACTCCAAAAATGGTACCCTTGACACTTTTTTTTTTGTCTATTTTACGATTAGTTTTTAGAGTCGCAACTTTTTCCTGACTAAATATTCATAAATAAGTGTTTAATTTTTTTGTATGTAACTGAAAGTAGCTCATTTCTCTAGAAAATTAACAGCTTTTGCAAAAATATTTCTACTTTAATTTAATAATGCAGTTTTATGTAAACTTCATCTATCAATAAAACTTATTTTCCTTTTTTTTATCTTTGAGGTTTGATAACGCAGAGCTTAAAAAAACTATATCATTTTGATAATTTTGTTTTGTTATACATGTCAAAGTTGAATACTTGACATCTGATAATCTTAATTTTTTTGTGTCAAACTTGACTTTTGATAATCACTATATAGTTGTTATAGCAACTTACCTTTTACCCTACTAAACTTGTTGCAAATTATTCAAAAGCCCTGGTTATTATAACACCAGAATAAACTGCACAACCAATGGAATGGCCTCCAATTACATTTAGATCCTCAAATATGATTTGAGTTTTAGGATCTTTGTCTTTAACTTTAAATATCTGAGGACTTTGTACTAAGTTTGTAATGTTTAATACCAACTTTGTACTAAGTTTGTAATGCTTAATGCCAACTTTGTACCAAAGCAATTATTTTATTTCAAAGAGGTTTATTAGAACATCAGAAACCAAAATTCTTTGAATAATAAACTTTGATAAATTATCAGCAAAATTTTAGATTGAATGAAAATTAATTTGTTTTGCTTGTCATTATTAGTAGATAAGTATTTTCAATTTCTTCAATATTTAAATTATCAGTTGTCTTTCTATTTATCTTTTTATATACCACTCTTTGAAGGAGCTGATAGTATTTCTCATTTTTAATGGTGAACGGGAGAAACAACTTTTGATATTTGGAAACACTGATGGAGAATAAAATGACCTCAATTTACAACAGCATAAAGTTGTTGTAGATTGAGCCAATACATATGCAAATAAGGCTAATTAATAATTTTAGGGTCTATTTCAAATGAGGGATACTTGTTTAAAATGGATTACCCTACTACTAGTAGTGGGATACCCTAAAATGGGATACTGTTGTTTTTGTACTTCACAAAGAAATTTGCAGACATTTTAACAAAATGAAGACTTTTAGTTCAGAACACAGTGTTTTAAAGGCATTATAAATTATTCAGTTTAAATTTATTTGAAAAAATTTATTTGAACTTTAATTACTTTTTAAACACAGCTACCAATATTTCTATTCCAAACAAAAATTTCATTTGTAAGAGCTTTTAAAATCTGTCTTCAATCAAAAATATTTCTGTGTCAAAGCCTTCTATGAAGAATTTCAATAACCTTTTTAAAATAAATCATCATATATGTGATTTACAACACATTGTTACTCATGGATTGTATAACTAATAATTACTATTTATAATATGTAATTTAATATTTGTTATGTTTATATACCATTATTTTATTAACTAATATTTAAATACTATTTTTTTATAAATGTATTTGATATTAACTTTAAAATTGAGAAAAACTGCTTTGGAGTATTTGTCAGGTTTAAGTCCAATATAGTTGCACAATGAGTTGCATAGGGGTTTGCACGGTAGTTGCACAGTGAGTTGCAAAGTTTAATGATGTGAAGCTGTACTGTGTGGTTTCAATGTCATGAAACTCCTCAACAGCTTGACATTTTAAGACAAAATGTTATAAGTTAATCCGCAACACCCTAATGATTACTCACTATATGCAACCTTCGGAATTAGGAAAAATGAGGTCGGCAATAATTTGCCGATCTCAATCTTTTAGAGGTCGTCATCAGGTCGGCAAAAATTATTTGATACAAAGGTCTTACCATAAAACATAGAAACAAGGTCAGCAATATTTTGCTGACCTCAAACACTTTCAGGTTGGCAGTTAGGTCGAATGCCGACCCTAATT
Organism: Hydra vulgaris; assembly: GCF_038396675.1. Classification (NCBI taxonomy): domain Eukaryota; kingdom Metazoa; phylum Cnidaria; class Hydrozoa; order Anthoathecata; family Hydridae; genus Hydra; species Hydra vulgaris. The sequence continues at coordinate 27,345,004 of NC_088925.1, read as the reverse complement.
CTAAGGTATGTATATGTAATAACTTTACCTAGTAATATATGATATATTACTATATGTGATAATTTGTAATATATGGGGGTTATGGATATATTATATATATTATAAACCTGCCACTAATGGCTATTTTAATTTATCAGTATTTATGAATGTACATTATGTATTTATGAATTTCTGTATAAATTCTAAATAATCATAATGGTAAGATAATTCTTATTTTAATTTTAAGTATTTATATGTTTTATAAAGAGTGAAGGCGTTCCATCTATCAATTCAAAAGAGTTTGATATAATTGGTTCTGGACCAGTTGATATTGGGTTTAATCATTACAATCCTCCTCCACCTGCAGACTTTAGTTCCTCAGGAGGTGGATCAAGTATTGGAAAAGGAAGTATCAATCCAATATATCCACCAAATCCTGTAAGTTATTTTAGTGATTTTTTAACACTAAGAAGTGTTTTTATTTTTGTAATCAGGTGTGTAAAGTTTACAAACTCCTTGTTGGGAAAAGTATGGGAACTTTACATGGTCTTCACTTTCAAACATTTAGAGGTTTTTAGATGAAATTTAAAGTTCGCTGGTAAATATGGTTTTAGTTTAAAACAGTAAAAAAAAATATTTATTGTTTCTTTGTTCTTTTTTTCTATTTTTTTCATTGTTTTTACTCTAGTGCATGGGTTTTAAAGCAATATTTTAGTCTTTTGTAGAGGTGTACCGGAACCAGTAAATGCTTGGTCCCTGATTCCGGGTACCCGGTGGTAAAAACGGAGTCCAAAACTGGGTACCCGGCACCAAGTCCAATAAAAAAATTAAGAATTTAAAAAAATTATCAAATAAAAAATTAATCAAATAAAAAATAATTTAGATAACGCTTTTTTGCTGTATTTCACTTTGATTTCTTTCATGATTTTTTGTTTGTGACTAATGAAAAACATTATCAGCATACGAAATAATTAAAAAGTAGACAATCAAATAATTTTTCCAACAATAATTGATTGAAAACTTCATTTGAACAGAATTTAGATTTTTAAAAACGGTCAAAGAATAATTAAAACCCCCCTAAAACTATGCAATATTTCTTTGTTTCTAGAAGCCATTGCGCAGTGGTAGATTGCTTGCCTCTAAAACAAGAGGGAACGGCCCCCTCTTGTTTCTGAGGGGGAAAGCCCCTCCCTCTACTTCTTTTTGTGTGGACCTTATCTAAAGGAATTAACGATTTTTATAAGAAATTTAGGAATTTTTTTCAAAATGAGGTAGTGTTCCCCTCGCTTTAAAAATGTGTTTTCTGCCCTGCGAAAACCATTGATTTCTCGTCTGACTTCCCAAACTTCATGGAGAAAAAATTCAGTTGAAAATTGTCTATGTTGGATGAAAGATTGTTGGTTTAAATGTTTATTTATCATAAACGATCATTTAGCAAAAACCTTATTTAAAAATGACCTGCACAAAGTATTAAACTTTCATTCATTTTTCGCAAATAAAATTGCAAAAAATGTTTCTCTCCCGTTCTAAGCAATAAAAAGAAGCAATTACTTGCTTTTTTTTCTTTTTTTTTCTTTTGTATTCTTATTTTATTTCGTTTTACTTTACGGTTTTTATATCTGTATAAATCAGTTTCCTTTTTGCAATATTATCTGCTATCAAGGTTTTGCAATATAATATACCAAAAATATATTCGAAAGCGTAATTTAAGTGAGTTTATTGGTTGAAGCACTATTTTTTATCAGGTTAATAATATTTCTACACCATTTAAAGTGACATTAAAAAAAATTAGTTTTATTATTTTTATTATTTATTAGTTACAGCACTTGAAGGTCATATCTGTTAAAAATATTTTTTAAGATACCCGGTGCTGGGTATCATCAATGGTCGATTTCTGGTACCCAGTAAAACTGCCGAATTACTAGGTCCCCAGGTCTGAACCGGGTACCGGGCACATCTCTAGTCTTTAGTTCTTCCAGGCTCTAATAATTTAAAATTTTTGCAAAATTTTCACATTTGAGATAAGCATGAACATACAAAAAAATGTTTGCTCTTACCTCTCTCAAAAACTAAAAATTCTGAAGATCTTTTTTTAATAGTTTTTTATTAATAAAAATATTTTTTGCTTTTACTGATAGTAATAGTTATTAATGATTATTTTTTTATATTGTTTTTTTTTTAATTTTTATTTTCTTATTGATTTTTTTTTTGTTTTATGAAGTAAAAGTTACTAGTTTATTTTATTTATTAGTCTTAATATAGTAATTATTTTAATTAAGTTTTAGTATGTTTTTTGAATTAAAAGTTTTTGTACTTTTTTTATGACTAAGATTAATGTTGACATATCATTGCAATTGTTAATGTAATAATGTTGACATATTATTGCAATTGTTAATGTAATGATAATGACATAATATTGCAATTGTTAATGTAATAATGTTGACATATTATTACAATTGTTAATGCAATAATGTTGACATATTGTTGCAATTGTTAATGTAATAATGTTGACATATTATTGCAATTGTTAATGTAATAATGTTGACATAATATTGCAATTGTCAATGTAATAATGTTGACATAATATTGCAATTGTTAATGTAATAATGTTGACATAATATCGCAATTGTCAATGTAATAATGTTGACATATTATTGCAATTGTTAATGTAATAATAATGACATATTATTGCAATTGTTAATGTAATAATGTTGACATATTATTACAGTTGTTAGTGTAATAATATTGATATATTATTGCAGTTGTTATTTATCAACATTGACATTCAGTCACTAAACAAATTTTTTGTTTAATTGACACTATCAATATTTTTTTAAACAAAATTACAAGGCTGAAAATAACCACATTTTAAGTTATAATATTTGTTGTGATATATAATAAATTTTTTCGTAATTATTATATTAAAAAAGTTATTTTAAAGTTTTATTAAAATTGTATATATAGTATTCCTCTGTAACAAATCAAATCAAATATATTCTGAATAAAGTTGTTTTATGAAAGATATTGTTAAATTCAATAATAATAAAATGGAAATAATGTTAATTATAAACAACTTATAATGATTAAAAATTAAGAGTGTTTCTAATTTTTCTGCAACTGTATTTCTAATTCTTCTGCCACGATATTTCTGGTTTCCCTGTAACAGTTTTTCTGATTTCCTTATCAAAAAATTTAAAAATTTAGAAATTTTTTATAAAAATATTTCACAATTTCTGAATAATATATCTTTAATTAAAAATATAATCGGATATTGGATATATAATTCTCGGCAAATCGCATTTCCTACTGTGCAATTGCATTGCTTCACATTTTATTATTTGTGTTTTACTTTAGGTATCTTCTTATCCTCCAGATATACCTCCATACTCAGAGCGTAATCCATACCCACCTCCGGCTGGCACAAATGTATGTATATTTTAAATTACTATTTTATACAAAAAATAATTTATTTTGTTTGTCCAAAATGAGTTTTTTCTTCATTATTTTAGATACCTGGTTACGCTGGTCCTGGTTATGTTGCACCTGGTTTTAATAGTAAGTTTCATTTTAAAATCTTTTTTATTTTGTACAATTAAGTTTATATTGTTGTTTACATCAAAATTTATTTTTTATTGTTAAACATCAGGGGCGTATGCAGAGCAACTCTATGCTCCACGTTATACGTTTTATATTAAAAAAATTGCGGTATTTACATTTCAAAAATAAAAAATATACTTTATAATATTGCAACAAACTAAGTGTGTTATAAGCAATAAAGTTATATTATGAAAAAATCCAAACCCTCAGTCGATGCAGCAGCATTCCTTTGCATGTTCTCCTAACATTATTCGATGTATGCACTGAAACCCCCGAGCCCCTAACCCTATTTCCGCACCATATTCCCGCATTTTACTTTTTCTAATTTTTTTTTTTGTTTCTATTGGTAATAATAATATTAAAAACTTTTCTATGATACCATTGTTAAAAGAAGTGATTACGGCTTTTAAATTGTTTATATATCTTATTTAGAAAATCCTGTGCAACCAAACAATCCATCTTTTGGATTTAGTAGTATACCGAATCTTCCTGATATACCACGAGGAAATCTATCCTTTAATCAAAGTTCTAATAGCGATGATGTAGATTTTGACGATTTAACAAAGAGGTTTGAAGACTTAAAGAAAAAGAAATAAAATTATTTACTTAAATAACTATCCATCTTTAAATATTCCATTCCCAATTCCTTTATTATCAGTGTAGTGTAACGTAACGGCTCTAATAACAAAAATGGTTTGTTATTTACTTTTTCATATATTTTTAAAATTAAACTTAAAAATTTGAACTCGCACTACTGTACTTTATAAAAATTGTCTTATATTATTCCGTTTTATTAACTTTTTTTGGTAATTCAAATAATTTTTTTTTTAATTCTGAAATGTTTTGAGATAATAAAATAACTTTTTAAAAAATACTTTTTTATTCAACAATCCCAAAAATATTAAACGGTGTGCTGTTTGATCAGAATTTTAAATGTTTTATTTTGACCATTACATAATGATCCTTTATCGAAATTAATCACTTTATAATTCGTTTTTTTTTTTACGCTTACCCACCATGGCTTACTATATAACAGGCCTTGCCAACGCGCGGCTAGCGTAAAAAACTGGAGGCAAGATAGTTTTATATTTGAAAAACTAACAAGCAGTTTTACAAAATAAATACGGGGGTGGTTTTTTTTTGTAACAATAATAATTATAAAACATTAAGAAATAATTATTATAAAATTAACAAAATAATTTTCATTTAAAATTTTTTTTAATAAAATTAATTTAAGTTGAATATATATATATACATAAGTTTAATATTTTCATAAAATTTACAATAACCAAACACCCGTAATCATTTTAACTAACTTCCAAATTAAAAAAAAAAGTTAGTTGAGAGGTGAAGGATTAAGCAAAGGATTTAATTTAGTATTTAAAAAATGGTTCGTCGATGTTGTGTAGCAAATTGCAATGGCAATTATAATCCTCAGAATAGAGTTAAAACATTTAGACTTCCAAGAAACATTGAAGAACGAAAACGTTGGATTGTTATAATACCAAGAGATAATGTTCCTGATACTAATAACACCGTAGTATGTGAAAGACATTGGCCAAAAAATTATTCAACTGTTACTGATTATGGAAAGCTGAGACCTCGTGATGCTCCGTCAGTATTTGATTGTATAAAGCCAAGTTTAGTTCCTACTGTACCCATGCCACTTAGAAAAACATCAAAAAGCCTTAATAGTGTTCGCTGGCAAGAAGAGGACGAGTTAGCAATATTTAATTCACAAGAAAAAATAGAAAGTATTAATGTTTTATATGAAAAGTTAAAAACTAATGAATTTAATTTTGCTATTATTAATTATTTATGCAATGATATATTATATATTCAGTCTTCAGACTTTTTAAAGGAAAGTGCTATTGCTAGATTTCTTCTTTGCATATATAAAGATCTCACTTTTGAAGCATTTCATTGTGGAGTTAAAATTAGTGTTATGACTTTATCATCTAACCGAGTTTATATTATGAACAAATTTTCTCATATCCAAGAAGCATTAAGATTTTTAAATTGTTGTGAAATAACACCCAAAAAAGAAGTTGTATATCAACAAATTTTGTCAATGAATAAAACATGTATTGGGGGAAAAAAGTATCCAATTGAAAAAATTGTGAGAGCATTTGAGTATTTTTCTCTTTCACGATCAGCCTACAATCGCATCAGAGAAGATTTTGAACTTCCAAGTTTACGTACTTTAGGAAGAATTACATCTAAATGTAAATCTTTAGATGATACCACTTATATCAGACATATTTTCTCTAATCTTAGAGATGATAGGCAAAAAACATGCATTTTACTTCTTGATAAGGTTTATGTTAAACCAATGTTGCAGTATCATGGTGGCATAGTATTTGGTAAATCAGTTAACAAACCTCATCTCTTAGCAAACACAGTACTGAGCTTTTTGGTTGTAACATTGTTTAATGGACCAAAATTTCTTTACAAAATGTTACCAGTCAGAGAACTTGATGCTGAGTTTCTTTTTGAACAGACAACCCTGATTCTTGATGCAATTAAAAATAATGGGGGCAATGTTGTTGCTATTGTCTGTGATGGTAACAGAGTCAATCAGAAGTTTTATAACTTTTTTGAAAAAAAAGAAGCATGGTGTACTAAAGATAATATTTTTCTTTTATTTGATTATGTTCATTTATTAAAAAGTATACGTAATAACTGGATCACAGAAAAAACTCAAGAACTTGAATTTTATATTGATGGAGAAAAAAAAATAGCACGGTGGGTTGATATTATTAATTTGTATAAGCTTGAAACGAAAATCATTGTCAAAATGTCTAAATTAACAGAAGTTTCTGTTTATCCAAATCCAATTGAAAGACAAAAAGTTATCACTTGTCTGCAAGTGTTTTGCGATGAAACATTGTCAGCATTAAAAAGTCATCCAGACCTGAGTGAAAATGAAGGGACGATTATTTTCATCTTTAAAGTCGTTGAATTTTGGAAAATTTGTAATGTTCACAGTCCATATGCAGACATTTGTTTGAAAGATTCTAATCGAGCTGCTATTGCTTCTGCTAATGATGACAATTTAAGCAAACTTTCTGCAATGGGTGATTTTGCAATACAAATGAAAAAAATAGAAAAAGGAAAAAGAGTCAAATTAACAAGAGACACTGCTAATTGTTTAGCTCAGACCTGTTATGGTTTGGTTCAGTTGTCAAAATATCTTTTAGATACAACTCATCAGTATATATTATTAGGCAACTTTACAACAGATCCATTAGAAAAGCTCTTTGGAAAATTAAGACAAGGCTCAGGAGGAACTTATTTTATTTCCGTTCAACAAGTTCTTGAAAAAAAAACTATATATCGTACTAAGTTGCTATTAAAGTTTGAGAAAAGTTCAGATGTGTTAGTCAATCTTGGTTCAGATCACTCTTGTCCAAAATGTAAATTTTTACCAACCGAGGGTATTTGCAACGTTATTGACAATTTACCTGCTCTGTGTGATTCATTGACTGTTGATATTAAAATGTCATTAGTTTATATTGCTGGGTACATTATTCGCGAAGATGAAAATCCAGATGACACCTTTTATTTTTATGAAGCCTATGGAAATTTTGTAAAGGACATAAATCGAGGAGGTTTAACAATTCCTGGTGACAAAGTCTGTCAATGGGCAACTTACTGTTACATTCTTTTTTATGAAGTATATAATGACACTTGTCGGTCATCACTGTGTAACATCCTTATGATGCTATCAGAATTTTATTCATTAGGTATGCAAAGACATCATGGATTAACAATGACAAATATTTTATTTAATAATTATTTTCGACTCTAATCACCTCGTTTCCACAAGGAGCCAAAGCAGAAGTTGATAAAACTCAACGCAAAGTAAAATTTTTGCAACGTTTTTACAAAAACTGTAAAAGAGTGTTTAGTAAAATATCTAAAAAGCTTGTATTTACTTTTTATTCTCTAAAGATTTTATCTCTTTTTTCTCAAAAATTTATTTTTAATACTTAAAAAACCCATTAATAAATTTTGTGGTAAATGCTAATACGAAATTATAGCAAAATATAAATCTATATATACTAAATTGTTTAAACATAATTAGTTTTAGATACATTTAAGTTAATTTAAAATTTTTATAAATGTTATTCGTTAGTTATATTACAATGTTAGTTATAAACAAAATTAAAAAAAAAAGACTAATAAATTCATCTTTTCACTTTTTATAAGTTAATTTTAGTAGATACATCATACAAATATTATATTCATGCGAAAATCACCTAACTGAAAATGTAAACTACTGCAAAGTAATATTTTTAATCTTGCCTCCAGTTTTTTACGCAAGCCGCGCGTTGGCAAGGCCTGTTATATAGTAAGCCATGTTACCCACCCTTTATGAATTGGATCGATTTTGGTGAGTAAATTGCACCTTAATGCTTATTACAATTCCATTATGAAGACCAAATCAAATAGATATGGATTCTAATGTTTTTCTGATTATGAATGTTCCAAGAAAACCTAACAAATATGTCAAACGGAAAAGCATTTAACAAGATACACTACTTTAATCACCGATATCGCATGTATGACAGAAGCATGCATCGAACCTCGGCTACTCTAAATTTATTTGTGTATAATCAGAATAAATATCTTTATAAAAAATCAGAGATGTAATAGAAAAGTAAGAAGAGCAGGCAGTTATTAAAAAAAAAGTAAACCGTAGTAAAATTTCGTTATCATATATGTGATATAACAGCAGTGGCGCAGTGGTTAGAAATCCAGGATTCGATGTGAGCTCTGGGAATTTTTTGCGTCATCGGTGATCATCTTTCTAGTTAGTACTCTTTCTGCTATGAAACAACACCGTTAGATTTTCTTGGGGCAACTAAAGCAAAAATAAAAAGTATACTTCAAACCTTATTCTGGCCGCAAAGCACTTGTTTTTTCCTTTTTTTTACATTTATTATTCATTTTTATTCAATAATAAAATCAAAAAGTACGAATGAATGCATCAATAAAAATATAAAATCAAAAAGTACGAATGAATGCATCAATAAAAATATAAAATCAAAAAGTACGAATGAATGCATCAATAAAAATATAAAATCAAAAAGTACGAATGAATGCATCAATAAAAATATAAAATCAAAAAGTACGAATGAATGCATCAATAAAAATATAAAATCAAAAAGTACGAATGAATGCATCAATAAAAATATAAAATCAAAAAGTACGAATGAATGCATCAATAAAAATAAAGAGTATGGAAACTCGAAAAAGACCTTAACTTAAGGTCTTTTTTTTTCTTATGAAATAAGGCTCAAGATCTTGTTTCAAAGAACCGTTTATGTTCAAAATTAAACTTATTTTGGGTGTTTATGGTGGCTAGGAGGCAAGTAGTGATTGGTAGCATGTTGAAAATGGAACAAAGTTTAAAGAAATGCTACTCCCTCAATATTTTTCAAACTAACCCATGTCGTCAAACAGAATCAACTTTTGATCCTTTGTTCGTTTCGGGATCCTGATTTTCTTTCTTGTATTGATAGAAGACTTGTTTTTGAGCGTCGATATCTGGTAGATGATACTTCTTCGCATTTTATATGCTACAAAATGCTTAACGGTGAATGGTTTTCCTTCTGGTCTATTGGCTAGATAAAACTCGTACACACGTTTTCTTCCCTTTTTTGTATTCGCTGATTTCATTTTTGAAAATGGTTTCTAAAGCAAATACAGATAAATAATCAGCGTGAAATGTGCTACAAAATAGGTAGTTGACATTAAAATAAATAACTTAATACGATATTTTTTATCTGCTAAACATTGTCTCATTTTCAACTTGCCACACGTTAATCAAATGATTTAATTTTTCCTGATAAGTTATAAGAAGTTGATTATAATTAACTGATTATAAATAAAATTACATAATTTTTATCACATTTTTATATTTTTTTTACAAATTTATTTGTTACAAACTCAATCGTCTTTAATATTTTGCCTACTTCAGTTTTTAGAGTTTAATTTTTTTTCTTGTATACTAAGCCTTTTTTTATTCAGTCATTCTGCGTAGATTTAGCGTAGAGAAAACCCTACAAACTAAAAGAAAAAAGCAGTTGCCAGTTTCTTTACATAAACTTACACCTTACAATAGCCTACACCTACAAATAATACACCTTACAAAGTTTAACAAAATGATGCTTTGTAATCATAAATATTGGCTTTACTCAATTTTTTTTTTTTTCTTGACTTACACCATACTGATTCTCATCAGCTCATATATACATACATATACACATAAAAAGTAATTTTTTTTAATTTCTTTATTTCTATATTATTATTCCTTTTTGAATTTAAATATTTAGTATTTAAGTGTATATAAGTTATAAAAGGGGGAAAGACAATTGTTTTTTTTTACATTTATACACAAAACATAGGATACTATAACGTAATTAAAATTTTGATAGGTGTTTTTTTTTGGTACTTGTTTAAGACTAAGATGTTAAAATCTAACAAACGTTTCTTATTATGGTATAATATGAAGTGAGCTAGCCAGCCATGAAAATAATCAGCCATGAAAAAATCAGCATCATTAAAAGAACCAGCCCAAAGATGACAACAGTACAGGGACGAATAAGAGGTTTGTAGGGGTAGAGAATAAAATCAAGCGTAAGAAAATGGCAAGCACGATAAAAAAAAAGCAAGCAACACTAACCGATGCTAATTTAGCAATCAATAGTATATATGGTTTCCATGAAAGATCATTAGTAAACGATAATCTAAGAAGATGTAAAGACGAGAATTCAGTGAGAGGGTTACCATTTATTAATATAGAAATGTCAGCAGTATTGCAATAGTTGTTTGTAAATAACTGAGTTTTGTTTGAGTTGAAATTTACAAGCCACTGGGGTCTACCCCTCCTATTATCGACCAATTGTTTACCGGAGTTTTTAAGAACTGAAACAACAGATGTCATTTTCCAGCAAGCAGGAAAACAAAACTCAGTCAAGCACTTATTAAAAAGTTTAGAGAGAATTGAAGAGAGTTCAGGAGAAAAATTTTGTAAGTCTATGACAGGAATGTTGTCTGGACCACAAGCCGTAGAAGTGTTTAACTAAGATATGAATTTAGCAACGGAAACTGAGATGATTTGAATGTTAATGGGTTAACCTGTTTAATTGGAATGGAATGAAGAGAATGGCTATAAAAATTAAGAGTTGAATTAAAAGAAAAGCTCTTTGCAAATAGTTCTACCTTATTTTTAGGAGAGGTAATAAGATTATTCCCATGAATAAGAGATGGTATACTAAACCCAAAGTTGTCCCGAGGGGGGCGTAGGGTGTCTAGCTCCCCTACGAAATTTATAAGTTAGCAAATTGGACACTGGAGCTATAGTTGGTAGTCGGCAAATGTTGCCCAACGAGGACAACAAAGACCCTTGTTAATGACGCTGTTGAAGATTGCATTATTGAAAAGTGCGTTATTGAGTAGATTAAGTCTATCATTTTTTTTAATTTTTAATAAGTCATTTTTATGAAAATGATTTTTATTGTCATATGATAAATATTTTCTTCTTAGTGTTTTGTAAAAGTTTTTCTTTGACCCTCGCGTAGCAACTTTGAACAATTTTAGTCATTTTTTAGGCAATTTGGTTAGTTATGAAGGTCATACTAGTCACGTGTTTGCATGAACTCAAGTATACACATAGACATATCAGGGTCGGATCCATCAATTTTTGGCATACGAGATAATTAAACATATAAATGTTTGGAGTTTGTTCCACGTCTGGAAGTTAGTTATCTCAAATACTAAAAAATGCTTGACCCGCCCCAACATATGTATTGCGTATATAAGTATGTACAAATATTCATACGTAAATACAAACATACACACATACATACATACATACATACATACATACATACATACATACATACATACATACATACATACATACATACATACATACATACATACATACATACATACATACATACATACATACATACATACATACATACATACATACATACATACATACATACATACATACATACATACATACATACATACATACATACATACATACATACATACATACATACATACATACATACATACATACATACATACATACATACATACATACATACATACATACATACATACATACATACATACATACATACATACATACATACATACATACATACATACATACATACATACATACATACATACATACATACATACATACATACATACATACATACATACATACATACATACATACATACATACATACATACATACATACATACATACATACATACATACATACATACATACATACATACATACATACATACATACATACATACATACATACATACATACATACATACATACATACATACATACATACATACATACATACATACATACATACATACATACATACATACATACATACATACATACATACATACATACATACATACATACATACATACATACATACATACATGCATACATACATACATACATACATACATACACACATACATACATACATACATACATACATACATACATACATACATACATACATACATATATACATACATACATACATATATACATTTAAACATACACACACATATACACATATACATGCATACATATACACATGTACATACACACAAACACATATACACATACATATACACTCTTATATACAATATACTATAATATACACTCTTATATACAATACCTTTTACAAAGGATATTTTACAAAGTATACAATAAAAATCAAATAAATTTATTATTTGTTTAAATTTTTAAACTATTTTTTTTTAAGATAGAAATTACTAGAGAGTACATTATTTATTAATTTTTTTTTTATAATTGTATTTAAAAATATAAAAACCGAAAAAAGAAAAAAGATCGCTTTTGGCAGAAATTTTGTTAAAACCGATCCATATAAAATACATTTAATAAATTTTATACATTTTATACATATCTACATTTTATACATATCAACATTTTATACATATCTACTTTTATGTATATTTAAATGTATATATTTTTATATATTTTTTATATAGCATACAGACATATGTTGTTTATTTTTTATCTAGTATACAGAAATAATAAAAAATTTAGGTTTTACATTTTTTACAACAAAAAAAATTTGAACCCATTAAAAATTTTTTTGACAAACATATTTTGTTGCAGAGCCAAGTATTGCAGTTTGGATTCTCGGATGACATCATGTCCAAATGTAATCTTTTTTACACTTTCTGCATTTAATAACTTTTTTTCTATATTTTGAGTTCTATATTTTGAGTTGCTTCTTTTTCTGCAGGGTTTGGCAATGGCATTACGAGTTTGCAGATAGTTTTTACACTTTTTAGCGAGTTTTTCAGCTAATTCGAGTTGCTTAACTTCTTCTTTTCTTTTGAGATGATCTGTAACGCCGTGTTCTGTAATACATTGGCCAGCAGTTTTTGGAATGTTAGGTTGCCTTAATTTTTTTACATGAGACTGATTTTTTTCTTAAAAAAACTCTTTAGCTCACTTTCCATTTCGATTTTTATTCTCTCATTCGTGCTCCTTGTCGAACCTCGAAGCTGCTGTTACTAGTTCAAAAGATAATGCTAAAGGCTTTATTATTGGCAATGGCGTTGAAGACGTCGGTTGATTCAACGGTTCGGAGATAGCCTGCTGATTGATATTGTTTTTGTTAAGTAGAAAGAATCCAGTATATCCAAAACCAGCAATAGTGTGCAGACGTGTAAGACACTTTCTGCTCTCGCACACTTGTTTGAGCAACCGAGGAAAATTTTCTTTATTTAAGTTTTTGCATTTTAAGTCTTTGTAATATTTGGTAAGAACTGCCTATCACACTTGCTAAACATGGCATTAGACACCTCTGTACGGTGGCTGAAGAATGTAAGATGAGTGGGCTGGACAAATCAAAATTATATTGTTTTCCCGACATAGCAATACAGCTGCTAAACTGACGTGAGATGTATGTCCATCAAGATGTAAAATATGAGTACGACTAATAGCTTGACATTCTGGTATATACACTTTCTTCAATCATTCAATAAACGTGTCATCCAACCAGAATTAAAAATTGAATATTTGGTGCCAGTCGGACTACCTAAAACACACTCAGCTCTAAAGTTTTGTTTTACTTTGTATACCGCGAATGGTGGTGTAAAGTATCCATGAGCATTACAGCAATTGTTCACGGTATAATGGCTTTTTTCATTGTTACCAGTGAGTTTCAAAACAAGCTTTGCACTTTTTTAACATACTACTGTTGCTTTGAATTGATCACCACAGAAAACCCGTTTCATCGCAATTCCAAATGTGGCAACCAGAAGTTATACCAGACAATTGATATTGCTTAGTGACCACTTCAAAATAATTATCAATTTTTTCTAATACACATACTCCACGAATTGAAATGAAAAACTTTTCCAAATGGGTATTGCATTTAATTGATATATTTGGTAAGCAAGTTGTCGAATCATTTTTTAAGATGTATTTTTTCTTTTCTTTTAAAGTAAATAAACTTTGAAAGGGCTCAGAAGATAGACTGTTTTTACTCATGTCAAGCCTCCCCTAATTGACGTGAATGTTTTAGTATATATGAGCTGAATATTTCCAATGTTCTTTGTTTATATATCTGTATATATTTTCATGTGTATTATGTGTATATATTTCCAATGTATAGATTTACATGTGTATTATGTGTATATATACAATATTCTTGTTTTATGTATATTTATACATAAAACAAGAATATTGTATATATACACATAATACACATGTATTATGTGTATACACATAATACACATGTATTAAATCTATACAGATACATAAACAAAGAACATTGGAAATATGCAGCTCATATATACTAAAATATTCATGTCAACTAGGAGAGGCTTGGCATGAGTAAAACTTGGCATGAGTTGACGACACCGAAGGGGCCAGGGCAAGTACCCCCTCCCCCACTTTTTTTCTAAAGGACCTTTTTTTATTGTGAAAATACTAGATATAGAAGACTTTTTTAATAACTGACAATTGTGTCCCCCACTTCAAAACCTGTGTCGTCAGCCCTGGGCGATATAGAGGTTCAAGTTTACTTTTATTTGTAATGTAACATTTGCATAGTTTAAGGTGTGTGTATATATATACATATATACACACACCTATATATATACATATATACATACACCATATATATATATATATATATATATATATATATATATATATATATATATATATATATATATATATATATATATATATATATATATATATATATATATATATATATATATATATATATATATATATATATATATATATATATAATAATTATTATCTAAATTAGCTAAAAATATAACTTTTAATGACATTAACAAAGTTGAACCTTTCTAATAAAAAAATGTACTTTAGAAAATCACTCTAATTCATATATCAGATTTTTATATGATTGGCTAGAGAGTAGAAAATATAAGTTCTTATACCTTCTTATTATACACCTTACAAGCGCGCTAAAAAATTTTTGAGAAGATTTAAGAGTTTTTATTTAGTGTCAAAATAGAATTTTAAATTATATTTAAAAGAAACATGGTGCTGAGATAAAAAAAATTGAAAATTGTTCTGACTTTCAACTTATTATTTATTCATCAAAGTTCTGATAAAGCTGACGGAGGAGTATGCATTTTTATCTACAATTCTTTACATTTTAAAATTACGTAAAGAATTATGCTAAACAACAAACGAGTTTAAGTTATAAACAATAGAAGTAACAAACAACGCTAGTAAAAGCGTAATTTTGCGCGTCACTTTTAGACATCCTTCAGGTAATATAAATCATTTATCAAATACTTTAAATATTTAATAACAAAAAATGATATACTTGGCAATTGCATTTATCTTGTGGGCAATATTAATTTAGACTTGCTCAATTATGAAAAATATAAAAACCTCAGAAATATTACCAATATTGTATTTCAAAACAATTTTATTTCAACAATAAACAAACCATTTCGCCTTACAAAAAGTAGTTCTGCATCAATTGATCAAATCAACACTGGAATAATTATAACTGACATCTCAGACCATTTCCAAGTTTTATAATTTTTTTAAAAAAACATCAAAAAAATAACAAAAAAACTAAATATTAAAAAGAAAATAGTTAATGATACTTCATTTATAACTTTTAACAATTTCTTATCCAATATAAAAATTTCTTATCCACTACAAAATTTCTTGTCCACTACAAATTGAGAAGTAATTGAGAAGTTAAAAATGCTGGTAAAGCTTAGGAGATTTTATCGCATATTTTGAAGCCACTATGATGAAGTTTTCTCAATAATTAGTAAGTTGATCAAAACCCTACTAAATCCTTGGATAACA
This sequence comes from Hydra vulgaris, assembly GCF_038396675.1. Taxonomy (NCBI): domain Eukaryota; kingdom Metazoa; phylum Cnidaria; class Hydrozoa; order Anthoathecata; family Hydridae; genus Hydra; species Hydra vulgaris. The sequence goes on along the minus strand of NC_088925.1, from coordinate 27,329,008 downwards.
TCGGGAATTATAAAATCCTTATAAAAAGAAGCAATAAAATATAGGAAAAAAAACATAATGGTTTTCTCAACATCATTAAAAAAGATGATTGTGTAACTAATGATTTTTTTAATTTCAATTAATTATTCATTTATTCATGCATTTTGTTAATATTAGCCCAACTTTTTTTTTATAAAAATTATCAGAACATACTATTTAAAAATGGTTGTACTATTTTTTAAGATATAAACAATATTCTTTACAATAAACATTTTGGATTTAAAAAGAGGTATTTTACTGATCAGGCGATTATTTATCTCTATTTATCTTGTACATTCTTAAATTATTTGATGAAAATTAATATAGTTTTAGTGTTTTATTGATCCTCAGCAAGACTTTTAACACAGTCAACCATTACAGTTTTTTAACTAAACTAGAAAGCTACGGTATTAAACATACACATTTTAAAAGGTTTTAAATCTACTTGTCAAATAGACAGCCATATACTTCTTATAACTGCGGGAAAAAAAAAAAATTTAACTTTGATGTAACAAAATTAATAAAAGTGTTATTCCTTAAAATTTTAACCCGTTTTTTAAAATAAATCAGAATAAAACTCAGTTATTTAAATAACAGCTATAAAAAGCCTGAAAAATATTTTGTCTCTCTTATTCAGATTAAATTTAATTTCCAAACTTAATTTCTTAACTTAATTTCCAATCTGAATTAGAGGGACATAGATATGGTATAAAATACTTAAAAAACTTAAAACACTAACAGTGTTTTAAGAATTTAAGGCGAAATTGAAGCAAAGATTACAAATGAATATTATACTATAAAGTTATTTCTGAAATTGTGCGAAAGAAGCTGACTACCGTGTATTAAAAGTAGATGAGTGTATATTCTGCTTTATAATGAAAAGTTTAAGTTAATAACCACTTTTTTTTAAATATTAATTATCATTGCTTTTTTTTGTTTTTTTGTTTTTTAGTTGTTTTTTTTTTTTTTTAAATCCAATATTTTGGTAATATAATTTTTGTTTTGTTTTAATTTTTTAATTTTTGTTGGTGTTGTTTTTATTGCTTGAAATTTGTTTTAATAAGTAAAGTTATGGTTCCTCAATCATTAATAATATGGTTCCATAATCATAAATGAAAAATACTTCAATGTTTTTTTCTAGACTTTTCATTTTCAACTTTTTTATTTATTTTATAAAATAAATGTAAAAGTCGAAAATAAAAAGTCTAGAAGAAAACAAAGTTGCGTAAGAAATTTTGTACATTACATAATTATGTACAAAATTTATTGCGCAATTTTGTACACAATATTCATTTCTAATGCAATGTTCAAGGGAGAGAAATTGGAACACCTTAGAAATAAATACTTTTTAACCGAAGACGACGTAACTATGAGAATATCTATGATTTGATTAATACAAACAAACTCTCCTATACTGCTATAACCCAATTAATTGCAAGTGTTCCAAATAATTGCAAGTGTTCCAGTTTAGGTGCTGCACAATTGTCGGAGTCTTAAAAAAACTATTCAAAAGTCAAAAAATCATTGAAATCACTTATAGTTTTGCGGATAGTATGTTTTTGATCCCCTGAATCTGAATTTGACATAAAAAAATTTAATAATGGCATATCCAAAATGAAGGTATTAAAAAAAAAAAAAACAGTAGAAACTCATTTCGACCGTTGTTATATTGACATTTTTAGTTTCAATTTGGTACTTAAATTCAATAGATTCATATCGCATACCTCTAGTGACAGAAATTATTATTATTATCCGTATTATTAGGCCGCGATATTATACCTCATAATACAGATGATATTATGAGGTATAATATCATCTGTCCAACAACATCTAAAATACCATTGATGTTATACATCAATGAAATTTTGGATATTGTATACATCATTGGAATTTCAGATGTTGTATACATCAATGGAATTTTGGATGTTGTTTTACACACCAATGTAAAAAGTTTATGATTACCACAGATGTACATCTTTTTAATTATGTTAAGAATAACTACATCTGTACAACTACATCTGTAAATTCTACAGATGTAATTACATCTTTTAAATTATATTCAAAATAGCCACAGGATTTGATGAAATTATTAAACTACGATGTGTTGTTTTTTTGCCAGATGAAGTTACATATAAGATTTTTTTCAGATGTAGTTACATCTGGAAGAAATTCTTCCAGATGTTATTGGACTTGGTGAAAAATTACCAGATGTAGTTACATCTTCCTAAAGATGTTGTTAGAGGTCATTGAATTTCCAGATGATATTGGACCGATGTTGTTGGAGTAAAAAAAAATACTGATGATCTTGGACAAAAGTGTACAGATGATCTTGGACGACTCTACAGGTGTTGTTAGACAGATGCAGTAATCTTTTGCCAATACACCAGACTCAAAATCACTATTTTGGTCTAAATGATAATTAGAAGAAATAATTCTTTATTTATTATAATTATTCGTTTATTCAAAAAAAAAAAAAAAAAAAGTTTCATTTACGCTTTTATAATAATAGTTATAAATATATATCGTTGTTTATGTTAACAATCACTGTCATTCAATATAATTGGAAAAATCCTATTCTATTTTCGTAAATATCTAAAGGTAATAACAATTTTTAAGCTTGAGAAGATAAAACTTCTGCTGACTTTGCATGAGATTTCACTAGTAAAGATATTGCAGATATATTTGACAAAATCAGAAGTCTGCAAAAAAAACGTCATGCATTGTGTTTTTTCTGGAGCTTTCTCTCAAAAAATCGCAATATTTTTTAATATTTTGATTCTTAATTTTTAATTTTTTGCTTCAAGAACCCAAAGCATCCTCAGATAGTTGTACGATTGGTAATAAAGCTGTTTTTATAATTAATGATCCTTAAATTAGTATTTTAGGCATTGTTGAAGGGTATTTTTCAACAAATTGCGTTGCAGTTTCTGTAGAATACTTATCAAATTCTCTTCTATAGAATACTTATCAAATTGTCTGCATCTACAAAAAAACTACAAGACAATACTTGCAAAATAACATGAAAACAATTTGTAAGCTCTACATCAACTCCTAAAATATTAGAAGACACCTCTAGTTTTTAAAAAAAACTTCCGAGCTGTATTCCTGCCATTGGTATTACCACATCCTGGCTTCGATCGACCAACTATTAAGCTTAGCTGTAGCTGAAAAGTTTTCTGGATCAAGAATTTGATGTTATTTTTTTCTCAATGTCAAAACTCGACTGCCATTTTTTTTTTTATCCCAAGTTTATACCCGAGGTGGTAAAATCATTAAAAAAAACAAATCCATGCGTGCAACGTTAATAAACCGTAGTCCAATTTGGATTTGTCCACTTTGACTTTTTTTAACAAAGTAAATATCATTTTATTGAGTTGAAGTAGCTTAACACAAGTAACGAAGCATTGCGGATTTTGTAAATATTATTGCATTGCAACCTTTTCTATTATTTTTCTATTATTATTATTTTTGAGACCAATTTATGATGTATGTTTATTTCTATTTTGCTTTGAACAACGTTGAGAGGAATCAATGATTTAATTTTATCTTCCAAATAGTCTTTTTCATTAATACTTTATACTTCATGAACTTTTTCATGAAGAAATTCCAGCCTGGTAGGTCTGCAAAATTGAGGAGTTGAAGGAGTCCTATTTTTCCACAGTACAACATTTTGATCTGAAACTGAATTTGTACACAGAATTTGTAATGGTACGATTAAAGTCAGAAAAACATGAGTTGTCTACTTTAGCAAAACTCTGTTTATATTCGCTATGACCGGAGCTACAATAAAACTCCCACTTAAGAATGAGAATGAAATTTGAAAAAGTATTCAAAGAGTCAATTACCACTTGTTGAGTCTTTAAAGTTCGTAAACTAGGTATTTTAATATTCTATTTATACTTTGAGGCTGTTGAGAGATGAAAGTTAGTCTTTAGCTAGTATTCTAACATGAAATTTAATTTTAATTTTGTTAAGACTTTTTTTTTTTTTAAATCTCTTTGTGAATCTTCAAATGTAAAGATATTGAATTAAAAAAAGTCATAAACATATCATAACTTTACAGAACTAGTTTAAAATTAAAAAAAACGTAGTTATGACATATAATTTCAATTCTAAAAAGAAATGTAAATTATACAAATAGTATAGAAATAATTGACATGAAATTGCCCTTGACAAATGAAATTGCCCTTGACAAAACTCCTGGTATTACAATTTTCACGCGATTAAACAGATTTTTTATAAACATTTAACACAAAGTTTTAAACACTTTTACAGACGTTTTAAATCACTACAATATTTGTTACTTTTACATTCAAAACATCAAAATTTTCAAAGTTATAACCGCTTTTATACTGGAGTTAGTAAATTTCACATTTTTCATCGCCTAATCAAAGTTTCAAATCAGATCCTTCATTATGAGTCATTTTGTAGCGATATAAGGAAAAGAGAATTTTCCAAAAAAAAAACTTAATTTAAAACTTAGGAAAATTTAAAAAAGTATTATTGTCGCTATTTAGTAAATGGTGTAACCAAACAAACAAATTCTATGCTGATAAAAAAAAAAACTTTTGAAAAATTAATTATTTACAAAGAACTAATTCAATCGGATCCAAAAGTATATCATCGACCGCGTTTAATGCCTTTTTTTGTTTATATAATTTTTGCTTAGTTTTCTTATTTTTCATTATTTATTTAAAGTACCAGTTGATTGTTTATAGTGACTTAAAAATCCATTGCGATCAATCTTTAATGCATTTTTTATTTAAAAAAAAACTTTTATGAGGAAATTCAAACAATCAAAAACTTTCCCAAGAACATTATAAACATCATTAAAAATGGCGATATCAGAGCACACACAAATTGTTAGACTTTTCTGCTGCAATAAATAGACAGCGTACTCATACAATTTCGTTCTTATCGCCAAGCTCCTTAATTTATAAAGTTAATATAAAATAACAAAAATTAAAAAATCGTAACACTATTTAACAAAAGGTTTTTATAAAGACTTTAAAAACATTTATAAAATTTTTAATGCTTAAGAAAAATTTTAAACACAAAGATAAATTCTTGGTATTCTCTTGATTACAACACTTTGAACAAGTTCCATTAACAACGTGCATGGATAGAAAAATTGTTTGATTTATTTAAGAAAATTTGTCTCTGTCATCCATCCTGAAGAATGTGCTGATCCATCACATCCTATTGGTCCATCACGAATAAAGTGAGATTTAAAATTAACTCTGGGAAAGATAAAATATTGAGGTATGCTATTGCCAATCGCACTAACCGCCAAAACCATAGTCACTAATGCTCCTCTTTCTACTAATGCTACTCGACTTATCTGGCGAAAGCCTCTACGTGCAACAACACGATCAAACCACTGCACTGTTGCGATTCCAGTCTCATCAATGTTCCAAATGTCTGAAGCACTTAATTTTAACCTAGTCAAAACATTGCTTAAGTTGTCAAAAAATAAATTTACATTATGTTTATTAAAACTTGTGCACCGAGCTAAACTTGTTGCTTGAGGAGAGCGAATAGAAAGCTTTGTATGCTTTTTTAAGAATCCGGAGAACCAATCACTACCAGCAGATTGAAGTTATATCCATGAGTGAGGAATTTTCCTGCTACAAGCAACAGCATATGTATAAGCAAACCGTCGAACTTCTTTAGGAGAAAGACCAAAGTAAACATCACTTACTTTCATTAAGTATTCTTCAAGCAAAACTTCCTGCTCAGGTTCAAGAAATATAAAATATATATTACCATTAGACATAAACATTGAAATTATATTAGGTATCTGTCCCAGTCTCTAAAAAATTCAAAATTTTAAATATATCAAAGCAGTGTTTTATATTGAAGTATCTTATTAAATGTTTAAATAAATTAAAGTACTAAATTATATTCAAATTAGTTGGAGAAAATAGAAATACCTGAAATCTTTTGGCATAGCCAAACTTGTGCCAGGATTTTTTATCTAATTTAGGTGATAGTAAATCTCTCTATACTATCTCTAATCTCTAAATCCTATAGCTGCGTTTTTAGGCGTATGTTCTGCATTAGGCTTATGTACTGTTGCAGTAATATCAAACTCAAGTGTATTTACTATTAATCATTGATAATTTACATAACTCATGTCATATTAAATTTATATATCATATATAAATTTAAGTGTTAAACATGAAAAGTTAAGTGTATAAAGTATTAAATTTATATATGTAAGTATAATTAGTATATAAAAGTTTGAATATCAATTAAATTTACATATATAAGTTATATTATAAGTTAAATAATATATATAATAATAATATATAAATATATACAATATTTAAGTTTAGACATATGTAAATCTAAGTTAAAATTACATTTTATAACAAGATTATTTATCCAAATTTAAATATTATGTATACGAGTGATATTTTCTTATTATCAACGTATAAAACCCAAAAAAACGTATAAAAACAAATGCCTATTTGTTTATGAGGCTTATTTCTGATCTAATATGTTTTACAAGTTTCAATATTTTTATAACAAAAACAGTTTTGTTATAAAAATATTGAAACTTGTAAAACATATTAGATCAGAAATATATAACCGTCACAAATTTACCCGAATTATTTTAAAAATCTACGGGGCAAGTTAGCCACATGGCCAACGTGCCCGGTTGCAACGGGCCAATCTGCCCCATTGTTATGTTTAGAGTATGAACAACTTTCTCCTTAAACCATCAACTAATTTTGCGGAACATTATATTCTAAAATAATCCTTACACTATAAGCTTTAAATATGGCACTTGATGTTGTACTGTCAAACGTCAGTGAGTATAAACACGTTAAACAAGTTTTTCAAAATTTACTTTGATCTATCAAAAATTGTTAAAACGGCCCCACACACTTAAATATGGTCCAATAAACATGATTTTTTTGAAAAAAGGATGGAATTATTACCAATCTTCACTTAGATTCCCAGCTTGTTAAAACGTCTAGCCTTTGAATAAACTCGAATGGACCAACCTACCACGTGGGGCAGCGTGTCCCAGTCTCCCCTATTATCAAAAATACTTTTTACTATTTTTGAATTAAAAACACGAGTTTAGTGATTTCACATCACTAAGTAATTGAATAAAACGTTTTTTTTATCGGTCTGTTTTCTAGTGGTTTTTTTGTTGTTTTTATATCGTTTTTTTTTTAATTTCATTCATTTTCTGTTTAACAAAAATAATTAACATACATATATACAAGAAAGAAAAAAAATGTTCGTAGAACGAAGAAGACAGTAAAATCTTGTCAATAAGCACCGTTTTTGTATATACAATATAAAATATAAACTTTTCTATTTACAACGATCTTTATAAAATAAAGAATTAACCAGACAGAGGCTCAATAAAGATGAAGATGCCAATACGTCCTCGCAATCTTTTTATAGAACTCCTCATATATTTTCAATTAATAGCCATAATATGGGAATTAAACTGCTGATCAGTAAATCAAGTGCGTCTGTAGTACTTTATGAAAGAGCTTATGAAGGAGATTCATTATTCTATAACGCGATTGCTAAGGGCGTTGCTAAGAATAAGATGCATTAACACTATTAAAATATATCGGTAAACTTCAAAAATGTTTGATTTATAAAAAGTGGCAATGGCAAACCTGGATTTTATGATAAATTTTAGTCTTAATTAAGAGAATAACAACAATACAATATTATAATATCAAGTTTTTTTCATAGAAGTACCTTAATAATTTAGGCAACAATTTTGTGATAAAATATGTAGTAACACTTTTTAATATAAATACTTCATATTTTTTGTATTGAGACATCATATTTTTTTAGGCCTCTCCAAAATAATAGTTCCTTTTCAAAAAAAATTTTATGAAACGGGCCTGATTACACAGTTTTGTCTCGTTTTGAATTAAACCGTTTCGAGTCGATAATGTATAATGTCTACAGAGCTGGAAAAGATAAAGTGAATGAAAACATAAAACTTGGCAAGATATAAGCAAGCAATTTACATCGCGTTTATGCAAATTGTTGGAATGCTTCATATAAAGGCAAAATAAATTTGCTAACAATGGATTATCCGAAAATATATCGAACTTTAGAAGTAATAAGTATTGTATAGTAAGTTTAAAGCAAAAGATAATAATATACATTATATATCCTTGAAATAAAATTATCAATATATTATATAAAAAAATATATTAATAATATAAAAAAAAAGATGAAATACCTTTAAAATAAAGTTTAAAAGTTTATGCATTTGTTCGATGTAATCCACATTGTATTCGATGTAATACACATTGAACAAATGTATAAACTTTTAAATCTTATTTTATAGGTATTTCATCTGCACAAAAAGTGCCCAACCGTTCTGAAACTCAACAAAAAGTGCAAGAAGCCGCGGCAGAAAGTTTTATGATAATTTTATTTCTAAAAATTTCTGTATTATTGAAGACGATGAAACTTATATCAAGCACGATCATCAACAAATTCCTGGAGCTGTTTATTATATTGCCAAATATAGAGGAAAAGCAGATAAGAAATTTAAATACACAAAACATGACTAGTTTGCTAAAAAAGCTTTGATTTGGCAAGCTATTTGCAGTTGTAGCAAAAAATCAGCACTTTATATTTCTCAGTCTACACTTTCTGGTCAAATATATGTTAAAGAATGTTTACAAAAACGCCTTTTACCTCTCATTAAATCACACAATAACAGACCTGTGTTCTGGCCTGATTTAGCTTCAATTCATTATTGTAAACTAGCTATGGAATGGTATAAAAAGAATAATGTGAAATTTATGCCTAAAACAGAAAACCCTCCAAACTGCCCAGAATTGAGAGTTATTGAAAAGTACTGGGCTATTATTAAAAGAAAAATGAAAAAAACAAAAAGCTTTGCAGAAACATTGAAGATATTAAAATATCATTTAAAAAAGCATCAGATAGTTTTGATTCTTATTCTGTGCGCAAGCTTATGCGTACCATTAAAGCAAAAGCTCAACATTTTATTAGATTCCCACAGGAATAATTAATTTTTTTTTTAATGTTTGATCTTCTTATATTATTGTATTAAAATTATCACTTGGTTCGAAATAAAAATTAGGGAGTACTTTTTTTAGTTGTTTTTCTACTTTCACATTTATTTCGTGTACACGCTTTAATTTTTAGTGTCTTTTTTTGGAACAATTTTACAAAATAAACCATCATTTATCCGACATTTTCGCTCCAACATTTTATAATCCATAAAGCTAATTTTTGGAAAATATAAATGCGTTTTATGTTACTAAGAACATTTCATTTGTTTGAATATATTTAGTTGGTATGTAAGCTTTGTTTAAATAAAACTTATGTAAAAAAACTCTGAAGTCAACCCTGAAAAAAATATTTTTGGAAAAATGCAGTGTGATAAAAAATAAATACTGTAAAGTGAAAAGATTTTATTATATATAGCTCGGATATCTTAGCTTCATATATACATCGAATTAGCGATCTTAGAATTTTACTAATCTCTTAAGGATTTAAATTTGAAGATAAAGGTTTATACAGTGGTTATACATGTGTTAATGAATGTTTAAATTAAAATTTAAACAAAATAGTAAACTATATTAAATACAATACTTTACATAGTTTTTTTTTTAGTTCGATCTTCGAGTTAAAATTTTGATGTATAATCAAACAAATTTATACTTACGTGACATTTGTTTGTTTGTTTTTATTTTTTTTTAGGTGCCCCAAGAAGTCCTAACAGTCTTGTCACAGAGCACCGCGGAAGTGCATTTAACCAGGAGGTTCACGCCTCCTTCCTTACCGTGACGCGAAAATTTGTCCAGATCTCGTTTCGAACCTGGATCACCTGCTAATGAAGCAAGCGCTCTCACCACTGAGCCACGGCCGCACAGTTACCTCATGTTTGGATAAGGGGTTGTCCATAAATTACGTCACGCAATTTTTGAGCGTTTTAGACCCCTCCCTCACAACATCGTAACTCTTAAGAAACAAGTTCCGTATGAGTTATCATAAAAATATTACCCATGAAGCGTGACATAATTTATGGACGACCCCTATTGTTATTTATAACAACTGAAAGCGCAGGCATCTTAGCTTTCAAACAATTCTTTAAACATCCGTCTATGTGTTAGCAGTGCCAAGACCAGTTAGCTGAATCTTACGATTCTTGGCTCCACTACATTGTATACCTTTCAAATGCATAGGGTTAGGGTTACACTTTTTGCATTAGAATTGCTTTATAAAATAAATCAATTTTGTCTGCATTGAATACATCCCGGATGTCGTAACGAAACAATGTTGTTAGCAAAATTGTTTTCCTCTAAGGAACCAAGCTTTTATTGGTAACATCTTGACCTTTACTTAAACAATAGAAAAAAAAAGGCAATTGAAAAATCAACTTTATTTAATTTTGCTTTTGTTTTAATGGTTATATTTTAGGGTTTTATTTGCTCGCATTGCGTCGTAATGATTTTTTTCGATTGAACTTCAAGTAAACTAAAAAAAAAAATGAATTGATTGATGAATAGTTCAGTTTTGGATGATGACATGAGTATAATAGTTCCATGCATAATTTTTATTTCACAAAGAGCTTTTGTACGAATAATTTTATAGATATTTTAAGTAAAAACTATCCAATAATATATAAATATCAATGAACGATATTTATTTTTACATCCCACAACTTTTAAAGTCTTTTTCTGGCTTCTATTCTATTATATTCTGGTTATTATTGTTTATTTACCATTCCTTTTTAAAATTTGCATTTTTTTTAAGGGTCATCACTTTTAAATTATCATTATGTACTTTAATTAAAATAAGCCATTTCACGAATTACTTCGATTTGATTAAGCTACGAATAATTAATATTTATTAAGATAAAATAAGCTCAAAATAAGAACTATAACTGAAAAATACAAAATACTAAAAAAAATTGACAAAATAAAATTAGCTTCATCCGTATCAAAGAAGTATGGCAAAAATGGCTTCAATAGTTTAAAAAAAACAAAAAAAACACCATATATTCAGACATCGAAATAAAACTTATACAAATGGAGTCAGGAATATCAGTATTTTATCATTTTAAAATGATAGAATACTGATATTGTTTAAAAAAAAACGTTGTTTCTTTTTTTCTACGTATTAAACACCCATCAGATGCTTGAAAATTGTCACTACCAAGTTCTTTGGCAAAAAAGAAAGCCTTGACTTTGAAAATGGTTTCTGAAACAAAAATGTTGTGGCGGGTGTTAAAAAACCACATATGACATGCTTTATTTGAATGCTCGTGAAGACTCCCTTCCTGACTCCATTTGTATAAGTTTTATTTCGACATCTGAGTATATGGTGCTTTTTTGTTGTTGTTTTTTAACTATTCAAACCATGTTTGCCTTAGATTGCCATACTTCTTTGATACGGATGAAGCTAATTTTCTTTTGTCAATTTTTTTAGTATTTTTTATTTTTCAGTTATAGTTCTTATTTTGAGCTTATTTTATCTTAATAAATATGAACTATTCGTAGCTTAATCGAATCGAAGTAATCCGTGAAAAAGTTTATTTCAATTATATTTGACGCAAAGGTATTTAATTGGTTTTCGAACGTTTGTAATTTTGAATTTTTTTTTTTAAATGGTTTTTGAATATTTTAAAGTTTTATTGTATTATTGTACACTTACGTGCAACTCAATATAAAAGTTGTATTTAATCAAAGTATTTTGCCAAACTGACCTCAAAAACTTTGTTCGACTTTGCAAATGGTCTGATTTCGCAAGGGTATGATTTAAGCGGATGATTTTATACCGAGCCGACATTTGGTCCGTAAAAGACGTCTTATAAACGTTCAAAAGACGTTCTGAACGTTATTTGAAAGTTCAAAAGACGTCTTTTCAGGACCAAATGTCGGCTTGGTTAAGAAGGAAAACTCAAAGAGAGTTAAAAACCCATCCGACTTAGTAAAAGTCCGACTAATCAAAGGTTCTAGTGTGATTGTACTGTAATTCTATCTTTATGAAATATTTCCCGTTGTTTTATACTATTTATATTTAGTACTATTGATATATTTGGGGTGGTTCTTCTATTTACTTATTTAAATAAAATGAATAAAAAAAAATTGCGGCCTTTATGGGGCTATTATTAATTATAAAAGTTTGTTGTCATTTGACTAGTTATTTACAGAGATCTCAGCCTTTTTTTTAATTTAAAATTAATCAAAACACTTCAATATCTACCTTTCTAACTTTTAACTAACCAACACTCCGGAATTCTTATTCAAGCTTTCTCTAAACCGTTATGTTGTATTTTGACTTTTTACTCTGTTATTTTGTCATTTTCATTGTAACACCAAACTATGATTGTGTATACCTGCAGCCTTGTTGGTAGTGAGTTTGGCTAAAAGAGGGGGAAGCATATTTTTCCATTGAGTTTTAGATTTTTTCATAAAATAAAGAGTTTCTGCGGCTATTAAAATTTAAAAATATTTATATATTTTGTTATATAACAAAATTTATTTTTTTTATAAACTATCTCTTTTTTTTTACTACTAGCCAATCATGCTCTTTATGCTGGTTACGTAATTTGGCTTCTTTTTTATCATCTGCTAGTTCTCTATAATTTATTTTACTTTTATATATGAAAATGAAAGAGTCACGTGAGAAAATTAAGTCCATCTGGGCTTAATAGTTCTTCATTTTATTTCTGAAATAAGTTTTAATATATTGAATGATTTATTCAGTTATTTAAGAATAAAAACGCGTTGTGGGTTTTTAAAAGCTTCTTGACTATTTGTCCTCGTAACTTCTGGACGATTAGATTTGTTTTTTTATTTCAAGCGGAGTTTACGACAGCGAATGCAAACTATTTTTTCCCCCTTAAATCTCTATTCTTTTACGATTGCGAACTAATAAACTTTTTTCGAAAGACCATTTGCTCAAAGAGCGAACATATGTGAACTAGGTATGAATAAGTAAGTAAAATATTTTTTAAAGTTTTTAAACTTTTGAAAGTTGTTAACAAAATTACAAAAACGTAAAAACTTTTACAACTCGCTCTTTAAAACATGAAAGAAAAGAAAATTAAGAAAGATTAAATAATTTTGAGTATAACTTAAAAAGATAAAACATAAATAAACCAATAGCGATTGCTTTAGTTAATTTTAACTCGTACCAGGTTTCTAGCAAGTAACAGGTTGGGCCACGTGCTTTATAACACAAAAGGTAATCTCAGCAATATTAAAAAACAACTAAAATAATTTCTTGCTGCTGTATTAATGATGTTTATTGTTTTTTAAAAAGCTATTCACTTTAGAGGCAATAAAACAAAAACGATTTAAATTGAGCGGAACTAATTAAATAAATCGTTTGATAACAGTTTGTTGAGGTGACGTTGTTTAAAAACAATAGACATTTTAAAGTAACTTAGGTTCAAAAAATCATCAGAATATTAATTAAAAGATATAGAGATAAACTTTTTTAGTTTTAAGAGATTTAGTTTAACGATTTTTTTACAAGCGAAATTCATAAAAAGTGGTTGTGTTTCGTGTAAAATAGAGATATATTGGTATGGCTGAAGACGATCTTATTGCTGCGGATGCTAAAAATTTTTTATACTTTGTGAAAGGTAATTGTTTTTATTTTATTTATGCTGAATTTCTATTTTGCGTATTAAGTTTGATCTGTTTTTGACTCTTCGTTGTACAAACTTATCTATTCAGCGTTCTTATCTCAAAAATTATATTTGGCTTTTTTTTATTAATGTATTTTTTGTTTTTACGAGCTTTGTTATTATAATTTTTATAGTTTACAAGGATACATGTATATTTATATTATAGTTAAACTTATTTATAAAAAAAATAATATAAAATATTTGACATCCTAAAGCGTTGTTAAGTTATTTGTTAAATTCGAGTTTTAACTTTGAAAAACGCTTATTTTTAAAAATCTGATTTCTCTTATTTCTTTTGTTGTGATTTCCCATAAAACATTCGATGTGATTTCTCATTCACTATTTTCCAGCTTTGTTTTAAAAACTTTATTTATTATTATTATCATTATTATTAGTAGTAATCTTCGCCATCAGTTTTCAAGCTTATACAAAAGGTTTATTGTTTTCTTTAAAAAAAAAAAAGGTTTTTAGATGAGAAGTTATAAATAATTGAATAATGCGGATTATATTTTCTTTGTTTTTCTGAATTTTTAGAACTTTCCGTAAATCTCCCTCCTGACGTGCGTCACGTAAAACCGCAGCCGTATTATGATAGCGATACAGAAAGTTCCGACTCAGGCGTTATTCTTAATAAAGAGATAGGAACCACCGCAGAAACTCGTCGTTTTGAATGCCCAACGTGTAACAAGTATTTTAAACGAAGGTCTAGTTTATCGACACATAAGTTGATTCATCTAAATGTAAAACCATTTACATGTACTGTTTGTTCAAAAGATTTTCTACGACGATCGGATCTGAAAAAACACTCTCTTATGCACAGCGGCAAGAAACCACACGAGTGCCCAGAATGCAAAAAAGTATTTTCTCAATCTTCAAATATGCTTACTCATATGCGTCGCCATTCCGGTGTACGACCTTTCTCTTGTAACATTTGCGGAAATGCATTTTATAGAAAAGTTGATGTCAGGCGCCATCAAATCCGTCATCAAAAAAACAATACTTATGTCATCGGGGATGAAATAAACGAGTTTTCGTCCGAAGGTTGTATATAATTTTATTCAGCTTATTTTCTTATGTAAGAATCGTTACTCGTAGAAATTTTCAATTTAAATGGGCTGGCTATTCTTAAGAATAAGATTTATGAAAATTCATTTTTATATGACCTGCAAGAACAGATTAATTTTCTTTTTTAGAAAAAAATTAAAACAGTTGTTACATAATAGTTATATGTTAATAATAAAATTTGATATTTTATACTGTTTGTTAAATAAAATATTTATTCAACTTTCTGCATATTAATACAAATTTTTATTCTAGTTCTAATAATACCGCATAGATTGCAGTATTAGAAGAAGTGTGATTTTTACTAAACATGGCTTTTAAATGTTGCATGAGTTAGCGCTTTATGTTCCACAATTTATGTAAAAATGAAGAAAAAAACTAATAAAGTGAAAAAAAACTTATATAAACTATTTTATTTTGTTAAATACTAAACGAGCGTTTGATGTCTGAAGTCAACTAAGGCGTGTGCGTGCGTGTATACACAAATAAAATAAAACATTGAACTAGTTTCTGAATCAATAGAAGTGAATAAAATCGAACACTGACTTTGAGCATCTTTTCCAGAATCATCTAGAATTAATGAGAAAGCATATTTTTATTGTAAAAAGAAGCTGAAAATGTGCTGACATTTATTCTTCTTTATTAAACTTGTATTTTAAACAAACTGTTGAAGGGCAATAAAAGTTGAATTTGTTCAAAAATATTTATGTTACATTTAATGTTGTTGTTAGATAGGTTGAAAAAAAGTTTATTTAACCATTTAATAATCATTTTAAAAATATTTCTCAAAAAGCAGTTAAATTAAGTTTAAACAGTTTAAAAAACTCGAGTCGATTGTCGTAGAGAAAATATCCTTTTGTAGTAATGCCAGGTGTTTTTCTTGGTCTAAAAAATAAACGTTTTATTACTATCACGTTATCAATTTTCCATTAATTTTAAAAAAATTCGAAATTCCTCTATTTCTTATCCTTTGAATAAAATGTAGTTTAAGCAATAGATCGTGTATGAACACATTTAGCAGATTGTAAAATAGTTGGAGTAACAATGCTTTAATCATCTTGTGACTACGAGTTTTAGAAGTATACAAGCTTTTTCTATTGATATGTCGAAAGAATCCTAATACTTTGCTTAGATAAAAGGTCCACTTTTAATTTGTTTAAGGTTAGTTGGTTTGTTAAGGTTATTATTTAATTTATTTATTACCGCTTTCGATTTTTCATTTTGAAATGTAATTTGAACATCAGTAATTCATTGTTAATAGAAAATTGCTATATAATAATACCGAGCATAGAAAGTCCAATTAAAACTAAGAGTTTTACTTAAATACAAAAGCTCTTCAAAGTTCATCTTTATAGAATCTTAATTGTTCTTTCTAACTTCTTTATAGAATCTTGATTGCTTTTTCTTAACACCCCCTCCCCGTTTATTAATTTTGACTTGTTACCAACAAAAAAACTTCTCTCAAAACTATATATGTAAACTGACCTAAAAAATTAGAAAATATAAACTCACTTAATAAAATATTTTTCAGTGAAACTTGGCTTTCAAAGTTGTTAATCTATAAAAAAAAATCTCGTTGATTAGAAAATGCAAAACATAGCTTAACTTCTGAGTTTGCGTCAAATATACCTGTTTGCATAACTTTTTAACTCAAGATAAAGGATTAAACTGAAGATTAATATAAAATGCTAATAAATCAACAAAAAAGAAATGAGTGTAGTTAAATTCCATTTTGGTAATCATAGAAGGTTTAAAATTGTGTTTTTGCCTGCCCAATTGTCACCTCATCATGTTAAAATCGTGACAGCATTTAAAATATATAGAATGAGTTAATCAAGTTAAAATTAAGCTTATATAGCCAAATCTTTTCCAGTCCCAGTGAAAAATAAAACCGCGTCCCACATGGGTTACGCGTGGGTTCCGTGTGGGATTGATGGGATTTACGTGGGACGGATTTTCCCATGTGGTATCCGTATGGAAATTTGTCACCTTAAACCCATGTGGGTAATCCCACATGGGTTACATGTGGGAACCATATGGTATTTACACACATGGGAAATCCCACGTGGGTTTCCTGTGGGATTTGTATGGGAATTAATTTAAAAGCTGGTAACTAAAAAAAAAACTAGAAAAAAAAATTTTTAAATCGACATTGCATTGCGTTACGTTTACATTGTGTGAAAATATTTTATATTAATAGAGAGAATGGCAAGCAAGTATGTAAGTACCACGAATAATGTTTATCTTTCTTTATAGAAAAAAGATTAAGATATGTTCAAATAGACGTATTATTAGGATAATATAATAGTTATTTGAATTTAGATTTTGAGTTAGTTATTTGCAAACAATTAACTGATGCAAGTTGAAATGTTGTCAAAAACCAATCTTGCATGCATGGGAGTTTCATGAGTTTCAAACCTGCATTTCTTTGTGGGACACTGCAGTGTCCCACAAAGAAATGCAGGTTTGAAACTCGAAGAATTCCCAATTTTCTTTATTAAAAAAAAAAAAAGTAGGATAGAGATGGGTTTCTGTAACTTTTTTTATGCTCCAAAACTTTTAACTTTAGATATAATAAGGTCCTTAAGACTTAAGGGACTTACGAACTACATTGAGGAACAAGTACAGAATATTTACAGAAACTTTTCAATTTTTAGTTTATAGTACCACAGTGTTATTGTTTATTATTATATTATGTTATATATTTATTGTTTATTGTTTACAATTTTATTTTCAATATATTTTGACAACACCCTTTACATTTTAAATGATGACAGCTTTACTTTTCTATTGATGTTAAATTTATTACGTTTCAATAACTCAGATTGAATCTTAACTGAATTATTGTAAGCTTTGAAGGGGTTTGTTGTATATCAAATCGTGTTGTAAATAAAGTAAAAATAATATATATATATATATATATATATATATATATATATATATATATATATATATATATATAAATATATATACATATATACATATGTATATATATATATATACAAATATATATATATATATATATTTATATATATATTTATATATATACATATATATATATATATATATATATATATATATATATATATATATATATATATATATATATATATATATATATATATACAAATATATATATATATATATATACAAAGATATATATATATATATATACAAATATATATATATAATTCATTTTATAAAACAGAGACTGACAACTGATAATTAATGGATGTAAATACAAATTATAAAAATCATGTAAACTTCATTTATTATTTCTAAATACTATATTAATGTTAGTCGACAAAGTTAAAATCAATTTAGAGCATTGTTATTAGTTCTTTTGCGATTCGCACTTCCACTTCTGTCTCTCAAATTTATAAAATAGGTGGTCAAAGCTTGCTCAATAGGTAGGTTATCAGCATAACAATGCTTTTTTCTTACACTTTCTTAAGAGAAATATGGCAAATTGATTACTTATTTTACCTAAATCATAGGGTCATCTATGCATAATGATGTCAGATGATGACCCGTTTATTGAACACCTTCACCCTTTATCAAACTCAGTCAATTTTTTGCCATCTCCCATTGAAAATGATGTCAGTTTTTGTTATCATATTATGATGGTATACCTGAATTGTTAATATAATATAAAAAATGCATATACCATCAATTTTTTTCTGGTTCAATTATACATTTATTCTCAACAGTACTACAGTTTTAAGCAACAAAAGCAAGATGTTTTTAGACCACATTGTTGGTGTAAATACCTCTAAAACCTGCTCATAGCTAGCATATATTGTTTTACTTTTTTTTTAAATTAAATATGTTACTTTTTTTTTTAATTCAATTTTTTAATTGACATTATTTTGGTCTCAACTTCCCCTCCCCATTGTCAATTATTGTTAAACTCACACTGCCCCTCTATCTACTGGCATCATTTATGGATGATCCCATAGCCTAAATACTATATATATATATATATATATATATATATATATATATATATATATATATATATATATATATATATATATATATATATTCTTTTTACTTTATTTACAACACCATTTGATATACAACAAACCCCTACAAAGCTTACAATAATTCAGTTAAAATTCAATCTGAGTTATTGAAACGTAATAAATTTAACATCAATAGAAAAGTAAAACTGTCATCATTTAAAATGTAAAGGGTGTTGTCAAAATATATTGAAAATAAAATTAAGTTACTAATAAAATCACGTTCAACAATGAAAAACATTCTTACTGTAGTAAGAATTAGTACTAGTTAACAAATCTGAACAAATAAATATAAAATAGTGAAAAAACAATGAACAAATAAGAACTTGAACTTGAACTAAATCTTGAATTTGAATTAATTGGTACTAATTTGTTCAAGCATAACCTTAAAAAATAAGTTTATATAATAAATATTATGTATAACTAGTTATACATATAGTTAACTATTAGGAGTTATATGTATAACTGCATGAATTTTAAAGCATTTTATTTAATTTATATATTACTTTAGATCGTATTACTTTGAATACTGGACCCAGAGACTTTATTCCCAATTACACTGTGGTACTCCAGATTAAAAATTGAAAAGTTTCTGTAAATATCCTGTTTTTGTTCCTCAATGTACTTCGTAAGTCCCTAAAGTTTTATGAACTTTATTATATATAAAGTTAAAAGTTTTGGAGCATAAAAAGTTACAGAAACCTCCATATCTCCCTCCTATTTTTTTTTTTTTTTTTCAATAAAGAAAATTTGACTTTCAAACCAGCATTTCTTTGTGGGACACTGCAGTGTCCCATGCATGCATGCATGCTTGGTTTTTGACAACATTTGAACTTGCATCAGTCAATTGTTTGCAGATAATATACTCAAGAACTATATTCAAATATCATATGAACATGTTAGAGAATGTTCATACGATATTTGAACATCACAAATTTAATAACACTGTTGTGATATGTTATATAAATAATACCATAATAGATTATGATATGAAAATAAGATAGGATATGAAGGCAATGATCAAAGAATAAATTTACTTATAGAAATTTAGATGTTTGTTTATTAGTTTCAGAATATTATATTATGTGTGACCACAGCCTTCTATAATAACGGGCCTTGACATCGCGCAACAAAGTTGTTAAATTGAAGGCCAATTCCTAAAACTGTGTTTACATTTTCATCTTTTAACATTAGACGAAAGTTTGTGTTCATGCTTTTTTAATAAATCTTTAAAATTTGATTGGTTTATAAATTAGATATTGCAACTTCAAGACGATAATGTTGTAAGGTTCAAGGCGTTACATTGTAAGATAATAGTATTGTCAAACTAACGGTAAGTTTTTTTAATAATTAAAATGCCTTTAAAATGCTGTGTATCTCTTTGCAAGTCGAACTATCTCAACTACAACAAAAATATCAATTTATACAACTACAATATCAATACTCAACTACAACAAAAATATCAATTTATAAATTCCCGAAGAATCTAGAGGAGAGAAAAAGATGTAGTAAAGCTATCCCAAGAACTGGTTTTATTGTTACAGACTATACAGCAGTATGTCAACTTCATTGGCCAAATGAAGCACCTTTTGAAAGCAAATATGGGAAGCAACGACCTTTAAACCCACCATCTGTTTTTAAAATTTTACGCCTAGTTGTTTAGCTACTCCAGCAAGTTAAGTTAGAAAAACTGTAACTTCAAGCGGTTTTCGAAGCATTTTACGAAATGAGTTAAATGATTTTCTATAAGAGGATGAACTTATATTTGACGATATTCAATCTTTGTTAAGTGATAATAACGATGTTATTGTTTTCCAGCTTAATAAAAAAAGTTTACACATGCAATCAAAAATGTACAAACTTGGTGTTCCATTATTTATTTTAGTAATTTTCAATGATTATTCATTTGTAATTAACCATAATGGCACAACTTGTAATATTTCATCTTTAGCTGTAAACAAATTAAAGTTAATAAAAACAAAATCAGCTTTATTTGAAGCAGTTAGATTTTTAAAAAATAAAGAAAGTTCGCTTCAGTTAAATATTCTATTCGAACACCTTAATGCTATGAGAAAAGTTAATGTTGGTGAAGTTTTATATACTCCAGATATTATATGTAGAGCATATGAGTATTTTGCTATGCGACGAAGTTTATATGATTGTTTGTGTATTGACTACAAGTTGTCAAGTATAAGGACTTTAACAAGATTGACTTCAAAAATAAGCTCAATGGAGGACCTAAGTTTTATAAATAGTATTTTTATGAATTTAAATCCATTGAAAAGAATTTCCATACTACTAATTAATGAGGTCTATGTCAAAGCTTCATTGCTTTACTAAAGAGGTGCTTTGTTTGGTCAAGCAGTAAACTACCCTGAAAAGTTAGCTAAAACAATTTTATCATTTATGATTAAATGTCTTTTGTTCCTCAATGTACTTTGGAGGTCCAGAATTTATATGTAGAGCTCAACCTGTTGCAAATTGTTCCTCTGAATTTCAGTTTTCTCAATGTCAACAAATTGTTCATACGATAAATAATATTAAAAATAGTAAGACATTGGTAATAATTACTGGTGGTAACCGTGTAAATCAAAGATTTTTTGGAATGTGTAAAACAGTTGATAGTAAACCATGGTTAACAAGATCAGGTATATATTTTTTTTATGATTATGTGCATCTCTTAAAATCTATACGAAACAATTGGTTGACAGAAAAGACTGACGAACTTCAATTTTTAAACAATAAAGAACTGGCTTTGGCTAAGTGGAGTAATTTATAAACTTTTCTAAATCACTCCACTTAGCCAAAGCCAGTTCTTTTAATCTAAAACTTTAATTTAAAAACTGAGTGCAATTGTCTTTTTAAACTCTCTAAACTTACTGCTAAATCAGTTTATCCAAAACCAATAGAGAGACAATCTGTAAAGTTTTGTTTGTCTGTTTTTTGTGAAGAAACAGTAGCTGCATTAAGAACGCAGTTACAACTGCTACGAGATATTGCTGAACTGTCAAATTTTATGAAACCTACAGGTAAGCGTGTAAAACAGCTTACGCTAGATACTAGCAATGCAATAGCGCATTCATGTTATGGCTTTATTGATCTCGTAGAAACTTTGTTGAGTAATGGAGCAAAGTATGTCTTATTAGGTTGGTTTTCAACAGATCCACTTGAAAAAGCTTTTTCTAAGCTTCGACAGGGATCTGGAGGTACTTACTTTATAAACGTTAAATCTGTAATTGAAAAAATTAATATTCAACATACTAAATGGATATTACAACTTGACATTCCTGTTGATGGTATTGATGGTCATACTTGTGACATATGTTTTAGAGATATTTCTACTGATGAAAAAGAACTTCTAGATAATATACATGATCTTGAAAGCTCAGTTAATAAATCTACATTAGTGGCTATAGTTTACATAGCTGGCTATGTGCAAAAAAGCGAAATAAAAATTTATGATGATTCTACCAATTATTATTATAAATATGGAAGTTATCTGTATAGCCTAAACAGAGGCGGACTTGAAATTCCTTCTGATACTCTTGTCTAATGGTCAATATTTTGCTTTTTTTTTATATATATATAGAGATGGGTTCAAGGTGCTACTGACCCTTTATGCAGAACATTCTGTGTTACTCAGTTTCAGTTCATTGCTGCTAAATATAGATTTAAAATCACAAAAAAACTGCTAAAGAATTACTCACTAATTACCACTCCCAAAGTACTAAAGCTATCATAATTTATGTGAAAATTAGTTTTGTATTTTATTATGCAATTTACTTGTTATGTTTTTTATTTTCTCATTAGCCTATATGTCTCTCAATATGTTTGGATTTGTAAATATTTACCCTGTTGAGATATATTGATAAAACTTTTTTTTTGCTTGAATCGACTTTTGTTGGTGTTTTTTATTGTTGGTAATTTTTATTGTTGCCATTTTTAGCAAAAAAAATTAAAAATACAGTTATCTTTCTAATATATAGATATATACTTTGTTATAGTTCTGCTTGTTATTGATACTATTTAATATTACATAAATTTTCTTAATGAAATTTGAAATACGAAAATTATGATTATCTTTTAACAATTTTTTGGTTTTCTTTTTATATTTCCGTCTTTACTAGAGATTATTATTAGAAAGCATAGACTGCCATTACACCCTACCTAATATAAAAATATATCAATATAAGTAAAAGTGAAAGTTTAATCGGCCTTCAGTTTTTACGGCATTTTGCGCGATGTCAAGGCCTGTTATTATAGAAGGCCGTGTGTATGACGAAAAAGTAAAGATATTTTTGCATCCACTGGCTATTGCACCCAAGGTCTACATCATTGAAAAAGTAGGTTTTTACATTTGTTTTTTTTGTTTTTTTGTTTAACTACTTATCCTAATTGATCACTTTTTTTTCAGGATTCTCCTCATGGGTTCAAGCTCATTACGCATAATATGTGTTCAATTACCCATAATACGTTAGTCATTGTAAGTAATAAATTAGAAAATAATTATTTGTGAAATGTTGTAGTCATTAATGATTTCAACCTGGCTAATAATTAAAATTGCTCGACTAATAAGGTTCCTTTTTAAAATTGTTCTCTCTCTCTGTCTCTCTCTCTCATATATATATATATATATATATATGTATATATATATATATATATATATATATATATATATTATATATATATATATATATATATATATATATATATATATATATTTGTATTTATTTATTTTTTTTAGAAAATGTTTGAAGAAAGTTAGAAGATACTAAAAACTTGGTATTATGCAAGCCGAAGCGATTTAATTAATTCAATCGATAAAAAACGACGTGTTAAGCGCAAAAGAAAAAATAATATTTTTAATATTCATTTTGGATGTATTAATTAATAGCATTTATTTTGAAATAAATTCATTTTGCAACACGGTTTTTAATTTTATAAAATTTCGTCATAATAGTTTAAGGTAAATCGCACTGGTTATAGGTGGAAAACATCACATGTAAAAGATCAAAAATGCTACACATTTTGAATACCAAATGGGATAAAGTAGCAAATACCAGATTAAGTTAAACCTCTCTGAAAGCTTCGATGATTAATTTTAAATTACTATTTAAGTAATTTTTAAATTAAAAGAATTTTAAAAATTATCATAGAAGTATTCGGACTTTCATTTGTCTAGTATTGACTACTTTTATACCATTTGGATTAAAATATGTGGCATTTAAGATCTATAACATGTAGTATTTTCCACCTATATCCCATGTAGGATTTACCACATAAAACCCATGTGGGATTTACCATATGAAACCCACATGGGACAAAATAATAATCCCCATATGGGTTACATATGGTAAAAACCCACGCGTATCCCATATGGGATTTACCATATGGAATCCATGTGGGATTTACCATATGAAACCCACATGGGACAAAATAATAATCCCCACATGGGTTACATATGGAAAAAATCCACGCGTATCCCATGTGCACTTTTTCACTGGGTTGGGTTGATTCAAAACATCAAGTTTTAAGTTAAAAGTTAAAAATTTAAAACAACTCTTGACGTAAGATCAATAAAATTCTTTTTAGTCTTTTGAGAATTTATAAGCTTTTATATTTAATGCTATTGCACTATTTAACTGCCACCAACTTCACCATCTTCCAAACTCAATTGACATTTTTTTTTTGTTTTTTTTTTGTTTTGTTATTCACCTCCTCAAGGCCATGAAGGCCACTACAGATGAGGAGGCTACTCAATAGTGGTTATAACCCTCTCTCAACTCTATAACTCCGAAACACGAACATCGACGAACAAAGTCGCTGCGCGGAGAAACAAGTTGAGCGCGGTACTACCAGGGACGTGGTGGGGATCGAACTCGGAACCTCTCGCTTCTGAAGCGAGCGCTTTACCACTACACCACTACCGCATATTCATTCAGCCTTCTCAAAGCACAAGGCACCAAAAATGGATCGTCCTTCATTTTTGGTGCCTTGTGCCATTTTTGGTGCCTCCTGGCCTGGATATATCTGAAGAAAAGTGGGCAAATTTTATTAGTCGCTAGACATTGTTCAAGAGATGTACAGACATTAGACAAGAGGAGATGACAGTACAGCTGTTTCAGTGATGTGAAGACGACCTCGGAAATCAACTCCTAAAATAATACCCTAATCTAATAAGATAATCAATGAAAACGGTGAGACATTTCTTAAAGCAATTAAGAAACTGGCTGATACTCCAGTGGTCATTAGTGTCAGAAGGGCAGAACTCCTCCAAATGAGACAGGGACACAACGAAAATATTTGGTCATTCTACGCAAAAACGAAGGGCAAGGCTGCTACTTACAACTACAATGTACATTGCCACTGCCACCCACAAACAACCGTTGATTTTAACCGATGCTATCATATGAGACATTGTTGTTGCTGGACTATCAGATATTGACATCCGTAAAGATGTACTTGGATGGGTCTCACTTAACACAGCCTCAATCGCAGATATCATTGCTTTTATCGAGGGTAAGGAAATGGCACAAAATGCACTAGGTTGTAGTTCAACAACAGCAAGTGTATCAACTTTCAGGAAACAAAACAAGAGCAATACACACGGTATTAAAGATACCAATGTTACAGCCAAATGCCCAGATTGCTCAAAATCTTATAGTATATTTACCGAATCATCTAAAGGGTGGAGCACAAAACCTCACAAGTTGTATCTAGACTGCTGGAAGAAGCTTAGATCTCGCAATTCTAAAATGAACAACAGAATCATCCCAAATAATATGAAATTGAATGCCGCTAAAGATGCTGAGGCAAGCAGACTTGTGATAAAGTTGAGTGCAATTAAGCATTCAAATAAAATTACAAAAAAACTCAATTGATACCCAATGTAAAGCAACACTCTACAGAAATAAATCATCACATATTTACCCAAGATAGATGGGTCATAGCTCAATCACTGGTTCACCCTACAATTTAGCTGCGCATGACTACCAACAATGCATTTGGTATCCCTTTCCCTCCTATTACACCGAAATATCTACAAGTCATCACAGATACCGGTGCACAGTCTTGCTTATGGTTCAGGAAAGGGTTTGAGAGCACAGGTTTTAAAGCACACAATTTAATACCTGTGAAATATAGCATGTCTGCTGCTTACAAAACCCAATTTCGTACTGAAGGTGCAATTTTTGTACGTCTTGAAGAACAACAACTTAATGGTAACAAAGTCGAATGTGTGTAATGGTTTACATCAGCCCAGATGCAAACGGATTCTACTAATCTAAAGAGGCAATGACCCAACTGGGTATCATCTCTAAAAACTTTCAGAGATTGGTAGCGCCCTCCACGGAGCTATTTACTCAGACTAAAGTGACTAAAACATTGAGCGAAAACAACACAACCCGTGCATGTGTTTGCTCCAAAAGAAGTCTTCCACTTCCACATAAATTCAATATCTTTGTTATGATTATATTTCTAAGTATTTATTTATGTATTTTATCTGAACACACATATTTATTCAATTTTTTTTTACACAGAACAGAAATCTTATTTCTGCTCTGTGTAATACTTCGGTGAAGGCTAGAAAAATGTGAATTACAGTAATATAATTTTTACTGTAATAAAAAAGTTTAACGTTTTCGTCACTTAAACTGTTAAATTTAGACGCATTTCACTACTTAAATAGAAATAGAAAATTTTGGTGAAAAAATTTCCCAAAACTAAAGTGTTCGTCTTTTCGTTTTAAATCAAATGCCAAAACGTTTTGACGCTTTGCGCAATATTGCGAAACATGGAGAGTATGTAATTTGCGGAATAAATTGTAAAAACATTTCGAGCCTCAGGAATTAATGTTTCACTTTCAATCATAGATCGCCGTTTTAAAATTAAAAAAGTTGCGGAGAAAACCTAAGTAACAAAAATGTTTTTATACGCTTATAATGATTTGCAATACGGTTCACAGTGTTTTCACTTTAACTCTTCTAAGATTAATTTAACATAAAAATTGCGCATAAAATTTGATCAAGTAACAACTTTCAAATTATATATTTAGACCTTTTTTCACCTATTTTCCACGTTCATTTAGAAAGTCTCATCAGTAATGTCCAAATGCAGATCACTATGTTGCTTCTATATGAAGTTTGATTTTACTTTTATATACTTGCGCAGGGCGAACGAGACAATAACAAAACTCAGCATAAAACGACAGAAACGGCCCGTACCTCCAGATATGTATTTCTTACGACTATAATAAAGAGAGCTAAAAATTTTTAAAGAACAGAATTTTTATATAACAAATAAAATGTTTAAAGTTAAATCTTATTGATGAATTTAATTCGCTGAATATCATATATTCATATTATATATACACACACACACACATCTGTTACTTATTTCTAAGGTTTTTAACTAAAGGTTTCTAAAGTTTTTAACTGAAAAACCATTAGATATTTTTAAATTTTCCTGCAAGTAATTTCAATATATCGTTGGTATACAGAGGAAATCAAATAAGTTCATTTTGGCAGTATGGAATTATTTATACCACTATTTAGTATTTTAAATTCTCTATCGTTTGATATACCACACAAATTTAATAAGTCAATTAATGACTTATTAAGATAATTTATTTCAAATATTACAAAAAAAATTTATTTTAACTATTAGACAAAAACTTATTTGTTCATTATCTCAAAATAATGTTGTTGGACTTAATTGGTTTCCCTTGTATACCAACCATATTAAATAATTCAAGTTCACATATATGCTTGTTGGTTGTATTTCAATTAATGCTTACACAGATTCGCGCTTAAGGAAGTTGGTACATTCGTTCGCACTGATGGAAGGTTTGTATTTAAAAAATACGCACTTAAGTTGTTTCCTTTCGAGGAAACAACTTAAGAGCGTATTTTTTAAATGGACTTAGGTGTAGGGATGGCAATCCCGGGATTTCGTACAAATTGTTCACCCCGAAATCCCGGGATTTCGAGATCATCAAAAGTAAAAGTTAGTAAAGTTTAAGCTTATAGT
This sequence comes from Hydra vulgaris, assembly GCF_038396675.1. NCBI lineage: Eukaryota > Metazoa > Cnidaria > Hydrozoa > Anthoathecata > Hydridae > Hydra > Hydra vulgaris. Next base: position 27,301,210 of record NC_088925.1, on the reverse strand, counting down.
TGTAGTTAAGTAATTTGTAGGGTAAAGGAAGGTATGTTCGTGATAAATTAACTAGATGTGTAATTACAAAGTCAATTTCAGTAATTTTACTTAATTACTTTAATTGTTTGATGTACATAGAGTAAAGTTACTAGAATCTATGCAGTTTTGGGATTTTAAGTCTTTTGATAAGTTTTTATAAAAGCTCAAAAGTCATTGAGAAAAGTTAGGTAATTTTGTGATATGATATTTAATTTCGTGATAGTGGTTAGGTAATTTCGTGAATACACAATAATATTTAAATTTTTCTTTATTAATTAAGTATAACATCTGGTATAATATAACAAAAAATATCAACACTTGTTTTGAATTCATAACTATTCAATCAGACTTTAAGTTCATAAAATATAAATATAGTCAGGCTTATAAGTTAACAAAATTATAATAATACTTTCATTACTTTATATTTATATATAAAAAAAATATACTTTTAACATAGGTAGCTTAGAAAATAAAATAACAGACCTACAAAAAACTCTTAATATAATAACTATAATATTAACCATACTTATATCTGATTAACTTATTTTTCTAAATCACATTCTTGTTGACAACATGTATCACACATAAATACTTCACCAATGTCCTCATATGTTTGACAACTCTCATGATAAGGTACTAAACAATAGGAACACTGCACCCATTTTTTTCCATTTTTTTTTTTTACATCACTGTTGTAACTTTTTTTACAAACACCGCACTCCCAATCATCATCTTTTGAAGCATTTTTATTTTTTTTACTTTTTTTAGAACATACAGGAATAGAATCCTTTGAAGTTAATGGAATAGGTTGATCAGGAGGAGTCAGACACTTTGCACTTGAATCCCTTTTTGGCCTATTAGGGTTAGGTGTGGTTGGCTCTACAGATGGAATAGTTAACAATGTTTGTATAGCAGTATTACTGTGTGGTTGAATTTCTGTACTTTGAATCTCTCTGTTTGTCAATTGAGATGGAGCTATTGCTTCTGGAGGAATGGCATTTTTATTTAAAGGGCAAATGCCACTTTTTTTAAATGCATTTTCTATATTTTTTTTAGAAAAGCTTTTAATAAATGCTGGATTCAATATTGTATGAAAAGTTGTCCGATTTGGTTTTTCTCCAGGATTTTCCCTCATAAAGTCATTTAAGCTAGTGGCCCAGTTTGACCTAAGTGGCTTGTATATTCCTACATCTAGTGGTTGCAAAAATATTTGCAGATTCGTATAGAGAAAGATATTATTATCATTTAACTATATAGTTATATCGTGCTTAAAACAATTTCTAATGTCATTTTATTTAATAAAAGAAACATGATTAAAAATGTAAATTCATTTGAGGTGAAAACGTTAAGAAAATGTGTAACTGCGATAAGGAATCATAAGTTATAGGAAGTTAATAAAAAAACAAAAGTTTTACCATTAAATCAAGCATCTTTTCTAGTTTAATATTTAATAAAAATAATTTACTTACCTTAAAACACAAGTCTGGAAATAAAAATGTTGGACAAGTACTCCAAATAAATGTGCTGAACGCACGTTAAATAATGCTAAAGAATGTACAAACTGATAGTAAACAATTGACGTATCACACGCACCCAACGACTATTTGTGAATCGACAGTAGTACCCTGGGGTACCATTTGACGCAATTTCGATGTTTTTGACTAATAGGTATGTTCGCTACAAATGCCGAGCGAAATATCACGAAATTACATATATCACGAACATACCTTCCTTTACCCTACATCGTCTTTGGTATAGTAGTTGATTGCTTGTGTAACTATTTATTTTCTTTGCAATGTTTTCCTTTTAAAACTCTTAACATATAAAAAATATTATACTATATATATATATATACATATATATATAATATCAATCAAATATATATATTTGATATGAAATATATATTTAATATCAAATATATATATATATTTAATATCAAATATATAATAAAATTAAGGTATACCTTTTATAAAAAATCTTGCTCTTTCCACCAACAAGCGCTTATATTTTATTTATTTTTTATAATACACTAGTTTTAATATTATACTATAATATATATATTTTATATATAGTATAATTTTAAAATTATATACTATATATAGTTTATATAGTAGAAGGTATACATTAATTTAATTTTGAATTTCTGCTCCCAAAAGTGTGCGCAATTTTAATTCTAAACGTGTGAGTGATTCTAATTCCATTTTTATCTCCAGTAATTTTAATTTCAAACGCGTGATTTACGAAAGTTTTTTTAACGTCAATTTAACTAATAAAGTTATCAAAAAGCAGGTTTATTAAAGTACAAAATTTTCTCAAAGTCCGTATAGTTAATGAAGTCATGCACATTTATATTATTTTTTTATTATTATTTTTATTTATACTGTTACCATTTTAAAATATTGTTTTATAATTTAAAATATTTAGGTTCATTAATCTTAAAAGTCATAGATAAGTTTTAATACAAAATTAAGTTAAAACACGATTTAACTTATTTTAAGAGGTTCAATAATGTATTAAATATTTTAGTTATATTCTCATTAAATGCTTAAAAAGTATTAAATTGTATTTTTTTCTATTCATTCCCGGGGACAAACTTCTCAATTCCGAAATACCGGGATTGAAAATTTCCGAGATTCTTGCCATCCCTACTTCGGTGCGTATTTTTAAAAACACTTCGGTGTTTAATTTTCTAAAATTTAGGCGCAGCTCAAAATTAAACCTTCTCAATATGGACAGAATATAAAATAACAAACTCACGAAGAAAAAAAAAACCATTTATAAAACATAAGAGATAATATAATAAAAATATAATAAATTACCACTAACTTAGTGGTCTATCTACACACTAGAGATGGTTTCAAAATCTTTTTTATAAAAGCCACGAAAACATTTGTGGAGGAAGACGAATAAATTTATCATAAACTCTTCCGTTAAAACATTTTTCGCACTGCTTACTGTTGTTACATATTATTGCTTAAAACAAAATTTATAACCGTCAGTCGAGCACCACAACATCAGAAGTGCTTTCTTTTTTTTGAGAACTTTTCGCCTAGAGAGAGAGAGAAAAAAAAAAAAAATCAAACAAATCAAAGGTTTATTATTCTAGAAAATTAAAAAATAAAATAGTTTCTGAAATTTTTCTGCTACAGAAAAAACTGGTTTCTTAGTTACTGATTTTTAGGGTAAGAGTGGCATCTCACAAGATTGTGAAACTCTTTAAAAAAAGACTTCTGGTTTCAAAGGTTAGAATAGTGCTTCACATCAATTTTTTTTTTTTGCTTTAAATTAATTTTAGTTAAATATAATAATTCAATGTAAAGTTACATAAATAAATAATATAAAAATGACACTAACGTATATTTTTCAATCTTTATAGAAAATTGGGAACTTCTTTTAATATAAAAAGTATAACTACGAAAGCGATATTAAAAAGTATGGATTCTTAATCAATTTAACGTTGTTTGTTTTTTGTTTGCTTAAAAATGAGCGAACTCCATACATTTTTGTACTCTAGTCTATGTCAAATAAGGATGATTTACTAAAAATCGCGATACAAGGTAATCCCTAAATGCTTTGCACCCCCTGCTCTTAACGTGAGAGAAACCAGCATAAAAAATATTTTTTACCATTATACCTCTTTTGAGGAGGTTCATATTTTTTAACATACAAAAGAAGTTCTCAATTTTTTCTTTCTCTAGTCATTATGATAATTATCAGGAGGAAGAAAAATGTTTTAATGAAAATGAATGAGAAAATCACTGGAAACAAAATTACACGTATTCGTTGTTTTGAACAATACATACGCAGTTTAAGACATCAAAGGGCAGGGGTCCCACATATGCAATCATAAGATTTTGAATATCATGATCCTTGTTTCATCACACAAAGACGAGTTACTTTTCACAGTGTTATCTTTTTTTATTCTGGTGAACTGTTTTTGATGACAAGCATTTCCTTTTAGAGTTACATCTGTTTCCTTTTAGAGCTACATAAGTCAATCTGTTTTTATTTTTCAAACTGTAAGCCATTAGTAACAGCTTCATTGCTCTGGTACCTGTTAAATGATTCCGCTTTTTAGTTTTTTGTAATCAAAATTAGATGCATTACTACAGTTGCAAGATATCAATATTAAAGCAACTGCCTTCAATTCTTTTTTGTTTCTGTTTAGCTCCTCTTCATTCAACCACTTCGTGACTTGTACTCTAGACAACCCTAATCACTTATCTTCACTTCCTGATTTATGATTTTTCCTTTTTGTGATCATACTATAATCTCAAGCTTTATAGTATACTTTTTCTACATCAGACTCACCCTGTCATTGCACCCTATCATTGCACTTCTTATTACAACGTTATGACTGAATTTATTACCTTACTAGGATTCATTTCTTGATTTTCTTTTTGATGGTCATTGGGCAGATGTTTCATTTAATTTTTGCCGAAATTAGTCTTTCCCTTGTAGCACCCTGGATTCAGACAGGCATGGCAAATTTATTCCTTCTGATTGGTTTCAAGTCAAGACTCACTCTAGGCTAAGGTTTTCTTCTTGTGAAGCTTTTTCTAATCATAATAATTTCTTATAAGTTTTTCACAAAGAACAACTCTCTTGAGAACAAAAGTTTATTTTTTATTGCAAGAAATCAATGCAAAAAGATCTATTATATATATATAAGCTATCAGACATTAATTCTCAGTTAAATAAATCTCATATTTTATCTCAAAAATTGGATTCTAGAGACTTTTAGAAAATCTTTAACAATATCTTTATCAAAAGCAAATCTAACATTTCACACCTCGATAGGTGTGCTGGCCCCAGAAGTTATGCAGGAATCCCACACAAACCTTTTGCCGTTTATCTTGGAAAGGCAAAAAAGATATATATTTGAAATATATTATAAAGAAAATTGGAATATAATTTAACTTAAATATGCAATTAACAGTTATATTAGTTTATTATTTAGTACAAGACCTAAGCAGTTACACATTTTAACGACTCATTTTATTATATCATAAACTTAATATAAATTTATTATAATCATTAAAACAGCATTTGTTATCAATATGATATAACTTGAATCAAGTTTCAATTTTTTTTTTTTTTTTGCATTTTAGTAACTTTTAATCGAAATTAAACTTCTTTTATCAAAAGAACTTTTGTGTTTTTATATAATTTTATATAATAATATATTTATATAATAATATAATTTTATATTGCTTTTATTTTATGTAATACTGTTATTTTATATGTAATTAAATAGTCTTTTTTACATATAGGAGTAGTTTAACAATGCTATTTAAAAAAAAATAATTTTATATTAAAAAGCATTACTATATGCAATTTGTTGGCACATTTTAATTCCATTTGAAAGCAAATCACTTTTATTTGTTTATTTATATCATTTATTTTATCACATAAATTTTTATCTCTATAAATTTTTGAATAATATGAAATACTTTAAAATCATTTGTATGCCGCTTCTATAAACTTGTAATATGTAAGTCGCTTTAATAAACTTTTTATTATTAAAGTAACAGGACTGTTATTAATGTTGGTAGTTTTTTTGTTTACTTTGCAAACTTGCTAGTTAAAATACCAAATCAAACAAAACTGTTATTTACAATTGCAATTGTTTCTGCAGTGTAATTATGTAGATTTAGATTTTTTATCAGTAGATAATGAAAAAAACAACTAAACCGTTTTGTGTTTTAGTTGGCCAATATTCACTTTTGGCCATAGATTAGTTGACCATAATTTGAAATTTTTCATTTTAATTTGTGAATTTTTATTTTAATTTGGCACAAATTTTAAAAGCCAAATAAATTTTTGTGCCAAATTAAAATTAACGTTGACAAATTAAAATGAAAAAATTATAAACTAAAGTGAAATTGGCCAACTTAAACACAAAAAGGTGTTACTAATATTAAACTTTAGTCTAAATTTATAAAAATGGTAGTTTTTTTTTTTTTTAATTTTCTTATTTTAAAAAAAAACTACCATTTTTATAAATTTGTATTTAGGTTACCAAAACCTAACTGTTTGTTAATAATAAATTTGTTAATAATAAATAAAATAAAATTGTTAATAATAAATAAACAACTTATTGTGGTTTAATAAATACCATTACTAGCCCTTCCAAAATAAATTACAAAAAATATACTCATTGTATGAGTGTAATAAACAACTTACCTCCTTGTATTTAGCTATAACAATTTTTTTCAACTCCATCGGTTTTAGTGGACCATATACTGAACCTTCCTGGCGTAAGTATACCTAAATAAAAATACACACAAAAAAACTAATTAGCAAGTGTGAACTCTAACCAAAATTATATGCAAAATGTAACAAAACAGAAAACAAAGAAAAAACTTCTATCAAGCACTAGAAAAAGTTATACTGTGTTAATGCATCAAAATTTATTTAGATTTTATATAACTAAATTTCAGCCTGCACTTCTTTTTTAAACACAGAATAATTTTACTTTTAAACTGGATCTAACAATGGAGAAAAGATAAGATTTGTGGTCAGGGCCCTAGTCAAATAGTTAGCTTTACTTATCTTTTCTCTTTACGAGTTAATACAATATTTACGTAATCAGTCCATGAAGGTGAGAACTATTTTGATTTCAAAACAAACTTGTGCAAACCAAATAAAACATATTTAACTAAACCTGATTTGATGTATATTTAACTAAATTTGGTTTAGTTGAATTTTTTTTCTTTAAGTAAATTAAACTAATACCTGATGGTTTCCAGTTTCATAAATTTCATCTGTTTTACCTTTGGAAAACTTGATCTCCATGACATAGAGATTATTTGTGTTAAAAAAAGATTTCGGTCTTTGGTCGTTGAATAGTACAGGAATGTACCTGATGCTGAAATGATAAAGAACTAGTTAGTTTTTAAAAAATTAATTTATCTAACAAACATAATATTTATCTATTATTATAAAATAATTTTTTATAAAACTATAAGAAGTACAAGAATTTTAAAAATTAAGGAATTGCTTCAACTAGACTAAGCAATGAAAGCTTGCAAGACTCATGGAAGTTTAAATGAACAAGAAAAGCTCATAAGAAATTCTTAAGAAATATTTATCAAGGAGGATAAGCAACACAAGCAAAAAAAAAAACAACAGACGTTCAAAGAGAACAAAAACTAAAATTAAGGAAAATATTATTATTAAGGAGGGAATAAATATCTACAATTCAAAGTCAACAATACTTGCATTTAAATTGGCCAATTTTCATCTTTACTTAGCTTTTTTCATTTTAATTTGGCACAAATTTGTTTTGCAAGGTGTAAGTTTTGTGTGCCAAATTAAAATGAACATTGTCAAATTAAAGTGAAAAGTGCCCAATTAAAATGAAAAAAAAAGCTAAATTAAGGTAAAAATTGGCCAACTTAAATGCCAAAATGTCATACAGAAACTCTTATGAATTAAATGCACTTAAAATAAATGATCAAGTTTGTAGATCAGTGTATATTATGAAGATTCTGAGATACAAAGTGAAGTGTTGAGAGTAAAAAGACGACTACAACTAAAACTAGAGCTTTTTATTGTTACACATTTTATTTAATATGAACACAATATGTGTTGGGTGTAGCTTTCCCTTTAATAGTATAAGAAATAGCGCATGATGGAACAATTACATAACATTTGTTGAATAAAAAATCACAAAAAGCTGTCTTGATTGATGATGCGCACTAATCAAGACAGCTTGGCAGCAAGAGCAAGCCCAAACTATATTTACAATGCGTTTTTGGACCCTGTCTAAAATAGGATTATTAGAAGCACACCAAATATAATAATAGTATTCTAACCAAGTACTTTATATTAGAAGTTTAAAGAGAATGAAATTAGAAGTAAAATATAAGGAACATAATTAAAAGAAACAACCATAGCAGAATATATGGTTTCCATGAGATATTAGCAGTGAAAAATAAATTAAAAAGATGTAAAGACTCAATAAGAGTGTTACCAGACAACTTTAATAATACAGTTAGAAAGAAGTCGATTCAATGATTTTAAAAACCTTTCTACATAAAGCATATAAAAAAAGTTTATGGAGAAGTCCAGCATGCCAGACTTTATCCAAATATGTCAAGAGTACTTTACCTTGCTGCATTTATCTTATGCATGAAAGAGCTTTTCTGCTATGGCAGTGAACAAGTCAGTTGTAGAACATTGTTAGAGAGTAAGTTGTCCTAATATGAGATATCAGAAGATTCAAAGACTTTGGTAATAACAGATAGACGACTGATTGGATGGTTGGTAAGGTCAGAGTGTTCTTCAGAGTTTTTAAAGATTGGAACCACCGATGCCATTATTCAACAAACTATGTAAGACTATGACTCAAATTTTGGCCACAAGCTGAAGAAGGAAAAACTTAAGCAACTTAGGATTAAACTGTTTCTTAGGGATGACAGGAAGAATGTGGTCATAAGATTCAAGAGATAAATTAGAGGGAAAGTTTTTGCAAACAGCTCTGCCTTGTTCTTGGAAAAGGCAATGAGATTAGAAACATAAATTAGGGATGGAATACTAGATTTGTCTTTGTTAACAACAAGATTTTCAAGTTTCTAGAACCTTCTGAAATGTATTAAAACTGAGAATAATGGAGTTTAACATCAAACAGCAACCTTTTGCATTTATTTGTATTAATAAAGACTTGTACTCAAGAGAGTTTGGTGGAAAAGATGAAAGATGAAGAATGAAAAGATGAAGAATGAAAAGATGAAGAATGAAAAGATGAAGAATGAAAGATAAAAAATAAAAAGATGAAAGAAATGACAACAATTAGAAATAGCAACTGCACAATGAAAAATATGAGATAGAAGCTTGACTTCAATCTCATTTTTCATTGTGCAGTGTACTGAAACTAACACAAACGAATAAAAGCTTACAGAATTCAGTAGACTATAAGGAAGCTACACATTTCAGCATAAAAAAAAAAAAAAAAAATCTGCACAAGAACTATCACAAAGAAAATCGCAAAAGAATCCCAAGTCAGCCAACCTACTAAATATATATCATTTAAATATAAATATCCAAATCTATACAATTTATATTCTAAAATTTATTTAAAACCATAAACTTAAATATATTGACATTGCAAAAAATTTTTACCTCCACATTCCTTCAGAAACATTTGGTCGAAATTTTTTTAGTTCATCAGAAAAAATGTAATGAAATCTATCTTTATCAGAGGATGAGCACCCCACACCTTTTATAATACCTACAAATAAAAAATCTAGCTTTAAAACTAAAATCTTATAACATAATACAATTATAATATAAATTTATAACATTACCATCATCTGTAACTCCTGCTAGTATAACCCCTCCACCAGAATACAATTATAATATAAATTTATAACATTACCATCATCTGTAACTCCTGCTAGTATAACCCCTCCACCAGAATACAATTATAATATAAATTTATAACATTACCATCATCTGTAACTCCTGCTAGTATAACCCCTCCACCAGAATTGAAGAAAGCTGATGCATATTTTTGAATAAACTAAAATTAATTTTGAACTAAATATAAATAAAAATTATTTTTTAAATAAAAAAACTAATTTTATTAAAGTTATAAACCACATTTCCATAAACAATTTAAAAAAATTGTGTATATTAAATTACACTAAGCTGTACTAAAATTTATGGCAACCTGACAAATTTTTTTGTAAAACAAACATTATAGGATACTGTAACAATTGTAATTGTCTTGACACACTTTTTACTATAAAAATATGCAAAAGATAAAAAAACCTAAAAACCTATTTACATTACACCCTAGAGATGTACAGAATGTACAACAATTTGAATGTACATCTTAAACAATGATTTATGTCAATTATGCGGTCATATTTTAAAGTTGTAAGCAACTCAACAATAATCAAAAGTGCCTAACTTCAATTCTGAAGGATATTGCAGATTAATCAGAATGTAGCAAAATTGGAAACAAGGTTGATTAGCACTACAAAAAAATGCATTAAGAATGCAATTTATGTAAAATACAGGCAAAAAAATAATAGTTAGATGGTAAAGGACTTGCATATAGTCAAATAAAAATCCTGAGAAATTTTAAGATCTTTTTCAAAATCATTCATATTTATCAGCAAATGATAGTCAGAATAGAAAATTCATTTCTTTTTTTATTACTGCATTGACCTACCATCAAGCTAAAAAATATACCAGAAAAATGATATTGTTAAGACTTTTAAAAATAGAACTTAAGAATATCAAATAACTTTGTTTACTTTGCAGAAGCTTTTCAACAAGTTACTGTCAGACATTTTTAATACTCAGCTACTCAGCATATTTAAAAGTAAATTTAACAACTTCACCCATTTTTTTATTCTCTTTCTTACAACGAATTATATTTCAACTTTTTAACAATTATTGGAAACTGCAACATACAAGAGCAAATACAATAAAAAGATTGCAGTAAAAGTATTATATTGCATTGGTTGCAATATTTTGTTATTCTAACATAAAGTTGGAACAAAAGGTAATGGGTAGCACAATTGATAATTTTTTATAAAGTTTGGTACCTCATGAGTTTGAAAAAATGTCTTAAAAATACGTGCATGTATTCTTAAAACATAGTAAAGCATAAAGATAAAAAATCTCAAATTAAAATGACTTACTTGGTTAATTTCACGACCAAAAAGGACACCTCCAGCTTTAAATTCATATGTCCTTGACTCAGTTTGACTTACACGATGACCATAGTAGTAATAATCACAATCTCTAAAAATGAATGAAGCAGTATATATATATATATATATATATATATATATATATATATATATATATATATATATATATATATATATATATAATACAGTTAGCCTGTAGAAGCTATATATATATAACAGAGTTAGCCTGTAGAAGCTAATAAAAAAAAATTTGTTTCTAAATATTTTGAAATCCAACAACTAAAGGTAACATTAAAGGCAAAATGGAATGCCCTACTAACATTTTTTGTTGGTTAACTAAGAAAAATACTACCTAATACTACCCTAGTCCTTTTTAGTCCTTACCTAATACTACCCTAGTCCACTTTTAAACAAAAAAAGAAAAATTAAATGGTATACCACTTTTAAATGTTAACCAAATTGATTTTTATCCAATAATATTATTCATTATAGTACAATTCAATTCAATCGAGGAATTTAAATGCCATACATAAATATAAGATCCTATAGCTCTTAAAGAAATATCTTCATTAATTCTTAATATAACATAAGAAAACTGTGTTTTTTTAAGAGCTTCTATTTAAAAATACTTCATAGCATGTTATATCAGGCCTTGTTATGAATAAAATTAATAAATTCAAAATCTAAAATTAAAATCTGAAGTGAAAAAAAAAATTATTTAGTAAAATTTATAACAATAAAATATAACATATAACAAGTTACCAAAAATTATTTGAAAAATAGGCTACTAACTTGTTACTAGCGCCACTGCTATTTTTGCTGTCTGGTGTCAAAGTGTAGCTTTCAGTGCGAGGTCTCTACAAATTATTAATATCTATTTATTATTATCTATATTTGTCTATTAGATTAGTATTATTTATTTAGATTAAGGTTAAATAATCAAAATAGAGTGCATTTTATAAAACTAAAACACCTTAAAAATTTTTTCAGCAGCATACTCAGGTCACATCAGTTTATCTTTTAAATTTAAATATAAAAATGTTTAAAAAAGTTAAAAAAGGCACTGTTTAATAGTTTAAAGTAATCATATATCTAATGTCTATCTAAGTTCGCATAAGGGCAATTCAATGTGAAAACATACAGGGCATGCAACCCTAAGACTCATAGTATGCTGATTTTTACACCACTAAAGATTTCATCTACTTTTAATAGTTTCAACCATATGAAATTGTTCCTTTACTTGCTGTTGACTTTCTGTTTCCTCTGTAGTATTATAAAACTCTGATCTTAAATTTTAAAATTATTTTATTATTTTATTTTTGCCAAATTAAAATTTAAAAATGCAATTTTTTTTCTTCATGATATTTTTCTGAACAAATTTTTACTGAACAGTTAAATTAAAATTTATCTTAAAATAAAAATAAATATAAGAAATTGCAACTTTTGAATAAAACTACATGAATAAAAAAATTCTTGTTAAACAAAAAAATTAGTTGATGATAGGCTTGAGTTTTGTACTGCAAATAAAAAACACAATTAAACTTTATAAAATTACTAAAGAAACAGCAACAGCAAAATGACAACAACCAGCAAAATGACAACAACTAAAACAACGACTTGATACCGGAAAAACTGTTCCAGAGACTAAAAACTACTACCATTACATATCTACTTCATACTTTGAAATTAGTTTTAAAAGAACATGTGAGCATTTATGTGCAGACAGATTTATACAGTCAAAAGCAGCAGTACTTGATGTTGTGGTTGTACCAAATCTAAATGATTTTATTGCATGTAAGTATGATTCCTTTTGGTGGGCAGACATGGTTACAGAGATGAGATGCAAATGATATCCAAATTAAGTTTATACACCATAAGTAATAAATTTATCTAGATTTGACCTTTTTTTATGTTTTAGAAAAAACCATTATAATTCTTTGTAATCACTTTAACTAAACTATTCAGGACAACATTTAAAAAAAATCAAACTATATTGGCATTTTTGTAATTAAATTCGCCTCTGTAAAATTGTGATAAAGGTTAAAATTTTAGGTGTTATGTTCACTTCTAAATGTTTCAAGTTGTTCTATTTATTTTTTTCCAACATCTTTGCTACCAAGGCTGCTAGCAATCACTATTAGAGTTGGAAGTTACTGGAAGAGAAAATACAAAGTTTATAGGGAATGATAACGATTAACAGACAACTTAAAAGGTTGCAAATTATTTAAATCAGAAAAACAAGATGAAGGAAGCAAATTCCTAAGAACTGATGTTTGAGAAAAAAAATTAGATGAATAATAGATTTTGGAGGTTTAGTTTTATCAAATTCTTTGCCCGAAAATATTTAAGTGCACATATTTTCAGCTTTCCATTACACACAGAACAAAAGCAGGGACCAAAACTATTTTATATACTAAGGGATTTTTTTTTGGTCTTGAACCAAAGTTAAAAATAGTTATATCTTTGAAAACTAATAGATCTGTTCCCAGTGGAACTGCATGCTTTTTGCCGCAATGCATTCTGGATCTTCCTAATGGGTAATTTAAAACAGTGCTTTTATAGCAAATGCTGAGATGAAAACAACTTTTTACAACTTATATATTTGGTAATTAAATTTTTATAACTTTATTATAAAAATTTAAATACCAAATTCAAATGTTAGCTTTTAGTAAAAAAACGATTAATGGAGATTATTGTGCTGTTTGGATGCCGTAACTATCAGAGAAATGATGAAGAAAAGTAAGCTTAGCATATTATAAGGAAAACAAATTATGTAGCATAATGAATAATAACACATGTTAAAATAAAAAACTTATGAATAAATTTTAATTAAAGTTGTATAAAAATGTTTTGATTTTAAAACATTGTAGCAATGTATAGGTTTCATGAATAAATACAGAATAAATTTTATAAAGTTTATTTTAAATGACAATGTTCATGATTTGTAATCTTCGTCAATCATGATGAAATCATGATTTCACATTTGGTGGTTTGATGAAATCACACTTATCAGTTTTTAAACTATAATACTATGATATATACTTGCAGTAAATTTTGTTGTGTTAAATGATTAGGATTTCGTAATTAGGATAACTAGAATAAATTTATTTATTTAGTAACAAGATGCTTGTTGGGTCCACACACTTTACTAAAAAGAATTATAGTCAAAAACCAATAATCAACAACAAAGTATATAAATCATTACTTAATCAATTATTTCAACAACAAAAAAACTTTAAATTTGAAAAAAAACAATGGTGGTTAAAAGAATTTTTTTATTTTTATTTTAAATTAATTTATTTTTTTGGATTTTTAGAAATCTCATGTAGAACAAAAGGGTAAAAGCTCACTTGATTTTGATTTTCAGTATGAATACAAACTGTGAAAGCATGGCCTACCGATCCTTTAGTCTTTAGGAGTTTTAATTTATTTGTGTGACTTATATAGGAGATAATAGAATGAGTTGCCTAGTCATAAAAACAGAGACACAAGCAAAACCCATGCATTGAGCCAAGAAGATTCAGCATTCAATATCCTAAACTGGAAAGAAGGTATTAAAAATACATCTGCGCCAGCCTAATAGATGAAGAAGGGGTGTGAAGCTGGTCAACAGCTATAATTCGTTAATTAATAATATATTTAAAAAAACTAAAAGTTATTGCAAATCAAAGTCACATTTTATGATTGATTTTGTTAAAATTTTATTTTGAAATTTTATAAACTTTGTCTGATATTATTTTGGTTCACTTATTAATGACTGAGTGAGCATCTGACACAGACTAATTAAGAACTTTAAATTTTTTTTGGAAAGTAAGTAAATTTTCAAAAAAGTAAGTAAATTTTTGGAAAAGCTTTAAAAATGTGTTAAAAATACAGACAAGTTATCAGAATACATCTGAAAAAAATGCATACGTTTACTCTGTACAATCGGGAGAAATATAATGGCAGCTCTTTTGCAGCAAAGATCACTGACTCTTGAGTCATTGTTTTTGCTAATAAGAAGGAAAATTAAATATTAAATTAGTCGAATTAATTGTTTAAATTATTAAACATAATATATATACATTACAATTTTTTTAATTTGAAAACCTCCATAATTTGATTAAATGCTGAGTCACCTTGAAATGTTATAAATAATAATTCAAAAAAACTAAGAGATAGGGAAACTCCGTTTCAAAGTGTCCGATCTCGGACCCAACTATCGAAAGGGAATCGGGTTAATATTCCCGAACCGGAACGCGGATATTCTAGCGTCTCGGCGCTAGACGTGCGGCAACGCAACTGAACTCGGAGACGTCGGCAGGAGCCCTGGGAAGAGTTCTCTTTTCTTGTTAACGGCCTGACACCATGGAATCTGATTGCCAGGAGCACTTCGCTGTGTGCTTGTCGGATTTGTGACGCTTACTTTGAAAAAATTAGAGTGTTCAAAGCAGGCTTTCGCTTGAACACATGAGCATGGAATAATGGAATAGGACTTTGGTTCTATTTTGTTGGTTTCTAGGACCGAAGTAATGATTAATTTTAATGATTAATTTTTTAATGTTTCCAGTTTAGGATGTTGAATGCTGAATCTTCTTGACTCAATGCATGGGTTTTGCTTGTGTCTCTGTTTTTATGACTAGGCAACTCATTCTATTACCTCCTATATAAGTCACACAAATAACTTAAAACTCCTAAAGACTAAAGGATCGATAGGCCATGCTTTCACAGTTTGTATTCATACTGAAAATCAAAATCAAGTGAGCTTTTACCCTTTTGTTCTACATGAGATTTCTGAAAATCCAAAAAAATAAATTAATTTATACTATGCTCAATATAATATCTTCAAGAAATCATTGCAAGAAAATATTATATCTGTTAATATAATATGCTTAACTGGGTTGGTTTGGTATCAGAAGTTGATAATAAAATTAAAGATGTCCTTCATGCATCCTCAATATTAAACAATTTTGTGCAATCACCTAATCACACTCAAGTTATCTTATTGTTTACAAAAATCTCTACTTACTTTATAGTGTATATAACTTATCAACAAATATCTGTTAGATACCAATAACTTTTCTTTTATAGAATCTGATCCATATCTTTAAAGATTTAAATATTAATATTATGTTTATAATTATAATTAATAATTCGTTCATACACAGTAACTGTATCGTTTTAGCGTTCGTGATATCCAAAAAGAAAGATAATTTCTTTTGTATTTCTTAATTTGTATTTTTAAAATAACACACACACGTGCCAAGTATACTCCAGGGAACTTTATAATCTACAATAATTCTTTAGTCTTTAACTATACTAACACTTTAAAGTTTTTTACTGTTATTGAATTTGGAAAAAAATTAATCATTACTTCGGTCCTAGAAACCAACAAAATAGAACCAAAGTCCTATTCCATTATTCCATGCTCATGTATTCAAGCGAAAGCCTGCTTTGAACACTCTAATTTTTTCAAAGTAAACGTCACAAATCCGACAAGCACACAGCGAAGTGCACCTGCAGTCTTTGCGAAGAAGAACAGACCCGCCAGTAGCTCACCTTGCGGTGGACCGACAGGCCCCCTCCGAAATCCAATAAATAATTTTATTCTAAATTAATAAAGCAATTAACATAATTAAGCAGAGAGTCGTAAAAGCGTTTTTCAAAGCTCATTATTTTTTAGGCATGTTATCAAAAGTCATGCAGGCATACTGCGATAGCATTCTCCCAAAAATCTTGAAGATTAAAATTATGGACCAAATCCATAAATAGAACTGTTGTGGTTAGAAACGGCAAATAAAACTAATTTTGTTGCTCGTGTAGGATCTACTAAACTCTGTTCTAACCATTTCGCTGCAGGTTATTACAATACTGAATGCAACGTACCAACTTTATACATGCCGACTATAAGAGAGCCACCAAAAAAAAAAAATTAAAAAAACTCAATACATCATCCCATTTTGTCAGCACTATTCATTTTGATACAGTCGAACAAGAAGTATGTACAGGGACTACAGAGATTAATGATTTTTATAATTATTGTGTTACTTATGCAGAAAGCAGTGCTCGTTGCAGGATGTTTTAAGAAGATATTTGTTTACTTTTATGTAAAAAAACAAGATAATTGTCTTCATTTATTTAACCAACTAGACTCGGCAAATAAAACAATAAAAAATCTTAATGAAGAAATCATTGGTTTAAAAGAAAAAATCTAAAAGTCGCAAAGATTACCCTATTCTGAAATAAGTAAAAATGATACATTACTGAAAAGTATGACGGTTATACAAACAGGTTTAATATATAATTGGTTATATAGCGCTTCGAACATAAAGTTCCATTTCTCACAAACTACCATGATTCTTCTTCAAACAACACACTAAACAACAAATCAACCACCATGAAAATGTTTGGTCCATTGAAGCAAATGAATGGTAAAGATCTTATGCTTTTGACTTTAATGAAGATTCGAATGGGGTGTAGCCATGAAGACTTATCTTATCGTTTTGGTCTTTCAAAAGCTACTGTTTCTCGCACCCTAAGTACCTGGATTCCTTTTTTAGCACATGAATTTAAGATTTTTATTCAGTCAGTTACTCAGGAGCAAAATAAAACTTGTTACCCAGAATGTTTAAAGCCTTTTGGAGATAATGTGGTCTCAATACTAGACTGCACAGATGTCAATGTGAGCGACTAAGTATTGCCAAAGCACAAGCTCAAACATATTTGAGTTACAAAAATCGAAACACTTGGAAAAAAGCTATAGGTATAGCACCTTCCAGAATGATTAACTATATATCTCAAGCATACGGAGGTTCATCTTCAGATCGATATATTGTTGAAACATCAGGTTACCTCAACACATTAAATGAAGGAGATGTTGTAATGGTGGATAAAGGATTCAATATCGGTGATCTTTTAATTGCAAGGAAAGTTAAATTAGTAATACCACCATTTCTTAAAAGCAAAGGGAAGTTTACCATTAAGTTAACTTCTAAAATTACCCTTATAGCCCGAGCAAGAATTCACATAGAGCGTGCAATTGCTCGCATAAAAGACTTTTGATTGCTGCAAACACCTTTACCGCTGAGTATGATTGATTTGCTAGACCATATCTTTATTACAATTGCAGCTATTACTAATCATCATCATAAAAATATTTAAATTACAAGACATTTTAAAACATTAAAATATTTTATGTCTAACTAATTAAAATAAATGTAATTTAAAAAAATATTTTCAGTTTACATTTTGACCTTTTGTAATATTAAATGTTATGAAATAAAAAAATCAATTTCATCATCAATTTTATTATTGTCACAAACTTTAAGCAAAGTTTCATTCAAAACAGACTCTACAGTATTGGAAATCACTTCGTTTATCATATAAGGCAAGATAAAAGTTTTGTAAAAAAATACAATTTTTTTAACACAACTTTGCCAAATATCAATTGAAAAATGAACATGATAACTATATAAGTTTTTCGAAGTTCCAACAACAAAATCACAATATGAAAAACCAGTTGAAGCTATTTGACACTGCACTTGACTATAATAAGAATGTTGAGGATCAAGTACAATTGTATTTTTTCAAATATTAAACATGCGCCTTTGATAGCGGCAAATTCTGGAATTGTTAACCCTCTATGAGTTCAAGGACATTTAACCTCGACACATCCAGTGCCACAACAATCACAATGAACAAGGGAATCAAGTGATGCATTATTATTGGTAAATTTTTATTTACAAATAAACCACACCCAGAAGTATGCCTCGAGTACATCTTTTTCATGACGTAATCCCCAGGAAGTAGCTTTCGTTTTAAAACCTTTTGACTTACATAATACACTAATGATAATGGATGTTATTTTTTCTGGACATAAAATTTCTAGATCATTATTTACTTTACAAACAACACTATAAACTTTTGATGCAGTGACTCTGCCTTTGCGGTGTTTATGCCAATCATTATTACTGCTTTCTTGTTAAGCGTTCTAGTTCAGAAATTTCATCAAAATTTGTAGCTAACTGCATCAATAAAACTTTATATGTAATCTTACAATCTAAATAAGTTACAACTTCATAAGGTGTTTTAGGGAGAGATGGATGCAAGGAGGTTTTAACTTCGATTTCTTGAGCAACATTGGAAATATCAGGTATAGGAACAACATTTTTTGTTTGTATAAGCATGACATATCCACACTTATAATATGTTATCTGTGCCAGAGAATCTACATCTTCCTTTGTCATGGAAACTTCTCGTTGATTTATGGCTTGTGGATCACAATTTAAACGATTTGAAAGTTTTTTTCTTGTAAACACTAAGGTATCTTTTAATAGAGGTTTTACTATTTCAATTTCACTTAGGATTGATGGTCCAGAGTTTTTGAACTTTTTTTGATGGTTTGAGACATTCAAGAGGTTTCGATGAACATGTTTTATTGTCACCAATCTTTACACTATGTTCAACATACCATAAAAGTGCACCAACATGTTTACAGCAACCAGAGATTCTAAAATTAAAATAGTATATTTTTTTAAAGTAAAAATCACAGAAAACAAATGGAAAAACAAATTTAATAATGTTTATTAAAATTTGTTTCTTTGAAACAAATTTTAATAAACATAACCAGCTGCACAATCACAATCTGCAGATTTTATTGTACCTGACTTTTTTTTAATCAATACCCAAATACCCAAACATTATAAACAGGTTTATTTCTTTTTTGTTAAGGTAAACAATAAGCTGCGGTGTAGCAATATTTAGAGTCAGAGTTAATATTGTGATACCAAATATTGGAAAGATGGTCTGGTTTAAATAAACTTTTGCCACCTTTGTTTAAATATAACTGAACTTCTGCATATGTTACATCTGGGAATAGCGAAGGACCAATAACCCAACCATAAGTTAATGATTTTGGGTCACAATTAATTTTGATGAAGATTTTCTTTTATTCAACTTGTCATTTTTAAATTCATTTTCTTTATCCTGAACACTCTGCACTTGAACTTGCAAATTCAGGCAATAAGCATAGTAAGCATTCTTTGCTTTATTTCCGGTTTGATTGATTAATCTTTTTAATAAAAAGTTCTGTAGGTCAAATATATTCTATTTTAAGAAGTCATCTTCAGTCATAGTGTCTGTAATTTGTTTGGAAGAACATTTCTTTGTTTTTAAAATTAAAGCTAAATTTTCATTACTAGCACACAAATTTTCATCAAATTTATTTTCTTCTAAATCATGAGCAATAAAGTAGAACATTATTTAAAAAGAATTTACAGCCAAAAGCTTATAAAAAGTGTAAACAATCACTATCACCCCTTAAGCGATACCAGAATTCAATGCAATAAGTTTACGACAACCATACTGGAAACAGATCTATTGGAATTAGATAAAAGCATTTTTGGGACATTCATAATTTATTTAAATCTTCAAGTGATGTAAAATATATATATATATATATAAATGTAAAATATATATAAATATATATATATATATATATATATATATATATATATATATATATATATATATATATATTATATATATATATATATATACATATATATATATATATACATATATATATATATTTATATATATATACATATATACATATATACATATATATATATATATATATATATATATATATATATATATACATATATATATATACATATATATATACATACATATATATATATACATATATATATATATACATATATATATATATATATACATATACATATATATATACATATATATATATATATATATATATATATATATATATATATATATATATATATATATATATATATATATATATATATATATATATATATATATATATATATACATATAAACAGATACAATATGGATAAACAGATTTTCCCTACACACATCAACAATTAAGATCAATATTTTTTACAATTTTGAATTCTAAAATTACAGTTTGCAATTGAGTGTGCATGAGTGTGTTTTATCAAACTTAATCAAAATCCATCAACAGATTTCAAATTTTTTATAATTTTTTTTATTTTATAAAAGTATATTTATTTGATGATGTATTAGTTGATGTATATAAACTCAAAGCATCTATTTCAATTAGATTTAGTTAACTAATGTAGATTCTGCTGCATCTACAGCTATATCAGTCAAACCTATAGCTGTAGCTGCTATATCATAGATGAAAAATAATTATATATTATTTCAATAATTTTTAATTAAGAAGTAATAACTATTAAATAAAAATCAGTAATAATTATAAAACAATAATTATAATTAATATGCATTAAAATATACTAAAAAATAAAACATAAAATATTACATAATTAAGCATTTTGCAGCAGCAGCCCAGTCATCTGGAAAATGCTATATATGATCTACATTAGACCACATCTTTAATTCACAGTGCAAGCCACATCTTAAAATAGATATTGATCACCACATTTTAATGGAGATAATGCTAAACTTGAACAAGTTTAACATTGTGTACCGAAAGTGATATCTTTAAATATCTGCCTTACAAAACAAGATTAAGAATTTTACAAATTTTAAGAAGATTATAAAAACGGTAGTGGTGTAGTGGAGTTTGATCCCCACCACGTCCCTGGTAGTATCGCGCTTAACTTGTTTCTCTGCGCAAGGACCTTGTTCGTCAAGATTCATGTTTCAGAGTTATAGAGTTGAGAGAGGTTTATAACCACAATTAAGTAGCCTCCTCTTCTGTAGTGGCCTTCTCAATCTTGGGAAGGCGAATTAAAAAAAAAAAATTCTTGGATTTACCACCCTTGAGCAATGCTGTATACAGTTATAGTACAAAAAAAACAGTTTTATGGATAAAGAAGAAAAAATTGTTACCCCAACCCAAACCCTTAGTTGATGAGACACACTTGTCTGATCTCCCTATTTAATCAGTCAATGTATGTACTGAAGCCCCCTACAGCTTCCTGTTTCACTATGACATCAGACTAATCAAAGTAAGCATTTAGGCCCTATTCTACTTTCTCCCTCATGTTTTAATGATTGATTATGATAAAATATTAAATCCTACTGATTTAAAATCATGTACAATAAATAGGTCTGAAATTTTAAGGAAAGTACTCTGGTTTGATGTTTAAGTTAAAAAAATTCCACTAAAAATGCTAATATCATTTACAAAAATACACCATCATTTTCAAAACATTTTAACATTGTTTTCAATCATTTAGAAATTCTTTTAACTACGCAACCCAGTTTTTATTGTTGTCACCTAAATAAATAAATAAATATATATATATACACACACACACCCACATAGTGCTGGCTAGTGGCATGTGCAAAGTGTGCAAAGCACACAGGCGGCAAGTTTTAATATCAACAGTAGATGAAAAATTGCCAAAAAATACGTCATTCTGATAAAATTTGATCATTATTAAGGTCGGCAAATTTTTTTTGCATACACTAAGATATACTCACGAGCCGGCTCTGTGTATATATATATATATATATATTATATATATATATATATATATATATATATATATATATATATATATATATATATATATATATATATATATGTATATATATGTGTATATATAAGCATATATAAACACACACAAAAAAGTTATAGATGATGTAATTATGTTATGTATGACTGTAAGATATAGTTATGCTAATACTGGTGTAAAAATGAAAATGACTTGCAAAAAGTATAGGTAATTAGAAGAAGACGAGTCTAATCCCTGATTCTTAATAGCTATATATATATATATATACAGAACATAATATTAAAAATTACACTCAAATAATTAGAAAACAACCTTTTTATCTTTATTTTCAATTGAATCATTTGAATCATCAGCACTTCTTTTTCGACTTCTCCATCTAGCTAATAGACTATCCAACAAACCCATAACATGATAAATATTCTAAAACTGTTCAGAAAAAAGAATCACATTACTTGTTTGCATCTTTATTAAAAAAATGCAAAAACTTTTAATTTAAATATGCAATTATCATTAAAAGTAAGTGATTTTGTAAAAACTACTGTTAATTTTGTTAAGCTATTATTGATTTGTTAACCATAATAACAAAAATTTTCTAGCATGTGTAACTGAAAATTAGAGTTTGAGCAAGAAACGCCTAAGTATAACAAGGTATTAAAAAAAAATAAAGATTAGAGTAAATAAGATAGTTGGCAACATGACATGCGTTGACATGACATGGCATTAGCAACATGACATGTGTTAAACAGTTAAAGTTATTTGTTCTTATTAAAAAAGAATTTTTTATATAACATAGAAAAAAAACATTTTTTTTCCTTTAAAGAAATAAAGTCTTTAATTCAATTGAAGCTTGTGTCTTCCTTCCGAAAGAAAATAAAGAGAAAATTTTTTTATCCCTATCCTTCAACTATTCTAAACGTTGAAAACGTAGCTGATGGTAAATAATAGCTTTTTTTACTTATTATTAAACGAAGAACAAAACTTTTTATTACTTTAAATTTTTGTTTTTTTAAAAAAAAAATTTTTTTTTCCTAACCTTGTGCCTAAGATTGCGCCTCGTGGTCAATAAGCAATAGACATTTTTACGAAACGATAAATATACCTTTATAATTACGTTAGTGATTGTTGATAACACCGCTATAGTTTTACATCTTAACGATAACGATGTTAAAATAATATCATTAACGATTGTTTTAAATATCGTTGAGTTCACATAACTTTATTACTACAATTAACATTTACTAATGTTAAGACGGATGAGCAAAGTTCGGTAATTTATTAAAATTTGGATGAATTGCGGTCAATTCTATCAGGGAAGGAAAAAAATGGCTAAAGGATCAGTGATGGATCAAGGAACTTTTGGTGGTGTTGGGGTTGGTGAGGAAGAGGGGCAAGTGATATTGAAATATTTTTGTACTTTGTATCAAATTTGCGTCTCCTAGAAAAACAAGGTCCTCCATTTCTAAGTTTTAAGACTTTCAGATTCTGGGGAGGGGAGGAATCCATATCCTTTGTTCACCCCCTCTCCTCCTCCCTGGATACGTCAGTGTAAAGAGTATTTTAGCCGTGAAAGATTAACCGAATAGATTTAACCGATTTTATCTTAAAACTTGGATCACCAACATGCAACATGTTACAATATGTCCATATCAACAATATGATCTCTGCAACGATCTCTAAGATACTGTCATGCTACGTTTAATATTGGTCTGAGAAGGTCATTTAACACCCTATATGGTTTCCAATATTCTTTTCCACCAAAAAACAGATGGTTGAATCTTTATCCTTAAAGGGAAAAATACAAATAGACAGAAATTATAATTCAGCCTACAAACACTTGCAATACAAATGCCAGACGATTACAATCAACACGTGTCTAAAGCTAAAGTTAGCAACGGCACGCAAACACTGCTTTTGGCGGGCGATCATGTAGGGGAGACCGGGGCTAGTTGGCCGCAGGGGTAAGTTGACGAACTGCGTTTATCTTTAGAGCCACCACGAGAAAGTGACAAAAATTACTCAGAAACTTTCACTGTAGTATTGTCAGGATTCGCGCATGCGCATGGGAGATATTGAGATTTATGCGTTTTTGGACAAAAACGTAACTTTAAGAACACCGCTTCCTTTTTACTTTACAAAGAAAATATTTAATCGTATGAAAAAAAAATTATTCTAAAAGTTCCAGTCACAATTGGTTTACTATATTCAGTCAGACATTTTTTTCAAAGCTGCCGTTTTTCAGGATCTATAGACTGTTTATTAAAAAAAAAGCTTTCGGGGTAAGTTGACAAATTTTTCACGGGGTAAGTTGGCTCATAGCATTTACTATGGAAAAAAATATTTATTTTTATAAAATTATTTTTTTTTATTTTTATTTTTTTTTAACGATATTGAAAATATATATTCTTACAAAAAAATAAAAAAAAAATTTTTTTTAGTTTTTTTTTCCACAGATAAAAGGTGGGTTACTGTTTGGCTTTTATACGGACTAATATTTGATACCAGCTAGAAGTAATATTAAATTTTGGGATAAAATTGTTGCAAAAATTAATTTAAAAAAATTTCTATTAATTTTGCACTTAATAGTGTAATAATAATCATTTTTATAGTTTGCGCCACCTTACCCCGCGGTGGGGTAAGTTGGCGCAAATTTTTTTTTTTTTTGAGGCTCCGGAAAGG
The DNA here is from genome assembly GCF_038396675.1 of Hydra vulgaris. Lineage (NCBI taxonomy): Eukaryota > Metazoa > Cnidaria > Hydrozoa > Anthoathecata > Hydridae > Hydra > Hydra vulgaris. The sequence continues at coordinate 27,276,366 of NC_088925.1, read as the reverse complement.
CCCCAGGAATTTTTTTTTTGTAAATGAATGCAAATTTTATAAGATACCCTAATCCATACTCTTTAAGAATACACTTTAATATTTTTTAAAAAATGTACTGTTATGGCTACAGAGCTCATAGAGTAAAAACCGAGCCAACTAGCCCCGGTCTCCCCTACCGCACGAGGGCGGCAAGTCAATTGGGATATTTTGTTATCTTAAATATTTACAATATTTAAGATATTACATTATTTTGTAATTTTGAATTAAAAATTTTATCTAAATAAAACGTTGCTTTTTATAATTTATGTAAATTAAACATTTTACTGCAACGTATTATTTTTGAATGTAGTTTGCTATTATTTTCCGTTTAACTTACCAGCAAATATATAAAATTGTCTAGAGCAGCCGAAAAAACTTTGCATTATGGCAACAGAAAGGCCTAGGCCAGCACGGAACACATATATGTGTTCAGTGCTGGCTCTAAAGTTTGCAGTTTACAAAATGCCTGAAGTTGTCATACCTTAAACATAAAAAAATCTGCAGTAAGAGTAAATATTCAATATGGTTACACTTTTTAATGTGTAGAAATCACGGTTTGAAACCGCTAAATTTGAAATTTTACATCTACTTTGAGCATTAAAACATTAGTCCATAACTTTGCACATGAATTCCTAATTTGTTTTTGAAATCCACAATAGTATAAAATAGTTTTATACAAAAAAAATCATGTGCATGCAGGAGCCTAAAGTAAGCTGCCAAAAATGGATATTTGCGGTTAATAATCATAACAACCGTGGCCTTAGGTCTCCCATGAAATGTATAAGTTATTTAGTTTCCTTATACATGTATTTTCAAATACCTGAAAAAAAAAATCTATGTGCTTAAGCGATAAAAAGCCTACAGAAGTCCTTGAAGTAGTCTTATTTTATTACATTTTGATCTTACAAAATACCCTAGCAACAGTATAGATATGCTTAACAACGGCTACTTTACATGGTTAATAATTTGCACTCTAATTAAAGTTACAATAAAAGACATTTTTATAACGGAACTCTGAAAGATTGCTAAATAAAATTAATTTTTTAAGTTTTTTCAATGAGAGAAAAAGCCAAACATCAAGCACTTAGAAGTGTTTATATCAATGTTAAAACAATGATATAAATTTTATATAAACGTTTTTTCCGAAAAACTGTTAACAAAAACATTCTTATAAGTTTCTAATCAAAATAAAGCTTTAGCGAAGTTTATCAATGGCCAAACAGAATTTCCACGTTGTCAATGTTGTCTTTTGAGTGAGAAAAGTCCCCTCTTTGATTAGTTGGTATTGGTGCATCGATCCAACAAACAACGTCAAAATATAAATATCGAAAAAATTTTTCATTTAATTGCCACTTTAAACATTTTTTCCAGGTGCAGTAGAATATTCTATATGAGAAACATAAATATCATTGTCATTGACCTAAAAGTTAAGTTAAAAATAGAACAACTTCCAATCATTGATGCTTCCTGAATATTTCTTTAATTTAAATAATGTGATTAATAAATTAATATTTATTGATCTTAGTAAAACAAAACCAATACTCAAAAATAAAAAATTATAGTATTACAAAGTCATAAATATGAGTTATTGCAGGATACCGTTGCATATTATGTTTAATAACAAGCCAATCACCAATTTGAAAATCAGCAGCTAACTCCTTTGTTATCAGCTGAATATCGTCGTTTAAATCTTTATTGTTATTTTGATTTGCATGTCTTGCATCATCAATTGCATCAATTTTGTCATCAGTTACACTAACCTCTTCAAAAAAGTGGTTAACAGCTTTCCTGCTCTTTTTTGTTTACTCCATCTAAAAAAATATACTCGAAACATGAAGGAAGTTGCAAAATATTTATCTTAAGTCCCAAGAAAAGAATAAAGTCACATTTTATATATTTTATATACATACTTTGGTTATTAGCAAAAATACAAGTTAATTTACTTGCCTAGACAATAATGATCAAACTTGTTGATTTGTCACATATTGATTCAGCTTTAACTTTATCCTGAGCAGCTTGTGAACCTGTTCAGAACTCATTTTCTTCCCACATTTTTCTCCAGACATAAATATCTGCATTAACAATATTTTTTGCTTTAAAGAATATCTGAACACTTTTCTTTTTGTTAATGTCCATCCAGTGATGTTTGTGAAGTTTTCAATTTCTTCTTTAATGACAGAATGGGATAATAGCAGATGATCGAAAAAATTAAGGTTCGAAATTTTCATTTTATTGATATAGATTTTTCATTTTGTTGATATAAGATAAGTCTTGCTCTCTCTACCATAGATTTCTTCACAGAATGAAAATTGTGGTTTTCTGATAACATGTGTTCTCCTAATAATTTATTATCAAAAAATGATTCAGCACAGTCAAAATGTGTACAAAACCTTAAAGTGTTAACATTTCTATCAACGTAATTTTTTGGAAATTGATGGTGTATTATAATTTTTGTTAGTTGAATTAAAGGGCTTAACAATTCTAAATGAAGTATAGAATGTCACATTTGTATAGTTCCATTTTTTATCTTTACCGAATCTAACTTGTAATCAGGGAAAAACTGAAAAGAATTGTAGCTACTTTTGTTGGGTATTAAATTTGGTCCGGATGAAATAGAGGCTTTGGAGTCTATTTTGACAACAGCAACAACAGCATTTTGAGTTCTTTCACCATTATAAAGAGTCTCATAAAGATCTTTTGCAGTAAATAAATTGTTTCCAACATCAACAAAACTCCTGATTACACATTTTGCTCCTGCTGGCTTCGTTACAACATTGATCTTTTTCACGTGATGGCTCATTGTAATCATACCTTTTAAGGAAGAATTGTTTTGCTTTGCAAACTTTGTAAAGGGTTTCTAAGAAAAAGTTTCCATGATAAGATGATGCATTATCTGACTTGGCATAAAGATTTTTTAACCAAGGAAAATCATTTTTAACTTTGACTAAAACAACATCAGTGAGACAGAGTACATCAAAAAGGGCTTGCTTACATTTATACACAACAGTAAAACAGACTTTTTTTCTCATGCGACCATTTTCATAGAAGAAGAAGACATCAACATGTAGAGTCATTCTTTTTTTCCAAAATATTCTTTTTGACCTTCACCGAATTTAGCTGGCAAAATTTTCCGACAAAAATCTTGCAGGCATAGTTCAGTTTCCTCATCAAGTTGCTCAAAAGCAATTATTCATGATTGTCAAAAGATTGTATTACAAAAGATTGCCTAAAAGAATTTGCTTGTGTAGCAATCATTAATGATTGCTTAAAGCAAGTATAAAAATGATGTCTGAAGGAAATTAGTTGTAAAGAAATCATTGCAGTCATTAACACAAACATCACACTAAATTGGCAGTCATATTAAAAATATATTTCTCCTTTACTTTGGATATTATACCTTTGCCATCGCATTATTTGAACCTATTATTAAGTATTAGGTTAACTTAAAAAAGCTTAAAAATAAATTTTATAAAGCACTCTTGTACTTCTGTTATAAAAATTTCTTTTATCTTAATTAGAGTGCTGATTATTAACGATGTAAAGTAGCCGTTGCTAAGCATATCTATACCGTTGGTAGGGTATTTTGTAAGTTCAAAATGTAGCAAAATAAGACTATTTCTAGATTTTCTGTAGACTTTATTGCTTCAGCACATGGATATTTTTACAGATATTGGAAGATTCATGTATATAAAAACCAAATAACTTATATATTTCATAGGAGACTTAAGAATCGACTGCGTCCTTCGAGACCTATTTTTACTGTAGAAATCTACCCAGAGTAGCAAATAAAAAGAAAATGCATATTTCAAGTTTATGTTGCTAAAACTGCCCCTCAAATTAGCAATTGCACTCCATCCACAACCAAATTCATAAAAGGGACCAAATTTCGGGACCCAAAATTTCCTCTATAAGTAGGAATTTACAAACTTTTTTGAAAACTTTTTTTTTTTTTTGTCATGTCACTATTTTATTGACCATTTCAAGGGTAGTATTTTTTTAACAAATTTTAAAAATAAATAGTTTTGTAAAATAAGGATTTATACATTCTGCATAAATTTTCGCAACCAATTAATACACCATTTTAAAGGGCCCCGATGCTCCAAATAATGTGATCAAAAATTGCCTATAAATGGTGACTTCCTTTATGGACGAGCCACATCAGATTTTCATGAAAATGAAGTATCAATAACTTTTATACTGTAGAAAAACCCAGGCGGCGTAATTAAAAAAAGAAAATCTTTTTTAGAATTTCGAAAAAATGCAGAATAAGTTGTTGAGAATTAGACAAACAACCATTGTTAAAAAAGTACTGTCAAATATTTTATTGTTTTTTGAAGATGGCTCATTAATATTAATTTAAAAACAAATTATAATTTTCAGATATCAAGGCAAAAATCAAGTTTAATGTTTAATGTTCGGATGTATGAGTATACACGTACGGGTAATCAACTAGTCAAAGTTAAAAATCTATTGAGTCTTAGCAAAATATTTGCGATTTAAACAACCCCATCCCCAAACTAGGGAATTTACTTTTTACATGGTTAGCACTTCAAAACTATGGCATACAAAAATTGATGAAAGGTTTAACTTCAAAGTCATGAAAACTTTCATAAGTTCTATGTTTCTCTGTGATTATTTTTGAAAATTGGTTGGAAGTTTTTTTCAGCACTAAAAAGTTCTGCTTAAGCATATGTGGTGAAATTACTTTTACTAATATATTCTAAAGTATAATTTTATAAACCCGTACAAATGATGTTTATGTATGAAATATTACCTGTCAAGATATTTCACTATAAAAAAACCTTTTTCAAACATTTACTAAAATAAGTACATTGCATCAAATATGTTATTTGATATGGTTAGAAAACTGTATATATCGACTGTTTACATAAAGTAAAAATAAAAAATTGTTATAGAACTAATTTACATGTTTATACAACTCTAACTGTCAACCAGCTTGTCAAAAAGTTTCTAATTTTTGATAAATTATTGAACGTATTAAAACATATGTTAAACTTATTTTATTTAACAATACAATGTTCACACAATATTTTAAAAATTTAACACATATAACGATAAATAAATTAGTTCCATAACATTATTCTAATATGATTCTATATATAATTTTGTATACAGTTCTATTTAGAATTCTATTCTAGGCAGCAGCGGCGTAGTGAATAGAATTCTGGCTTAAAACCAAGAAGTTAGGATGCTGGATCAATACCTAGAGGTTCAATTCCGGCTCTTGTTTAATAAGTAAATAAGTAAGGAAGGAGGCGTGAACTTCCTTGTTAAATGTTCTTCCACGGTGCTCTGTGAAAAGACTGTAAGGACTTTTTGGCTAGTTCCAAAATAACCCTACACGCAAAAAAAAAGATATACAGTTCTACATATAAATTTACTTAAAATTCTAAATACGATTATACATTAACTTTATATATAATATTTTATATGATTTAGGATTAATACAAATTAGTAGTAATTACTTAATGCTTTTACTATTGTGACCAAAAAGATTGGACCAATCATAATTGTTATATATAGTTACTTGTAAACGCATAATACGCCTGGTGGCTACACGCTAAACAACCACGCGTTGCGTGGGTGATTGCACAACTATTAACAAATAGGAACGATATGCGAGCTCTATAAACAATTAGTCATGTGTCAAAAATTTCCATTCCAATAAACAACAACATAATACGCCATTTGGCTGAAAAGATCAAACATATTTCATGATTACATATTCTCACTTAACTGCCTTCTAGATTGAAAGTCTGCGCTCGCGCAGTTTGAAGACACAAGGCGTCTACGCGATATGTATAATTGAAGATCAAAGGCTTTGCTCTTCAATTACACCGTGCTGCATTAAAACCTTTATCAAAAAAATATTTGTAACTGCCTCAATTTTTTCAAAGAATACGAGGCATCAATATTTAATATTTTTTTCCGTATGTAACTACATCTGAAAAAAACCATATATGAAACTACATCTGCTTAATACAATGTATTATAGTTTAATTATTTCATAAAATCCTGTTGTTATATTTTGTATAATTGAAAACATGTAACTACATCTATAGAATTCACAGATGTAATTGTTTTTAACAGAGTTAAAAGATGTAACTACATCTTTAGAATTCACATATGTAGTTACACAAATGTAGCTATTCTTAACATAACTGAAAAGATGAAACTACATCTGTAGTAGTTAAATACTTTTTAAACAGATGTTATTAGACATCAATGAAATTTCAGATGTTGTTGGACAGTTGTTATTATACTTCAGTGTATTTACAGATGTTGTTGGACAGATGTTATTAGACACAGCAAAAACTGATATTGTTATCATGGCCCGTTAAGCAGCATGCGGCACACAAAGCCAATGTTTGTGGGTCAAATTCATTAAGCGCAATAGGTTGCAAACTCTGTTAAAAAATGTCCAGCAATGATGATTTGGGATGCAATTGCTGCCAACTGTTGGTTTACATCTTTTTCTGTGATGTGAGACTGTCAGTTTCAAGAGTTATTTAGAAATATTGATGAACGATGTTTTTTTTGAGTTAAAATAAATGCGTACAAATCTTTTTAACCATGACTGTAGTATGTAAAGCAGCAATGTTTCATACGTTAATTCAGTGGTTGCAAATCATTCTCAAAATAAGAAGTTGTCCGAATAACTTGAATATTTCGTGGAATCTATACAAAACTTGCCAAAAACAAGCTTTAGTTTTAATAAAGTATATAATGTTTTAGTTAGGTGTTTATGTAAATGAGAAAAATTAAATAAAGAATTTGTTTATCTTCTAACAATTATCAAAATGGAAATAAAAATATTTTGTTACAAAGTTGTTTTTTTCAAAACAAGGTCTGTATATTTTTATTAAAAATATCTTTTGATTCAAGTGTAAATATTTCTAAAGTTTGTAGAAAGATGACAAAAAATAATCTTGTTTTAATGGTTAGGTTATACATTTTCCACCTTTTTAAACCTTATTTTAGTGTTTGAAAGTAACGAGTAATTGTCCAAATCAATTTTTTTAATAAATGTTGACTAAAAAATTTTATAAGCAAAATACTCAAAGAAGTAAAATCGACTGAATTGTTACTAAGAAGACTTTTTTATTTTTTATTTTCTTATTCTTCATTTCACGTTTTTATTTTCTATTCATCATTTCAACAAAAACGTCAACTAAATAATCGAGTCTAAATTCATCGGTTTTTAATACACTTAGCCTTTCATCATTCTGCATTTTAGTAAAGAGATTTTTACTTCTCTCTAAAAAGAAGTTTAGAATTTAAAGAACTACTTCAAAGCAAATAACGCATACTATTAAATGCTCAAAAATGATTGCCATTGTTCATATAGTTTTTATAATTACTTTAAAAGATTCAATTTTACAATAACAATATTTCTTGTTGCATAGATAAAAGTTATCGAATTTCCACAATGTTTTGCAGAAGTGTGTATAATAGTAAGAATTTTAAAAAAATTAATTTTTTTGAGAACAAAACATCTTGAATGATATTAAACATTGAAGCTGCTCAACTATTAATTAAGTAATGGTGTAACTGAAGTCAGCTTTGTCACTGAGGTACTCATTTTTTTTCTATTCTTTAATTTAATTGGATAAATCTTGAACTTAGGTCATCTAGTATCATCTTTTAAATAACTAAAAGCTTAGATACTCTTTTTTTTTTGGAAAGTTAATAACTTACAGCAAGGTTAAATATGACGTTTTATAAAAGTCACAGTTATTGGAGCATGGGAACAAAGAAATACCGAACTTTCTACGCCCATTTGCTAGGGCTTAAGGACTTTCAAAAGTCTTTCGAAATTTACTAATGCTACTGAAATTTTATTACAAAATATTATGTTGCTAAAAAGTTATACTTTTCATTACGTTTATTAAACTTACTTTTCCATCAAACCCACTTGCCCATTGAACTTACTTGTTAAATCACACATGCATCAACCAAAGCCACGGGTTATTCTATAGCGCAGTTAACTTTTTATCAGAAGAAGTATAAATTCTTCTTCTTTACAGTAATCTATACAGTAAATTTTAGTGACAAGTTTTAATGGATTATATTTCAAATTTTTCTTTTGAGCAGTAAAAAACTGGTAAAAGTGATGTAAATTAAATAAAACAGACATAATTTTTAAATTATTTTCATTAACTTATGATATTAACTTTTTACATTATTATAATAATAAAATTTTATTTGATCGAGATTATTGACAAATTTTTCATACAAAAATCACTTCTCACTCTACCACGTGTCATTCACTTATAAATTAATTTTGGAAAAAAAAGTTACAATAAAATATTTTAAATAAACAAAAACATTTTTTTATAAAACCAAAATAATATTATTGTTTTTATTGTTTCTTGATCAGCTACTGTAAATTATGTGTACAAGATAAAAATATAAAATTTTTTTATCAAAAGATAAAAAAAGAATATAATGTAAAAAAAAAAAGGATCATATTAACGAGTATTTTTGAAATTTGTTCTATTAATGTTAAAATGCTACGTGGGTTTTTCAAGTTTTTGTGTAAACGTTATCATTTTTGCGAGCAAATATAAACTATGCTTAACATTGTTTGTATTTGAACCCTGGCTTAACACCTAAGTTTCAGACTCTTTTATAAAAAATAATTTTAAACCTAAATAGGTATTATCATATATTCTTCTATTCTTCACAAAACAAACAACTAAATTCTCAATTTCATATCGCGGTCACAATATGTAGAAAAATGAGTTTTATAAAATGAAAAATTATTTAAAAGTATTAACAATACTCTGATAACTTTGGGCATTTAATTTCTCTGAAAAGAAAATTAAAAAACTTGTTTTGATTTTTTAGAACTTTTGAAAATGAGAACAAAATCCAATTTATAAATATACGATTTACATTTCTTAAAAAAGATATATACTGCATTTTTTTAAATTTATATTAGCACTTTATTACATATAGTGTACAGTGTGACTAATCCAAATCCAAATGCAAGGCTAATCCGAGCAGTTTGTTTATTAATATTTTTTTTCCATCTATTTTATACCTTATTAAAAAATGAAGTATCAAATTCTTCTCAAATTTATAAAGTAGACTTGCGTAATGAAAAATGTAATAATTATTTGTTTAAAACACAACGGTTTTAGAAAGTACTTTATAAAGCTAAATTTTAGTTAAAGTTGGTTTCTACGAACAACTCATTCTAATTCATGCTCAACTAAAATTTATAAAATCAAATCTTTTTTGTAACTATAACAATGCAATAATTCTAAAAAAATAAATGTATAACATATTTGGCACTATTTAGCACTATGGGTATATTAGCACTTTATTACATATAGAGTACAGTTATGGCAGCCACCTTACATAAATTTATAAGATATGTATAAGTGTATATATATGTATATATATATATATATATATATATATATATATATATATATATATATATATATATATATATATATATATATATATATATATATATATATATATATATATATATATATTCTATAATATATAATTATATATATATATATATATATATATATATATATATATATATATATATATATATATATATATATATATATATATATGTATAAGAGACAAAACCTTACAACGTTATTAACAACCTTCTCCCAAGTAGCAATCACACTTTACCGCCATTAAATATTGGTTTCTTTAAATCAATAAAGCAAATTTGAAATAAGGTTTTGCGCAATTTCTTCTAAGAATTTTGCCATACGTTTGTAAACAAGGCTATCTTTTCAACTTAACTGAGACTTATTTGATTGAAAGTGAATGAAAAGAAAAATTAAATCTGGTTTAAGATTAAGTTAAAATTCGATTTTAGAGTATCTAAAATCTATTATAGAGTATCTATTTTAGATATGTTAAAACCTTTTAAACATGGCTATAAAAAGTTATGATGACGACAGCGGAGTCAAAAAAAAAAAAAAAATCTATCGATCGCAAACTTTAAGTGTTGTTTTCACTTTTTCTGATGACGATTTTATAGTTATAAACATTAAAAAAAGAAGAAAACAATTTCAAGATTGTGATAGGACTATAATCGGAGAAACAGAAGAAGCTTCTAAACTAAAAAAGTTGCAAAACTATTGATAAAATTGAAAGCAAATTAAAATTAAACGTTGTATGTAAGAGTGAAGAACTATTGGGTCCGGCCAAACCTACAAGGTACGAAAAACATCAAATTGTTAAAAAATTGGTTCTTTAAATGCTTACGGCAGTTGTGGCCAGTTTAATATTTTTTTAAACTAACTTTTTCAAAATTGCTACGGTTCAATTGTTGTTATGCTTTAATTAGACTATATAAAATAGTAATTTTTAATTTCGTTTATGAAAAATAAATTTTTGAAGAGCCGAAGCCATAATCGGATCTTATGTATATGACTATTTTAAAGCAGATCGAGGTTTTTTACACAATTCTTGGTTAACAAAATTGCAGTTAACAACGGTTTCGGTATTAAATGTTTTAAGTAATAACGCTGCCAAAAACAACTATGCGGCTTAAGGAATACTTAAAGTATTGTAAATTAAGTTTTAAAAAAAGTAACATGTTTCTTCGCAGATAATTAAATGCTGTTTGCAATGATATGCAAACATTACCACTCTACAATTTAATTGTTGCATATTTTTTCAAATACCCATTATTTGTTCCATAGTATAAAAAAAACTTACCAAAAAAAATGCGTTTGATAAAAATTGTTTTATGCGCCACATTGCACATTAACTTCAGTTCAGAATAGGCTATTTGGCAATCATTAGGCTATTTCATGACATATTTTTTTATTTACGTTTTTGTTTAAACAAGCTTAAAAAATTTACTTGACACACACAGTGCAATAAGAAAAAAAAATGTTGATGCTAAATAGAAAAAACTATGAAGCTTAAAACATAAGTTCTTGGTTGGATAAGCCATCCGCTACCTTACTTATCATTTATAGATTTGTTTTTTTTATGTAATATTTATATATTCCATTTAATATATCATATATTTCTTGATATTAATAAAAAAATAATTAAAAGAATATGAAGAAGTTTTTTTTTTAGCAATTTCTTAAATGTAAATTAAAAGTGTTTTTATCATGCATTGTTTATGAGTGACATTATGGATAAATCTAACAGAGTCACTTTGCTATGGATTTAAATTATAAATTGAAAATATTTGCATAAAGTAAGTCATGCGGTTTGTTTTCAAGATTCCTGGGGTGAAGCTAGGAAAACAATAATGCAAAAATAAATATATAAAAAACAAACACAATAATATCAAATGAAATTATATTTTGGTACCAACTAGTGATACCTTTGATCAGTGATTGAAGCCCTAACTTTAATAATTAAGCTGATTATTCGTTTTCTATTGATATATTTTGAAATTTTTAAAGAGACTTAATAAATACTTTTATTTATTGTACAGTTTAAGCTTTATTTACATTTGTGGGTTTTAATAAAACATCTGTTTTTCTCTTCTACACATTATAGCATCTTTGGATATTTACAGAGATTGAGGGAAAATTTGAATCCAAGTTCTCAATAGTCTAAAAAAAAACTCGTCTTAATGACATGAGCTCATTAAAAATCTGTGGGCGATGATTGGAGAGCTTTTCTGCACCTCTTCTTACATTGTGACTGCAATGATATCAAAGCACCAAACAGAAATAAGGGAAAACTCCGTTGAACCTTTGTTTAAGATTTCAGAGATTTTGCTCATTAATATAAACATAAATCATCGTTTTCCTTTTATAAACATTTTTTCAATTAATGGTTTAAGTGAAGATAAATTCTTGTCTGGACAGCCATTAGTTTTAGATATACAGTTGATAGTTGTATTAAGACAACGACTAAAAAAATTGTTTTTATTTCTATATTTGCTTTAAAATAACAAGTTTTATTGTTAAAAATATAAGTACAAAAACTTACCAAGTTCTACATTCACTATTGATGAATGTTGCATTGTGCTTAATTGTAGTATTTTTATATTCGCAGTCTAAAATAAAATAAAATTTTTATATGCCTTGCAATCCTAAAGGTATTACATCATCTGTTAAACTAGTTCAAATTATGAATTTAAAAAAATATATTGAAAATTAATATTAAGTTAAAACCTTGCGAATTGTCGTACGTGTACACAGATGGTTTGTAAGCATTTGCTACTAAAGAGAGGTAAAAAATTTATTTTAATAACTATAAAAAAAAAACAATTTATTTTTTATTCTTTAATTTAATAGTTATTTATTGTCACTTCTTCTGACCATTCTTATTAGAGGCAAGCAAAGAGAAGGATGGGTGTAGGAAAGTAGCTTCTAGCCGCCGAATAAAAATACGCCATAATTTAATTATGGTTTTAAAGATCATTTATTCAAGTTTTTAGATCTTTAATGTCTTAGAATGGAATAAATCCTTGAAAAAAACCATTTATTATAAAAATTTACAGATAGAATAAAAATAGAGTAACACAAAAATTAGTATAGCTGAACGCAATTCTAATAAACGGTTTAGTCAGATTTGGAGTCTTTAACTTGTTAGATTTCCTCCGTGACTGCAAAATTGATAGTGCAAAAAAGCTTTACATTACTTACATATAAAACACTTTGCACTGTTAACAAACAGTCTAAGATTGGTTATAATTTTAAGTGGGTAGTTTAACCCTTTCATTCAATGCCACCAATTTTTCCTTCAAATTTAAAAGAAATTTTGTGATTTGCTTAAATTCTAATTTGGTGATGTGTTAAGCTAAAGTTCATTTTCAACAACTTTAACACATAAATTTCAAAAATATTTTTACACCATCAAGTAGGTTTTTGTATAATTAAACACATCGATACAAATCATATGCAGTAATTTGTATATCTTGTGTAATAGTAATAATAACCTTATGTTAGCATATTTTAGTATCTTGTATAACAATTCGTATCTTATGTAACCATTGCTACAAGTTTATTACCACATGAAATAATTGATATTTTATCTTGATTCATACGTGTAGTAGTGATTCGTATTATGTGTATATGATATGTATAAGCAATTATATGTGCTTTTTAGAAATGTTAAAAAAATAATATCATGTGAAAATATTACTGTTTTTATTCATATCACGTGTTGAGTTGGAACTATGATTGTTTGTATCTTGTTTTATCGTTGGTATCTTATGTATCTTGATTTGTAATATGTGATCTTTTGTAACGATTAGTATCATGTCATAGGTGGTCATTCGTCAATAGTTTTTCTACAATGATATAAAAATAGTTTTTAGTAAAAAAAGTTTTTTAATCTTTTTAAATTCCTTTTAGTATTCAAGATATTAATGAACTCTAAACAATAGTTTCGGTTGTATCTATTTTTTCCAATTATGTTTTAGATAGTGTTCTTTTTTTTTATTTCGTATTTTTTACTTATGTTAAAAATGCCGTTTGATCTTCCAATAAATAATAAAATGTCTTGTAGTTGTAAACAAATACCTTGAACATTTTTTACTTATTGAAAACATTGGATTTTAATTTAAAGATTTTATATTTTTTTAACCTGACTTCATGGCAAATATAGATAAGAATTATGTAAGCTCTTATTTCGCAACTTTTTGAATTTTTTTTTAGTTATACAAGAAAGTTCTATTTGAAACTTATAAAATATTAATTTAATTTTAATTTTAGTTCTTTAATATTATATTAATTTTACTTGAGCGGATGATGGAGAAAAAAGTATAAAATTAGTCAAAGGATATTAATTTATGCAAATACATTTGAAATACTCAACAAAATAATGATACTTTAAACAGATTAAGAGTGAACAAATAGTTAGTTAAAAAAGCACTAATATTATATATAGATCAATCAATTCTTACATATTTCATTTTCCGTTATTACAGGAGTGCATTTTTTAACACATCCGTCTGAACAACATTTTAAACCAATCAAACAATCCAGATCGTTTTTACAATTTGATATAGACGAGAAACACGGAACTTGCGAGTGAGTAGAATGAACTTCATTATCAATGTAGCTTGGACAAAGGCCACGGAGCTCTTTAAATATGTTCTAAAAAGAATGAAACTGAAGATTTTGATGTATGCACATATTTTTGAAGCAAATATTTACTCAAATATAATACGTAAAAATTGTAAACTACGATTTAGTGGATTTACGTTAACAGTTTTACATTTTATATTGTTTGTTTAGTCAATAAATACAATGGCTTTGAGTTGTTTTTGTTCACTGCTACTTTGATCTGTTCAATATCTGATATTAACAAACTGCATAATAATAAAATAAATTTTTATCTTTAAACCTTATGCTCTCTCATTTATTTAAAACATCTGAAATATCTATACTAATCTGTGCAGTGAAACTTAGGAGCCAGTATACAATTATTGCATAAGAGCTATTGTTCTTTTTGCAACTATCTCTCTCCACTAAAAATAAATAATCTGCCTTTTTTAAAAATCTCTTACGATGTTTTTTAAGTGATCTGTCTAAATAAAAATGGAATATTCAAAATGTTTAAAACTCGACAGGTTATAAAAACTAATTTCAAATATAAATAAAGTTCAAAGATAAAGAAAGTTGATAAATAATATCCATAAAATTTTTCCCATATAAAATTTTAAGAATATTTGTCAACGTGTCCTTCGTATTGGAATTTCTAATTTGATGTTATTTTGGCAAACAAGAAAACGTACCATGCATTGAGCGTATACGCAAATGAACAAAGAAATTTGCTGCCCGCTGTCATTTTTCCATTCAATTGACTTCAAAAATGAGGTTGAAGTATAAAATACTCTATCACAGTAAAAAAATAAAATAAATTGTTTTATTTTCACAAATTACTCATTATATACACTTGAGTTTAAAATCCTAATGAACAGTTTAATTTCCTCGAGGTGGTCGGAAAATAAAAACTTTTCTAATATTACTTTACTTTTTAAGCTATATTATAATTTAAAAATGATAAAAATTTAGATAATATGAATAAAAAATCTTTTAAAACGTTATTTATTTTATTTATTTGGCGGTGACTTGGTTCAAAAGCTTGATCAGTAATATAACTATTATTACTATTTTTTTTGATTTGCTGACAGGGTAGCTAAATTTTGTTCACATTTGTTTACTCAATTATTACATTTACTAATATATTTTTACCAAATACTTGAATAACAGGTTTTGCAATAATTTTAATTATTTTAAATAATATCATGCAATTATACCTTACTGGAACTTGGTATCCCCCGAGCGTCATTATTGCAAATTTCCAAAACAAGGACAATTACACATAAGCGGCAAAAATACATCATATCCATTTTAGTTAAGTCTTTAAAAAATAAAATTCTTTTCTTCAAATCCAAAAGTTTAGTTTTTATCGGTTTCATACGAAACAGTTGCTTTGCAGACTTTGGTTCTTTTTTTATGGAAGCTCTAACAAATCGCGTTTTAATTCACTGATAGATATTATTATTTGTTTTGCGTTGCTTTTTGGCATAAAGGCAACTCTCCTTCGATCAACTTTGTTAAAATTAGTGCCAAAGGAGGGTGGACGTTAAAAATATCCTAGCAAGTCAAGTAAAACAGCATGAAAACATAATTCAATTCAAAATGCGTATTTATTATACTTTCAGAAATGATGTTTTTTGTGGCAAAAGAGTTTCCAATGAGTTATATTGTTACTACAATACGAAGATATGACAGAGATTCGGTGAGTATCAATTTACATTTATGGTTGTTTTTAGGGTCGCATAAGGAACGCTATATTTATTTAAGTTTGATTTTGTTTGTTTAAATAATAGTCTTTTGTTTTATTAAAAAACTTTTATCTTGTTTTATTTAAAAGCTTTTATTTTCGCAAAATAAGTTGAGGTGTTATTTTAATAAGAAAATTCTTTTCCTCGATTTAAAAATAAAATTTATCAAATGAACGGGAAAAAATTTATTAACTAAAATTATTTTTTATACCTAATTGGTTTTAGTGTTTTACATCAAGCAGAATTACAATACAACATTTTTTGGCTTAGTAAACTGATAACCGTTGTTATGCCAATAAAAATTATGAACATCGACGTCAT
This sequence comes from Hydra vulgaris, assembly GCF_038396675.1. Lineage (NCBI taxonomy): Eukaryota > Metazoa > Cnidaria > Hydrozoa > Anthoathecata > Hydridae > Hydra > Hydra vulgaris. Next base: position 27,260,246 of record NC_088925.1, on the reverse strand, counting down.
TCATCGAATTTTTGTTTTTTATTTTTCTTATTTTTCTTATGCGGAAAAGCTCCTCTTTTTAAAACAAACTCTTAAAATAACCGTTTTGAACAAAACTTTACATACAAACAAAATATTTTTAATGATGATAGTGATTTTAAAATTAAGTCCATTTAGCTCAGTGGTTGAGTTGGTCCTGCCAATTAAAATAGTAGGTATATTGGTGACAATAATAATAGTAAAACAATCTTTGACAGTAGACAACGTTGTTTTTGTAATAGCGGCACGCTTCAAGCGCATTTAGGTATTTAACAAACAACTAAAGCATTTAAATATGATAAACTTATTTTTTTCTGAATTAAACTATAGTGGTGTGTGTACACTTTTGATTGAGTTTTAAAATTAGATATCTTGAATTTATAAAAGAAGTTTTGAAAGTAGACCCTCCCACGCCTCATTAATATACTTTTAGTAAATATGCATTTATAAAACAAACTAAGTATATCGTATATCTATAATCAACAAGTTATAATTTATTTTATAACTATAAAGAAAAGTAATACTGATAATATAGTTCTCTATTAAGATAATGAAAGTTATTGTCCTATTAGTTTTAAAAAGCAATTACTTTTAAAAAGCAAGTACCGTTTATAAATTGATGTAGGATGAATTCGAGCTGAATATATCTAAAGGCGAAAGTAAGTTTACACAGCCCCTCTACCAACTCACTAAAAAAAAAAAAGAAAAAAAAAGAATCTAAATATCAACAAACATCAGATTCTAACGTAGTTTTATACGAACTAAATTTTTAGTTATTTTTATTTTTTATATGATAAAACATTTACGTTTTTTTAAAAATCGTTTTCACTTTTTGAAAAATTTGAGCCATTGATTAAAGTTGTTTTTTAAAATAGTTATTTCTTAAAACTCACAAAAGGTGAAGATAGACTAAGATAACGCTAAAATTGCGTTTTCGTCAGCATTTTTAATAAGAGAAACTTGTAAAAAATTTATGCCTTTTTATTTGGCCCAAGCCTAATTGTAGTCATGTTACCATTAAAAGTTAGTTATAAAAAAAATATTAGTATTAAAAAAATATAATAATAACTAATAATAACAAAAGAAGCAACAATAAATACCAGCCATTAGTGTTATTAGAAACCGCTTAAACTAAGAAGTAGTTGACTTGTTAGCAACACTTGCCGTGGTTAGGTATGGTTGTGCATTTTTTCTGCATATCAAGTCAAATAATGCAATAACAAAACAAGTTTTATAACAAGAATACAACTAAATTTTCATAAATACATCCAGTATTAGGTTTTCGTCAAATATTGTAAAAAAAAGCAAACAATTAGTTTATTAGCTTAAATTTTGCAGGAAAAACAAAAGTTTTATATGTCAACACTATGTTGCTAAGATTGTTGTTAGAGAAAAAAAAATAAAGCAACCTGCACTTCCTGAAATTGCATAGAAGTTAGACACATAACAAGTTTTTTTAAAATATTTTAAATAATCGACTTTTGAAATAAAAGTATTCCTTTTTTTTTAATTTAAAAGTCAAGGGATTTAAATATAAAAGTATCGGTCTTAAGCTTTTAAAAAATTAAAAAATAATTTATTTATTTTTTATTCGAATTTTATACTAGTTTTAGTTAATAATTCATTCAATTTTTTGTGTTTCTTGTATATAAATTCAAGCTAAATTTTTACTCATTATTCTTTTAAAGAATAGATAAAGCAATTATGATTTCAAAATTACCAGTAACTAAGTAGTTAATTTTTAAAATTTTTTCCTGATTTAAAAGGCTTACTTTCTACTAATTTATGTTAAGTTTAAAAAAAAAAAAAACAGTTCATATACAAATTACGTCATCATAAACTGTTACAATCTTTTATTATTGAAGCAATTTAAAAACAATAAAAATTTTTATCCTAAGGCTTTAAGTAACTAATCTAACTGGCTCTAAATAACCACTGATAAGATTGAAATTACTGAAAAAGTTGATGAATTTAGAGATGGCAAGTATAGAGGTTTTGTACATCTAAACTTTCCAGTGGCGGCTGGGAAGCCCCAGTAGCCACTGCGAGACAGTGTGGGGCTACTACCCAGAAGCACCCACCCTGCATACCAAAAAATTGACCTATATATAATATAATAATCTGCAATAAGAAAAAATTAAATTTCTCATGAAGTCTATTTAGCAGACTTTAGCAGATGCCTGTTCGGCGACAATGAACTTGTCATATTGATTTTTGAACTCGTTTTTTTTTTTTGACGCTTCTTGAATCGATAACTTGATTAGGCAACTTATTCCATAAGAATCCTGTTTGTAAAGAAGTAATATGTAGCTTGGTTTTTTGTAAATTGTCTTGTCAGTCTTAAGTTAGAGCCTCTAACATTACTTGCAGCCCTTGTGCTAAAAGGGAATGTGGTATGACATTGATATGAAACCAATTTACTTCGTTAAACCTCTTGAGTGCTTTAAAATATTGTATCATTTCCCCTCGTTGCCTTCTTTGTTCTAGAGTTTGTAGATTGAGATAAGTTAGATGGGCTTTGTAATCTAAATTTCTTATTGCTGGAACAAGTTTAGTTGCTCTTTTCTGGAGGGCTTCTAGAGCCCTTATGTCTTTTTTTTGAAAAGGATTCCAAACAGATGCACAGTATTCCAAATGAGGTCGAACAAAGGTTGTAAACAATCTAACAAAAATAGTCCCGTCCAAGATTTGAATGTTCGCTTAAGCATACCAAGGATTATATTTGCTTTATTTATTGCATGTCTGATGTGGTAATTTCATTTTAATTTATTGTTAAAATTACACCAAGATTTCGCTCAATTTTTGTTGTTTCAAGGTTAAAAACAGCTCCAATATCATCTTTCATAGTGAAGTAACAGTTATCTAGATTTTTGCTTGGTTTTTCACCAAATTTTATAACTTTACATTTCTCAATATTGAAGGTTATCTCCCATAGTTTAGATCAGTCTATGAAGGCGTCAAGGTCATTCTGATATGATATCCATATTGTTTTTGATCGTAGCAACGAACTGACGAAGCTCTTGACTATTTCTGGCATGTCATTTATATATATCAAAAACAGTAGTGGACCAATAACCAATCCTTGTGGTACGCCACTTGTTACCTTTGCTCAGTCGGAATACACCCCCCCCTAAGACTACTCGCTGTCGTCTACTTTTTAAAAAATCAGAAATCCAAGCAATTAATTTTACATCAAACCCATACCCATTAAGTCTTATTTTCAGTAGTTCGTGGCTTACTCTGTCAAAAGCTTTGGAAAAGTCTAGTAAGATTAGGACAGCCATAAAATTATGGTATAGTGCCTCTGTAATTATATCTAACACCTCTAAGCAGTTTGTGGCACAAAATTTACCACTAACAAACCCATGCTGGTGAATAGATAGTAGTTTGAGTTTAGCAAGGCAAAACAAAAAATTTTCATGACAATAACGGCTTTGACCAATCTTTTTGCACTACCACGTATCTTACATGCACTACTACGAAAAGCATTAACAACAAAAAAGTATGTGAAAAATGTAGAAAAATAAAGAAAAGTAAGTAAAGAATGAAAAAGAACTAAATGAAGCTTTAATTTTTTAAGTTACTTTTTTTCAATAATGTGCTGAAGCTAACAATTGAGGAGAGCAACTCAGTTAGAGATTTCAGCTAATACCTTTGGAGCTGAACTATTAAATGGCAAATGTGCAGTTACGTTGACGCAATAATTGCATCCTTGAATAAATGGCAAAAGTTCCAGTTGTTACTGAAACCAATATTGAGTTATAGAACTTATTTTTGCAGATAAAAGATATCAGTCAGAAAGTCAAAAAAAAAACTTTTATGTAATATTCTAAGTAATAAAAGTTCCAGCGATATCTGTTCTGTTCATGTTTATTGTCAGTACTATTTTGCTTCTCTAAGTAAAAACGCAGTAAGCAACAAAACTATTGTTATCAGAAAAAGTTTTTTTACATTTAATGTAAGTCCTGTCTGTATGTTACACTTCTTAAAAAAATTTTTTTTTTGATGTGCATTTTTTTTGAAATGATTTTTTCTTCGGATGTTTTTATCTGATAGGATACACTAAACAAAAAAAAATACAATATTAGTTATATCAAAATATTTCCTGCACTAAACAAAAAAAAAACAACAACAAAATACAATATTAAGACGTTTGATGCAATAATCTTAAGTTTTGAATTTTGCTTTTACTAAGAGGCGCAGTATTTATATTTATTTTTTATATCATTTATTACTTTCTGTTTCTAAAAATGTTATTTCTGTTATGTATGAACTTAAGAGTATAACAAGTATCGTACTGTTAATACAATACTTGTTGTCAGGGGCGCTGATAGGTGGGCAAACGGTGCATTTAGTTTTGGATGCTGCAGGCCCAGGAGTTTCTTATCAAAAAATACAGAAAAAAATACAATACAGCAAAATTTATGAAGACACCAGTAAAGTACTGGGAGGCGTAAAGCTTTCGGCTTCTCTGCTTGTTATACTATTGACTATCTAAACGGTGAATAAATGCACCACTGCCTTGAGTCTGTTTAAAATCTTTATCTAAATAGAATTGACATATAAAAGACGTCTTACAGACGTCACAAGTCTGTTGGACGTCCTACGAACGTCTGTGCCCACTGGGTATGTTGTGACGAAGAAAAAAAAGGTTTACAAAATATTAGATTATTTTTGTTTTTTCTGTATTCACATTGTTTTAAAGTATGTATATTCAAAATTTATGAGTTTATCTAGTATTTTGACAAAGAAACAGTTCGGAAATATCTTAAAATTAGTATCAACGATATTTTGTAAAATTTCTTTTAAGAGTTCTTTCTATTAGTATCTCGCACTTACACCCAATAATTTAAAAAATTTTCAGAGTATTTCTTAAACTAAGTAGTTAATTTGAAACAATGCATGTGTAATTTGTGTATTAATGGAGTTATTAATTAAAATTCTAATTGTTAATTGAACAATTTCCCCTTGATTAATAGATTAAATTTGCCATTTTTAAAATTGAAAATAATTGGCGTTTTATAACAACAGAGTTATACTTTTATCTAGTACTGCTAAAAATATAAACGAATATTACGTTTTTTAGTGGGTACTTATCAATATTCAAGTGCAAAAATTGTCGAATCTAAAGTGATACTTCTATCTTAGCACTAGCGAATAGTGTTTTTTTTAAACGAATAGTTATTCGCTTAACTTCGGTACCGAAGTTTAACGAAATTACTGTTCGTTAAACAAACAGTACTATTCGCTTATCGAATAGTACTATTCGCTTATCGAATAGTACTATTCGCTTATCGAATAGTACTATTCGCTTATCGAATAGTACTATTCGCTTATCGAATAGTACTATTCGCTTATCGAATAGTACTATTCGCTTATCGAATAGTACTATTCGCTTATCGAATAGTACTATTCGCTTATCGAATAGTACTATTCGCTTATCGAATAGTACTATTCGCTTATCGAATAGTACTATTCGCTTATCGAATAGTACTATTCGCTTATCGAATAGTACTATTCGCTTATCGAATAGTACTATTCGCTTATCGAATAGTACTATTCGCTTATCGAATAGTACTATTCGCTTATCGAATAGTACTATTCGCTTATCGAATAGTACTATTCGCTTATCGAATAGTACTATTCGCTTATCGAATAGTACTATTCGCTTATCGAATAGTACTATTCGCTTATCGAATAGTACTATTCGCTTATCGAATAGTACTATTCGCTTATCGAATAGTACTATTCGCTTATCGAATAGTACTATTCGCTTATCGAATAGTACTATTCGCTTATCGAATAGTACTATTCGCTTATCGAATAGTACTATTCGCTTATCGAATAGTACTATTCGCTTATCGAATAGTACTATTCGCTTATCGAATAGTACTATTCGCTTATCGAATAGTACTATTCGCTTATCGAATAGTACTATTCGCTTATCGAATAGTACTATTCGCTTATCGAATAGCACTATTCGCTTATTTACTCGTTAAGTGAGTATTACTATTGGTTAAACGAATAGTACTATACGCTTACAATTCGTTTATAAATGATACTACTTGTTAAGTGAATAGTACTATTCGTTAAACTTTGTAACTGAAGTTTAACAAATATTTGCTATTCGACTTCGTTTAACTTCTCCTACCGAAGTTAAACGAACTTCGCCGGTGCCTACACCTATCAACAACTAAATTTAAACAATTTTATTTAAACTTTTATTACATTGGTCTAGAATTAAAAAACAAAAACAAAAATTTGATTTTTGTAAGATTAAAAAAACAAAACTATTGCACATAAATAGTCCTTTTTTTAATCAGAAAAGTATTTTTTGAGGACTATTTTTCTGTCAAAAACAACGGTAGAATAAAAAGTATTTTGCGACATTTGAAACGATAACGACAGCAGTTTACAACATTTATAACAATAACGACAGAAATTTGATCACGAGGGTTGCATGCTAAATAGGCTACTAAAAATTTGCAAGAACAGCAAGACAGCAATTGGGTTCAGAAATTGCTAGCTACATTTTGTTAGCTTCAATGTAAAAAATGTAGATAAAAAGGGATATAAATTGAATAACGGTTACGCATTTTTAAACGTTGATGCTTTTACTGTTAAATTAAAATACAAAAGCAGTTGATATCATGACCCGTGAGAATATTTTAGGGAATGATAAGATTATTTTTGATGGTTACTAGTGTATAGGTCTGAAAACACTGATAAACAAATAAAATTTTATTGTGAAAATCTTGTTAACTAGGTGGTTTTTTAAAACAAATTAAATATGCTGATTTCAAATATGCAAACCATTTTTCACCATCACGTCAAGTTGTAAAGATATTTGGGTTCAAATCTTTAGTATTTAAGGTAAAGTCCCTAATATTGTCGAAAAAAAAGTTATTCAACAGTATGTCAACCTGGGTCTCAAAAGAAGCGTATTTTCATAGAGATTTGAGAAAAGATAAATATTTTTACTTAAAATTTATTTACAAAAAAAATTATGTGAAAAAATGATAAAGACTTTAAAAAAAATTTTAACAAAATGTTTCTCAGCAATAATACAAAAAGTACTTATTTTTATTACAAACAAATACCATTTTTAAAATCTCTATGAAAATACGCTTCTTTTGAGAACCAGGTTGACATACTTTTGAATAACTTTTTTTTCGACAATATTAGGGACTTTACCTTAAATACCAAAGATTTGAACCCAAATATCTTTACAACTTGACGTGATGGTGAAAAATGGTTTGCATATTTGAAATCAGCATATTTAATTTGTTTTAAAAAACCACCTAGTTAACAAGATTTGCACAATAAAATTTTATTTGTTTATCAGTGAAATCGGACTACAGAGTTCGCAGCAAAAAACCAGATTTTGCATTAAAATGCATTGAAAAAACTGATGTTTGCTTACACTTTTGGGTGTTTTATAATCTTTTTCTTTGATGATTGAAGTTTGATTTCTTGTGTAGTTCGTATGATATCTTAGTTTTTTCACGTATTTAGTTAAAGGTTATGTCATATTAAGTGACATAATTATGTAAACTGCATTATGTGCTCCACATGTGTCTTAATAATGTAAACTGTATTATGTGCTCCACTGATCATCAGATTATATATCAATCATAAACTACATTAGAATTTTACACTTTTATTTGACTTATAAACACTATGACCACATGTGGGCCACATATAACTTTCTTGTTGGGTAGTGCTGAAAAAACATTAATTTTTATCACTTTTACTTTTAAATAATGCATAATTAATGAGGCTTTTCAATAAAGGAAAAAAAATCTTTAGCTTAAAGTGAAAATCATAGCTTCATATTACCAGATCAGACCAGATAATAGGTGAAAAGTTGTTTTAAAGGCAGAAATTTTGAAATTAAATTTTGTTCAGCGATTCCAATCCAATATTTAGGAAGCTATAACCAATATTGACTCCAGTTACAATGTACTCATCTTTCTGATGACTAGATTGTAAAACATTGACCAAGTTCACATTGGAAGTACACTGGAAACAGATGTGCTTTGCCAACTGAAAAAAGTTAACAGTCAAAACTGAGTCTTTGTAAAAAAAAGTGGCTTTTAATAGTTAAGAAATTGAAAAGCATTGGCTGAATTATAAATTTTTTCTTTTGAGCTTCTTAAGAGTGGAACGGCAACAACTGCAAATGTCATTTGGGACTCTGTAATCACGACAAAAAGCAATAAATCTTTCTAATTTACTCATGGGATTTTAGTGTGATTTGGCATTATTTTAAATTTTTTCATCAAAAACCAAAATCATATTACAAAATAAGCAAATTTTATTTTTCTTAAAAAAGAAAAAAATAATCATACTTTTTTTTTAAATCAAAAAATTCAAAACAAATGAAAAACTCGTTTGATAATACTTCTATAAACAAATAACACCTTTTATAAATAAATATTTGATAGCGAAGGTAATTAAGGTTAATTCCAGATATTTGATGTGATTTTTAAAATCGGATTTTCTTATGCAGATGGTGTAACCAGGTTTTGAAACATATGATGATACTAGAATATTGAGATTCTTTAATTGTTAAAAAACAAAAAACAAATCCTAGAGCTTAACTAATTGTTAAAAACATTGATTTATAAAATTAAAATAATCTCATTACAAAAAAATTTAAACGAAAAGTTTTTGTTTTAAAATGCGCCGGCAAACAGCAAGTCTTCAATCAGTTTGGGTCAAAATTCTCATCTGATTGGAGTTTGTAGATGTAATACAGATCTATATTTTATACAAAAGTGAGGCTATTAATTAAGTTGTATATATAAGCGAGGCTATCAAAAAAGCTATAAAGTCTTCTTGGTTAAATAGCTCATTAGTTTAAAGTTAGGAAGAATGAAACTGGATGACAACTGTTCTTTTGCTTTTTCTGCCGAGAACAAGGTACTAGTAAAAGTTTTTTTGTCGATAACTTTAGATCTGCAATACTAGGGGCGAATGCAGCACTTTTTGGTGTTTGAGATAGCTAACTTCCAGGCATGAAGCAAACTCCAAACATTTATATATTTTTACTTATTTGCAAAAAACTGCAATGATTGGGAACAAAATAACCCGAAAATTTTCGCCTTCCTAGCCCCGAACGTGAGAGTAACAAGTTTATTAAACAATTTATTTTCAATTTACTACTAAATTTATGTTAATTGAATAATTTAAACTTCATAGAATAATATTTGAGGGTTCAAAAATTATGGCTATATATAGCTTAAAACCCCCTCAATTTGAGGGGGTTGATAGTTGTTCTACAAAATTAAAATTTACCGATGAATAAAAATTTAGTTAAGAATAGTAAAAAAATATTTTATCAACTTTAAATTTTGATACACTGATTTTAAAAGTTTGACTTCTTTAACCAGTGTGTCACAATTCCGCGGCGCTCTGTGACTAGACCAATAGGTCTTCCTGAAGTACCGCAAAAACCAGAAAATAAAAATGATTCTTCGAGTTAAAAAATATTACTGGAAAATCTTTTGTAGATATATCCAGAAATTTAATAATAAAAGAAGAAAGAAAATGCATCTCTTTTGTTTCGGCACTTGACTTTGCAGTATCATAGCATTGAGGAATAAAAGACTTTGAACTGATAAAACCTTATAAAAGTATTTTGTTTTTACAATAAAATCAAGTCAACGAGGTCAAGTTTACTGTTTTCTTAAGCGAATTAACAAAAGAAGAGACTAATAGTTAACTGTCTTATTTTAATAATTTAAATGAGTATAAATCAAATCCAAAATTATTAGATAATGCTTTAAAATACTTAAATAAAAATTAGGCTGCAAGATATATATGTAAAACAAAAATTAGATTGATGAAATAGCAGAAATGATCTCATAAACAAATTAGGCAATAGTCCAATTGGCAAAGACGTCCGCAAAATTCTATAGGACGTCGTTTAGACGTCACAAGTCTGTAGGATGTCAAGCGGACGTTCTGTGCTTGCTGGAAGAAAGACCTAAGAGACTAACGTGTAATTTGTCTCTTTAAAATATTTTGACTTTTATTAAACATTATTGGATAAACATATAACATTTTGTATCATGTATAAACATTTTATTTTATATATGCATAACATTTGTTGTTATATATGTATAACATAATGTATAAACATTTTACTTTATATATATGTGTAACATTTGTATCATGTATTTTATTAAACATATTAAACATTATTTTGATTTTTATTAAACATAGGTTTATTAAACAGGTTTAATAAACCTATGTTTAATAGGTTTATTAAAATAAATTAAATAGGTTTATTAAAATTGTTTAATAGGTTTAATAGGTTTAATAGGTTTGTTTAATAGGTTTATTAAAATTTATTAAATAGGTTTATTAAAATTTTTATTAAACATAGATTTTTATTAAACAGTTAAACTCTTTTAAAAAGGTTAAAAGATATATAATGCTAAGTTTTTACCATCTGCTGTAAAAGCAGAAAAAAATTTTAGTTGCCCTGATTTGTTTATTACAAAGTAAAGAACTAGTTTAAAAGACGATATTAAAAATAAGTTATGCTTTTGAAGATTGTATCTCATAAAAAAAACAACAACCTTAAAACATAGCAGTATACTTTCTGTAAATACCCAGCCATAAAAAGTTACGCAAGATTTCTGTTGCGACTTTAAAACCCCTAAAACAAAGAGAATAACACGTGTCAAAAATAGAGTTTCAATTCCGTGAAATTAACAAATAATAATAATTATACCCTAACTGGTGTTTCGTTAAATACTATTTACCGAAACACCAGTTAAGGTATTAAACTTTTTAATTAATGATTTCAACGTAACAGAAAGGTAGTATGATATTACACTATTAACTTGCGTAATGTAAAACCAATAATAAAAGCACGCGACGTTTAGTTTTGACTTTAAAACCTCATAAAACACGTGTTAAATTTCTCTTAGAAAACACTAATTCTCTGCTTATTGCATTTGCAATTTTGAATATTGTATCTCCGATTCTGACGTTAATTTACGATATTGTATGCTACAAACATCAACTGATTTATTTAGCTTTAGGCGCATCTGATTGAGGATTTGGTTTTAGACAGGTTTTCTAAAATGAAAAAATTTTTTCGCAGTCGGAATCGGAGTTTGATAAAAGAGCTTATCGTTAGTGAAGTATTTTTTTTTTGTTGCATTATCTTTAACAACAAAAATAAATTTAAATTCTTATAATTTTTTAACTTTCATCAAGGAAATTTTGTTAAAATCTAAAAGATATAAACTTCAATTTAATTCAATCTTTTTTCATGTTTTTATAAAATGGTATTATGTTAAAAAAACATATCATTAGTGCCCCAAATTTCATAAAAAATTTTCCGCTATGTATTTCTAAAAAAAAAAAGCTCCTTAAATTTGTGACAGTGCCCCTAAATTTGAAAATGGGCTCCCTAAACTAGATAGGCTTCCCCAAACCCACCAATTAGGGTGTGAGGGGTAGCTAAGCCACGGCTCTGTGTTTTTTTGTATTACAGTTATTCAAAAGATTACTTGTTATAACATTTGCACAAAAAAAAAAAAAAAATTTGGAATAAAAGTCGTTAAAAAATTGGTATTAAAACCGTTTTGTCTCTAAAATGAGACAAATATGCAAATAAAAAATGTATACAAAATTACAAAAATTATAAAAAAAAGGGGCGATGTTAAATAATTGCCAAAGATGGATTTTTAAAAAAAGTACGGAAAAGTACAAACGATAATAAAGATTTTCAGATGAGAAATAAGGAAAAAGTTAGTAATGGATAAAAGAAATTGCTATAAGGATGTCTTTCTAACCTCCTTGTTAGTACTTAAATGAATAAAAAAAAATCTTGTTATTACGTTATATATATATATATATATATATATATATATATATATATATATATATATATATATATATATATATATATATATATATATATATATATATATATATAAAATATATATATAAAATATGTATATAATATATATATATATAATTTAGCACACGTTGTTTAAAAACCAAAATGATTGGTTAATATTCAATGAAATTTGTAATATCTATAGAAAATGTACAAAACTAAGATCAGTATTTGATTGGGAATAAATTCCAGCTTTGTATGTAGTAAACAAACAGCATTCTTCAAACTTTTCATTGTAACATTTCTTCAGCAACAGATTTATAAAAGTAGTATAAACCACTAAGATTCTAAATGGATTAAAAAACTTTTTTGCAGTGGCAATAAAAATATTCAATACATACCAAGATATTGCATTTTAAAACCTTTTAGTGTGTAATCAGCTGTCATCATACAAAAATAAAGATTACAAACTCAATTCTTGACTCTCCACAACTAAACGCACTTTTCATTTATATGACCAAAATAATTTGAGCAAGTCTTTTATAAACAACAGCTCGCGCTTTTTTTAAATGCAAACTCATCAAAATATAAATTATGCCAATCAAATACAAACAAAATTTACGATTGGATAGCTTTAATATAAATAACAATTACTCACATTAGTTGTTTTGGTAACTCGCACAATTGCTATACTTTAAATGTCAATCATTTCAACTGGTAATTCCATTGGGATGTTTTTTGTTTATATGAAACCAAAATTTATTACGTATTTAATGAATAAGAAAATAAAAATAAATATCGAAATATTTTACAGAACGCTCTTTAAAAAAATCTTACTCTTAACGTTACCAGAACAGAATTTAAACTATTATTGCTTATACGCATTTGTATCTTATGTTTAAAACATTATAACTAAGCATTTTCCTATTAAATTGGAAACTACTATTTAAGACATAAATTCATTATAAGGTACTTACACTTAACTTCTGCAAAAACATCTTTTTATTAACTTAATGCGACTTGGTTAAACTAATAAGTGAAACGATATAAAATAATTTTAAACAACTTTAAAATAAAATAATTTTAAAAAAATCAACATTGAAATAAAATTTAGTTGTTTTTGTTAAATTAAAACAAAGTTTTGGAAAAATGTAAATAATAGTATTTCTATAATGATTTGACAAAAGTTCTTAATCTTAGTTATAAGAGTAACTTTAATGATTACAAGAGCTTAATTCTAACAAAAACAAAATGTTTGAAAAAATCAAAATGCACGATAATTCTGCCTAGACATGCCTAAAGCGTTTTATAAAAACATGTTTGTATTTTTTAGCATTTTAATTATCAATTGTAATTACTCTTTTGCTGCAATAAGTGGATTTTGGTCAGCACGCCCAAAAAATCTATTTATGCACTTTTTATTATTTTGCGTTTGGTCATTGAGATGAAAGTTTAAAAAAACTCCGAAAACCTTCGGAGTTTTTTTAAACTGATGTTGGAACATAAATTGTGTGATTTTGAATACATTTATTTCATAAATATCAAGTGCCCTCATACTTCTTAAAAGAAGTTTAGCGTTTGTGAAGCGATTTTGAAAGTAAATAATGCGTGCTGCATGATTTTGTTGTTTGAGGAGACATTTGAGTTTAGATTTGTTTGTACTACCCCAAACAATGTTACCATAAGATAAATAACTATGTACGAATGCAAAATATAGCTGAGTTAGGGTAGATTTGTCTAAGATTTGACGGGTTTTATATAAAATACTAATATTTCTTAAGATTTTATTGCTAATATATTTAATATGATCTCTCCAGGATAAGTTTTCATCTATTAAGACACCAAGTAATTTATTTGTGAAAGAGCGCTCAATTTCCATGTTATTTATATATAGCATTGGTAAGAATTTAGGAATATATTGAAACTTTCGTTTAGAATGGAATAAGGAAAACTTAGTTTTAACAGTGTTTAAAGATAGGCTGTTCGCGTTAAGCCAGATTGATACTTATTCTAGTTCATTGTTTGCAACTTGAAATAGAGAAATAATGTTATTGTGAGAATGAAATAAAGTAGTGTCATCTGCAAACATGATGGTAGACATAGTATTTGATGCTTTATATAAATCGTTGACGTATACTAGAAATAATAGAGGACCTAAGATGGAGCCCTATGGAACCCCACATAATATTTTAAGTTTGTTTGTCTGAAAACCGTCATTTAGAGATATAAACTGTTTTCTATCAGTTAAGTAACTGGTAAACCATTTATGGTATGTATGGCATATTCCATAATATTTTATTTTATCTAGTAAAGTTTGATGGCTAACGGTATCGAACGCTTTTGACAAATCTAGAAATATACCTAAAGTGAAATTGTTATGAGAAGATGCTCCACTGATAACTTCAACTAGTTGCATAAGTGCATGCTCCGTAGAGTAATTTGATCGAAAACCATATTGGTTACAATAAAGAAGATTGTTTTCGTCCAAAAAGGAAAATAGCCTATTATACATATAACGCTCGAGGATTTTAGAAAAAACTGGTAACACTGAAATAGGTCGATAATTTGAAACCAGACTTTCATCTCCTGTTTTAAAAATGGGTGTAATAATTTCAATTTTAAGTTTATCTGGAAAAACACCTGTATTGAGCGATTTGTCAAAAACATCTAATAAAACATCTTTAATAAATCCATGGCAATCTTTGATTATGCTTGCTGAAATAAAATCATAACCTGTTGGTTTATTAGTATTGAGTTTTATTTCATCGAATCCTCAAGTTCTTTACTAGTGAGTTTTTTAAATTCAAAGTTTTTATCAGACTTCGATAGATAATTCGAGAAATGAACAGGAGTGTGTTTAATTTTACTGGCTAAGTTTGGACCTATGTTTACAAAAAACTCATTAAATTTTGTTGCTACCGATTTACCATCAGAGATCTGAGTGTCCTCAACGGTAATCACGCTTGGTAAGACTTTATTGTGAATTTTTTGTTTACCGAGAATCTCTTTAATTGCATCCCATGTTTTTTTTCCGTTACCTTTTAGGCTCAATAGCTTGTTTTTGAAATATGTAGTTTGGGCTAATTTTTTGGTTCTTTCATATAAACGTTTGTGGTTTAAGTAATTATGCTTGTCGTGATCTTTCTTTGATTTAATAAAACGTATATATAGCTTTTGTTTTTGCTTCGAACACTTTAAAAGATTTTTTGAGAACCAAGGGTTGAGAAGTCTTTTAGTTTTAATTCGGTTAGTTTTGTTAGGAAAATGCTTGTCGTACAAATTAAGAAATTTATTTAAAAATAGGTTGTAGCTTTTGTTTGCGCATGTCTCGAGATATACAAAGTTCCAATTTATAGAAGACAACTCTAGTTTAAACATTTTTTTTGCTTGGGTGGTAAAGATTCTTTTTTTTAAGAATGAATTTTTCTTTTGTATATTTTTTGGTTTTTTGAAAATTGCAAAGACTGGAAAATGGTCACTTATGTCACTTCGACTAATGCCTGATTTAAATGTGGAATGGAAAAGAGTGTTTGTGAAAATATTGTCGATTGCAGAATAACAGTTTTGCATGATTCTTGTTGGTTTCTTTATAATAGGCACCATTCCAAACTCATTAAAGCGATTGATCACGACCTATGTACACATTTACATATTCTTCGATTTTTCTTAACTTAATTGATGCTTGTTTGTGTAAGAGGTGAATGTTTGCAATAGAGGTGGGTGTGGTGGTTGTGTAAAAGTTTGTGTAAGAGGTGTATGTTAGCAATAGAGGTGGGTGTGGTGGTGATGATTTGATACATCCTAGTATTAAAAACGACTTGATTTTGTAAATATTTATATCTTTACTAAAATGATTAAAATAGTATACAATATAAAATAATGTTATACAAGATTTTACGAATACAATTGTTGTTTATATTACGGGAGGGCTTATTTTTTAGGTTGGGCTTTACCTAATCTAAAAAAACAACAACGATAAAACAATGCAATTACTGTTTTCAAAATTTAAATAATGAATTTTAAAAATTTTATAAAATTGAAAAAAAAATTCATACCAGAAATCTACCAAACACTATAATATCAAAAAATGCTTCAATTTTGAAATATCTAATTGTTTATTTAAAGTACAACAACAAAGAAGCATAACATGTTTTACTAGATTAAAAGATACATTGTGGTGCATCCATGGCGTTTGCCCCTCTCCCCACACTACCCCAAACTAAATAAGTGTAACGAATTTTCATTTGAAAGAAACATTTTTGATTAATTGGAGAATAAGTTATTAAAACATTCTCCTACTACTGAGAAACTTCTATTATTAGTCAATAGTGGTAAAAAAAAAAAAAGGTAATCAAAACAAGGTATTTACATACCTTTATAAATCTTTCAATCTTTCATATAGTGCTTGATAGAAGTTTGGTTTCAAAAGCTGTTCCAAACTAAAAAACGAATAAAATGTTTTTAACAAAATAGTTTGATCATTTTAATGTTTTACTTTATATAGTTTTTTCTTGTCTTTTAGTAAATGATTGCAATGATAAATTCCATTAATGAAATCATTTAGTAAACATTTTTAACAATAGACACCACGTGAAGGTAAGCCAAAGCCGTCTATCAAAAATTTTAAGTCACAGCGCTTGCTATGAGTTTTTGCAAGTCACAGCACTTACTATGAGTTTTTGCAATTTTTAAATAATTATATTAGATTACAACTATCAATAAACTATGTGATTGGACAACAACCTCCTCATCAATAATAAATAACTACAATAAATACCAAGTGCAAGCAACTATGTAATAAAATAATTAATCATATAACAAGAATTTAACTGAGTTATATTTATCCTTTCTCTATCAACTCTATCAAAATATATATATATATATATATATATATATATATATATATATATATATATATATATCCGTAAGATACTAACAATATTTGTTGAAAGCAGAGGCAAGTTACAACAAACATTGAACAAACATTGAAATATTCTTCATTTAGGATTGAGAAAACATAAATTGACTTATTAAAGCAAATTTCAAGCTATAAAAAACAAAGCAAAAAAACAAAACAACAAGAAAAATAAAAAAACAAAGACAAATATTTATATACTTCATAAATAATCAAAAAGCCACACAATCTTACTATCTCAAAAAGGCTTTGCAGTATATCGTTCATTAATAACACAGGTCTGCAAAAAAATGTTTTTAAAAAGTTGTTTGAAATTTGATAACTGTTTTTTATGTATTTCTCAGCGCTGATTTCGAAAATGCAATCCATTTTTTTCAGGTCAGGTTTTCTCACAAAAAGGGATTATTTTTGGGTAAAATAATAAAGTTTAACCGATTCTTCACATTTTTCAAACGTTATAGAATTTTATTTTATGTATAAATCATCTTCTAAACTATATTTCAAGAACACTTACATTTCTCCTTCAGCTTATAAGTCCTTTTAAGAACGTTTTTGCTTTCTGTCGAAGCTTCTTTTATTGCTTTTCCGGCTGTAAACTCTTTCAGGATCATCTCTCTTCAACATCCAACAATTTCCCGCTATCATGTTGACGTTCCATCTTCCCTAATATCTTCTTTCCATTTCCTTGATGTCTTGGTTAAATCTTTTGCCTTACTCTTCACTTACACAACCAAGGTTTGCAGGGAAGTAATCAAAATGTGAATGGAGAAAATGAACTTTAATGCTCATGCTACAGCCCAACTTCTTAAAGTTGTCGAGCATGTCTGTGACAATTGGATCTTTGTTGTAGTACTGCTTTCTGTCTCGACTGTCCCATTCACAGAGAAAACAAGGGAACTTTGTATAGCCACTTTGTTGACCAAACAGCATTGAAATACCAGGTCACCTTTTTGAGAGAAGATAGATACAAGTTTATTTTCCCTTGATTGATACCAAGAAAAGGATGTACCCGGAGCTAACATATTTTTATCTTTCAATCTAGATCTTAAAACTTCTGCCTAGTCTTTAGGAAGACCTAGGTCTCTAACTAAATTGTTCAGTTTTGATTGTGAGAATGGAATGGGATTGGTTGTGCCAGGATTGTGGCAATCACTGTCTTCTTCACTATCACCTTGCTAAGCCAATGTTTTGTAATCATCTAAAATATCATCCAAAGAACCTGAAATAGAGGTTATTGGTACTCCAGGTTCATGAGGAATAGGGAAAATGGCTGGTTGAATGTTAGGGTAAGAAATATCCTTTTTGTTTTTCAAATTGAAGCCTTGTACGTTGTAAGAACAAAAATAACTGTCATCACTATGATTTTTGGGCTCCCTTTAAATCATTGGTATTCCATAACGTAAGGTCTGCTTTTTACCTTGAAACCATTGCCTCAGTTCTTCAACACATATTGAACAAACTGTGAGTGAAGCCCAAGACTTATCTTGATTGATTAACTTTATACCAAAATAGGCAAAATATACCTTTTCAATAAAATCTGAGATGTTTCTTTGTCGCTTTTTAATGGTATAGTTACCACAAATGTAGCAGAAGCAATCTGGTGAGTTTATACATCCTCTAGTAACCATTGTCCATAAAACAACTTGTACTTTAGGCTAAATAACAGTTTGTGGAGATCTTAAAAACCAAAATTCAAACTTACTAGAGTACTGAAGTACTTATAAAAAATATCGAAAAAGCTAAAACTAGACAAGCAGTTTGTGAAATAACTGTCTGTGATGGAATTTTTTCACTATTTTTCCCAAAATCAGCGTTGAAAATACTATAAAAATCACTTATTAAATCTGAAACAATTATTATATTGCAGACCTGTGTAATTGCAATTGTTTTTTTCCATACACTTGGTGCTCTCATTGAGGTTAAAAATTTAATTGCCAAAAATTAACTTTTGGGCTGCATATAGGTGTTATTTGAATATCTGGTTAAATATTTATTCTAATTTCTTTTGAATAATTGAATTTTAAAAAATAAAAATGATGAATATTTATTTGGTAAATGTTTAGTATATTACGTTAAACAAATTTACTGAATAACGGTTGGGAACGTGTAAAACGGTTTACATTAGATATAATACTGATTGGGTATTTTTTCATATTAAAGAATTTGTTTGTATTAGTAACCATGAGCGAGACTAGGTTTTTTCAAACCGAGACGAGACCGAGACAAGAAGTTAGTACTTCTCGTGAGACCGAGAACGAGACGAGACGAGAAATTTAACAATTTTTGAAAACAAATTTATTAAAATCATAGTAAAAAAAAAAATGTAAAATTGGTTTTGACAAATAGACGCAAATGACATTTATCAAATGTAAACAACTTTTTCAAATATTAATTCAAAATTTTTTTGCCAAACTTTTCCAACAAGACAATGTTTTCTCTGATTAAGATGATTTGTTCTACTTTTTCTGGGTGTAAGTTATGTCTGGATGATCAGACGACATTTCCACCTGAGCTAAAAACTCTCTCTGATTTAGTTGAACTTTCTGGAATAGCTAAAATTTGTCTAGCTAATGAAGAGAGTTCTGGCAATGTATTTGAATGCAATTTCCACCAATAAAGAATTGGAAAGTCTTTTTTGGCATCAGGGAGATATTCATACTGGCACATTTCGCTCAAAATAGGATTCAGTTCAGATGTTGGCTCTTGTGTTTCAAGTCTGACGTTTAACTTGCGCTTCAGTTTTGAATTAGGGGACAAATCTGCTGAAAGGACTCTGGCAACAGGTTGGCACTCAACATTATCCTTAACCTGTGAGGCTAACCATTCTTTTGTTGTTTGAAATTTTTTGAAGAGCTTCAAGTGAAGTCCCTTTAAAGCAGGATTTAAGTAGTTTGCTGCAGCACTCAATAAGTTTCCAGTGTGACAAAGAGGAAATCTTTTCTCAATGCAGCTTTTCAAGTTTTTTGCATACAAGACACCGTAGCTTTTTTTTCCATCCGTCTCAATAAATTGATCAATTTTGTCATGGATTAAATAAAGAGAATCGGCGACAGTGTTAATTGTTTGAATAGACTCAGCCGACCACGTTTCTGTAGCTTCTTTAAGTGGTGCCAAAATTTCTACTGCTCCCTCGAATGATTTCCACTGTGATACACTGATGGTCTTTGAAGAAAAAATTTCTTCATCTGCACATTTGCTAATAATTGCACTCTTTAGATGTAGGACAGAAGCCATACAATTCAGTTCAATATTCCATCTTGTGTCAACAGATTGGCGTAACTGTCAAAAATTGATTCCTTGACCGTCTGATTCTGATTCAAGCAACTCAGCTGCAACTGTTGACTGGTGAGTTAAAGAAGCCAAATCTTTGCATGTTTGCAACGCATCATCCATTTCAGCAGTCATTCCAAATGAGTCTCGAACTGCACATTGCAAAATATGATTGTTGCACAAGTATTGGTCAAGGCGCTTTGACAATTTGACTGCAAGTTTCATGTTTCTTGCCTGGTCGTTCACGCAGTACATTGGCAAATCAGCAGGCAAATTTAGTTCTTCTAAGAAAAAATCCAGCTTTCCTTCAATTAAGATACCTGTGTGTCGGTCTGAGAACTGTTGGACATGGGGTGTCCAGTGATGTAGTCTCGAATTTTCGTCAATAGCATGAAAATTCCAAGAGATGTAGCTGTCCTGAGCTCTAGAAGTCCAAAGGTCAAAAGTAAATGCAGCACTTTTTAGATTTGGCGTAATCACCATTATTATGCTCTTCATTCCAGCTTGAACCTTTTTCTTCGACTGCTGAAAAGGATGCCAGATCAGTGCAAAAGTAATCCAGCATTGCAGAGTCAAACTATTTTTAAATGGAATTGTCTTTGTCATATTTGGACTTTGTTTCAAGCATTTCGACCATGGTTCGTTGTTTCTTCTTAGCAGGAGGAAGAATAGAGTCATCAGTTTTTTCAGAATACTCAACGTAATCTTGGCTGTGTTTTTTTTCGAGGTGACGATGAAGTCCGCTTGTGTTTCCATCTTTTGTTTTCAAAGACTTTTTGCACGCCTTGCATTCAGCACCGTCACTTGTTTTTTGAAAATATCTCCAGATTTTGTTTTTTCTTGGTGACATTTTTGATCGTTGAAATGAGGCAAGAATATTTCTTTTCAATATGAACAATATGTGTAAGTTGAATTCCACTGGTAAACTAATGAAATTAAGTTAGAAGTGCACCATTTTATACAAAAAGTTTTTGTATTTAAAATCTAATTAAAATTATTTAAAATCTAATTAAAATTTTTTAATTAGATTTTTTTTAAAAATCAAATTAAAAAATCTAATTAAAAAAACAAGTTAAATTTTTAATTAGATTTATTAAAATCACTGAGTCAAAATATTAATTAATTAAAAAACAAATTATTAAGCATTTTCTAAATTATAATAATTTTTAATTTGGAAAATAATATAATATTTAAGTCTCGTTCTACTTCTCGCGAGAATTTTCTATTTCTCGTTTCTCACGAGAAGTCCCATTTCTCACGAGAAACGAGAACGAGACGAGATCTCGCTAATGGTTATGTATTAGTATTGCACCAAGTAATGTTAGTTTAATTACGATCACAATGGGAAAAGAAAAAATATAAGAGTTTTAAAAAAAGTTTTACCCAATAAATCAGACCAAAACTATTTAAGATTTTACCTTTGTAATATAGAGAGATCATACTTTGTATGATCTCGCCATATTACATATTTGTCAGAGTACGCTGAATTTGGTTAGGCTTTTTTATATCAAAGTCCTCATTAGTTTTGGAACTTTTAAAGGAAAAAATTAAATTTTGTTTCGTTCATGATAGTATACTAACAATTGTTACTAGTATAGTTGCAAAAATTTTGTCAGTAACTTTAATTAAAACATAATATAATTTTTTTAATCATAATTAAAAAAAGTATATTATATTTTAGTTGAAGTTACTGACAACTTGTTTTCTCTAGACCATTCAGCAAGACGTAGGATTTCTTTGTTTTTGATTTAAATAACATTTTTATATCAGTATGAGAATAAAATAATAGATTTTTATCATCAGCAAACATAATTGTGACTAATATATTTTTATATAGTATGGAGATTTGTAATTTGAAACACAGGTATCATTATCAGATTTGTTCAAATCATTAGTATATAATATAAGTAAAAGTGATTGTAGTTAGACCCTTGCAGATCTTCACAAGGTATTCATATTGTTAGCTTTCCTACATTTATAAATATTATATTCTGTCTATTTGACAAGTAGCTCTTGAACCATTTAAAACATGTATACTTAATACCGTAGTTTTCTGGTTTGGTTAACTAAATATAATGATTGACCGAGTAAAAAGCCTTGCTAAAATCAATAAAAACACCAAAAGTATAAAAATTTTCATTAAATGATTTAATAATATAGTAACCAAGATAAACTATGACCTGATCAATAGACTACCATATTTTAAATCCAGAGAGTTTATTATAAAGGATGAGGTTTTTATCTAAAAGTGATAAAATAAAGATTGTATTATCTTTATATATACATTATATGTTCTACTAATTTTGAAAAGTAGAGTAATATGGAGATAGGTCTGCCATTACAGGTCGCGTTTCCTGATTTTAGGACTGGTATCACCCTGCAAGTTTATTAGTAAAGATTCCTTGTTCTCAAGAAAGACTAAATATATGAAATAGCAGAGTTTTAAATAGGGCTGTACCGGATTTCGGCCCCGGTTTTGGCCGAAATCCGTCCGTTTTTACAAATCCGGCCCAAATCCGGCTCCGGCAAAAAGTTAGCCAATCTGGCAAAATTTTAGTCGGATTTTTGAATTTTGGTCAGACATTTATTACATTTTTTTGCCCGTGATTACATGTCTATTTAATATTTTATTTATACAAACCAATGTTCTTTGTGATTCTATATTCTATTAACTCTCTGTTTGTAATGGTACATGTATTTACATTTCTTTACAATTTAATTAGCTGAGCCTAATTTCAAATAATAACTCAACAATAAATTTTGAAGGGAATCACACGATATTCTTAAGTGAAAAAACACGATAGAGTCTGAAGTGAAGACACAAATGTGGTTAAATATACATTCAATAAAGTTACAGTACAGAGGGTATCAATGCAAGATGGAAGTCAATCTGAGCATGCTGAGCAGTAGATTGACAAAATTTAAGAAAACCCAGCAAAACATGCCCGGCTGGGTAATTCTTCTACATCATCATTATTACTCTGACAATGTATTGTTGATAAAATTGTTCAAACAACGTCCTCTGGAGGCACAGCACATAAAGAACAATTACCAACATGCATCAACACTCAGCTAAGTCAGCATCTGGTAGAACCAGAAATATAGAGACACACTGAGCTCTAACGATAGTGGCTTGCATTTATTTGGGTGGTGCCCCACCGACAAGTATACCATCAGAACGTTTGTTCAGTGTTGCTGGGGAGATCCTCAATGATCATCATAGTTCACTCCCGACATATAATGCAGCTCGCTTAATTCTCTAAAGTGCAATTCAAAACTGATCAAAGATATTTTAGAAAAGTAACTGAAACTGAAGTTACTTTACTTCACTTTCAAATTGAAAGTTTCAATAGTTTATCAATTATTTTGTTATTTTATGATAAGTTATGTAAAATTGTGCCCTTCTATTTTAATAATGACAATGAAGTTTAACAGAAAATAGTTGTCACTTGGTATTGAGAATGGTAAACATAGTTGACCATTGTTAATATCAAGTAGGGATGTACAGGATTTTGGCTACTGTAATTTTGTTTTGATATTCAGCTTCGGCCGAATTTGTCAATAGAAATCCGGCAAACCCGGCTCCGGCCGGATTTGAAAAAATTAAATCCAGTACAGCTTTAGTTTTAAAACAAAATATTGATTTAATTACTATATTACAGTTTAGATCATCAACTTTATGACTTTTATTTGGTTTTGTTAAATTTACTACAATTAAATAGCTCTTTTTTAGCTAGCTTACTATTGTCTATTATATTAATGTTGTAGTATGTTAGACATGATAGGAAGTTAGTTTTACTGATTTTTAATTTCGATCCCAAAGTTGGGCTTGCATTAACAAATGCATCAACAAATAAATGGAAAATTAAAGACTCATTAGAAGTTTTACAGTTATCTATAAAAGAGTTTACTTATACTTTTTTCCTATAACCTCCTTCATTTTGTGATTTTTGATCATTATTTTTATATTTAAGTAATTGGTTCGAATAATATAATTCTTTAGTAGACTAAAAATACAATATTTAACAATAATAAACAAAGTACAAAATTTATAAACGTCTTCTTGAGACAGTCTCAAGAAGATGTTTTAAAATTTTGTATTTTGTTTTGAGTCCAGTCACAAATGGCTATTATCATTCGTGTCTAAATTACGAAATATAACTATCATTCGTGAATCAGTCACAATTTAATTCGTGACTCAATCGCTGTTTCAATAAACTTGCACGAGTAATATCAGCCCTAAATTAACTAGTTGATGTTCTTATTTTATTTCTTTTAATCAAGTTCTCATTTTGAATTAAAAAAGGAAACTAATTTGTTATTTAAACTATCTGCAATTGTAGAAATATTAAATTTACCTCGTTCTCGTTTATTCTACAGTTGCTCTCAAAGCTTCTTACAAGTGTAGCTTCTTGTCAATGTAGATATTTCCTTTTTTAAACATTTGCATGTTTAAAATATCTACTTTATCGTTATAATTTAATTTTTTAACGACGATGATTTTAACGACGACTGTTCGGATTTATTTTAACCCATCGATTCTCAAGTTTTTCCTTCTTGATCAGTTTCCAATTTCCTAACCTTAATTATTGTCTTGCATTTTTCTGCTTGTTTCTTCCTTTTATTTAACTACTTTAAATTTATGAATTCCTCATTAGCTTGAATAGTTTTAAGAAAATTGCTGCAATTGGCTGCAAAGGACATAACTTTTTTACTCGTGGTATCTAGTGCAATAGAATAGAAAACCTTTTCACGATCCTTTAAAAGCTTTTTATGTTTCTTAGTATCATTTTTTTGTAGCATTTTGAAAATCATCTTTAAATCCATTTCAAATTTTTAACACAAATAATTAATACAATTTTATAAAGCAAATATAGAAAAGAATATATTATCTACAAAGGCACATATTTTGAATAAGCTCTTTTAGTGAAAATCTAATATTTTGGATAATTGTAAATAAGCAAAATATTGAAATTTTAAAAATGATATTCAGAAAAGTTTTACAAATGGAAATAAGCAGAAGCAAATCTTTGGATCTCATAATTTTAAAACTTGGCTTTAAAAATTTTATACCTGAAGTTCAATTTTTGCTCTGGTTATGTACTTAACTTTGTTAAAAAGTGTCGTAAACCACCTAAAATGCTTTTTCGTCATACTCTGCTAAAAGGCACCTTGAAGACGTCCTAAGTCCGTAGGATGTCTTTAAGACGCTCAACGAACGTTCTGTGCTCCATGGTTTACACCAAATTAATTGCATATTCTCAATAGCTCACCTGCAAATGATCTTTGATTACTTATACAGGGCAACTTAGTCCGTTTAACCGAGTAACATATGGTTTCTCCTGTTTTTTAGTTAGTCAGTTCAGATTGTTTAGTAGCCTAATAAATAAGTGATACTTTCATTTGAAATTAAAGTCTTTTTTTTTATGAAAAAAGAAATTTGAAAAAAAAAACTACTAGGAAAAATAAAAAGTTAACAAAAAACAAAGTTACCTAAAAACTACTAAAAGCTATTTTAAACGTGTACTTCTTTATATTTATATAAGATTAAAAAAGGAGCTGTGATCTTAGGGCTGTGTCGTGCCGTGGAATTTGGGAGAAAAATCTTTACAGTAATTATATACCAAAACACATCAAACTATCTGTTAAAAATTTAATAAGTAATTTTAATATTCATTTTAAAATCATTTAAACAAAAATTGATTTTTGGTGGAATGCAAGAAATGAACTTGAAATTTGAAGCCATACTTCAAAAATGAAACTCGACTTAAGTGTATCCAAAGAGCAAACTTAAACTCAAGCTATTCTTAAAAACCGACTTCAACTTGAACTGAACTTGTACTTGTACCTAAAAAACGAGTTTTCAGGTCGTTTTTTAAAGTTTGGTACAGACCAGACTTGAAAGCAAACTTGAAAAAAAAAAACGAATTGACATTATGTTTTTGTAAATATGCTATAAAGAGTGTTATAAAGAACTTTCTACTTTAAAAATATGCTTGTCAATTTACTCATTTTTTAGGTAAAATGCTGATGGAGCAATATATATATATATATATATATATATATATATATATATATATATATATATATATATATATATATATATATATATATATATATATATATATATACAGTATACGTACATTTTACCAGTACATCAAATGTCAATTGCATAACCGTTTTATGCTACTGGTTCATTTCAGGTGAGAAAGTATTAAGGTAAAAGTATAAGTATATATTATCACTATTATTATATTTTCATAACTCATAAAGTTACACCAGATTGCCAATTGTGCCTGCAAATAATTCAAGAATAATTTTCAGCAGAGCGAGTAATGAAATAATTTAAATATAGTAAATATATATTCTGGCAGTGACTTGGTAGTGTGAGAAAAACAGTTTTAATTGTGTATTATAATATTTATTTATTTTTATAAAGTATTTTCCGGCAGTGGTTAAAAAACGAAGACATTTGAATAATCTCAAAATTATTTGCCGGCAAATTATCTATTGCGATATAATACCTCTATAGTAATATATATATATAATTATATATATCATCTATACAGGGGTGGACTGAGGCTTGAAATCGGCCCGGGAATTTTACATTTGTCCGGCCCAATTAAAGAAAATGAAAGAATAGAAACGGGTTAAAAATTGATCAAACCTGATAAAATATTCGAATTCTAATTAGTAAAATTTTGAGGAAAAAAATTGGATAGCCAAATTATTTGAAAAAAAAAACTAAACCCAAAGTTGATTAAATGCTCCACCTGGAAAAAAAAAACAAATAGAAAAACGCGGCTAATAAAAGTGAATTTTATTTTAAGAATGTGATTAAAAAGATACCAATACTATTTTAAAATCAAGCAATTAACAGTTTTTTAAGCACTTGTTAAAGCTAGCTCGTCAGTTATTTTGTCTGCATCTATGTGCATCGAAATTTCTTTTCTGTGTTCATCATCATGAATGATTCTATCTTGAGTCATGGTGCTCCGCAAACGATTGTTAATGAATTTTAAAATGGAAAAAGTTCTTTTGCGTGCAACTTGCGTAAATGAAAGCGACAAAATTTACTTATACGCTAAACCAATTCTTGCATATGCTTCATTTACTAAATTATATTAAATCAAAACCAGGTAACAGAAAATGGTGCAATTTTTTCAGGCAACACATGACTGATGAAAATTATGTCTAAGTTCTTAAACATTTTCTAAATTTTCTATCTCTATATCATACGTACTCAAAACGGAGTCTTTAATGCTATCCCTGTTCCAAATGAAACTGGTAAGCTCTGTACGTAAATTTTCTGTTGTTGCTTGTTCATCAAATGGCAATAGATGTTTACTCAACTTTTCACAAGCGGTAGTTAGTACATTTTGAATTTTAAACTGTTCAAAGTTTTTAGGGCTTAAAAGAGAGAAATCAGCATAAAACTTTTGGCTTCTTTGAAAACGCTTGTTCATGCTTTCTATGATGGTTTTATTTATTACGTCATGAACTTTTACTTTATAAGAAGTGAGAATATCAAGAGGAGCTTCAGGTTGGATTTTACCATCTTCATCAGGAAATAGTTTTTTCTTTCAGATTCTCTTTTCTGGCAGAGTACTTTCTGCTTCCAAATCATGTAAATCAAGTTTTTCATTAACATTACTGACAAAATTATTCGTACAGCCAATACAGTATCAAACTCTATTGAATAAGTTTTTAGTTTTTCTGTAGTTTTTGTTACAATGTTATAAGCAATCAAAATGTCTATATTAACGGTTTGCAAATATTTCGACAGTGGTGTTGTTGACTGAAAAATACGTAAATATATCTGTGCAGTTAAAATTTTTTCAAATATCAGGAATACATCTTTGAAGCCTTTCGTCTTTACACGAACATCAGGTATAAAGCTTAAATTGTTTTTGATCTGAAACAATGTAACTATTAGTTTATCTTATAAAACAGAATCTGGATTTGCAAATTCGCCAAATATTTTTGTAAGTGCAGCATCATTTGACCGCCAACGTGTTTCACCAATAGTTGAAATCCTACGATGGTGTTCGTCATTTTGATTTTTCGCCAAAAAAATGTCCATTCTCTGATATGATCCACGAATAAAAACTGCTACGTCGTTCAATAAATTAAAGTGTTAACACTAATTTAAATTAAACTTGTTAATTAGATAAAAAAAAAATTAAATTAAAAAAATTAAATTAAAAAAAAAAAAGTAAGTAAATTAAAGTGTTAATACATAGTGAAATACTAGAAAGCACGGTACTACAAACATCTGACATAACCAAATTAAGAACATGAGCATAACACCAAACATCTATTTGGTTTGGATTTTCTTTGAACATCCATGCTGCGAGTCATTTGTATTCTCCATTCATGCTAGTAGCTCCGTCTGTTACATTACCAACGCACTTTAATACATCAATGTTCAATGTACGCACAGTTTGCGACATTATACTTGATAAATATTTCCCAGTAGAAGATTTGCATGCAACCATTGTCAATAACATTTCATAAATTCGGTCAGTTACATATCTAACGACAATTAAGTATTGATCCTTAGTCGTTATACCTTGTGTTGTATCTATTTGCAGCGAAAACATACCAGCAGCTTTAACTTCTTTGGCAATGGTTTTCTGTATCAAGCGACACATAACTTGAATTAGTTTGTGATTGTGTTCTTGGAGAGAAAATTTACCATGGAACCTCTTCCAGTACTTCCTGTTTCTTTTCGTTTTGCACTTTTCTCACTGCAAGTATTTATATGCTCTTTTAGGCAGACGTTGTATTTACTTACAAGCAACACCATTTCTAAAAAGTTGCCATAATCAAGTGATTTATCTAACAATGTGTATGCCGCTTCAAACTCCTGTCTTCTGTAACTCAGACCACGTTTACCAACCAGCTTTATGATTTCTATCACTTGTAACAACACCTGATGTCGCTTTTGAACTTGTTCTCGTCGTACTTCTAATTGTGTGGAAAACAGTATGTTTTGAACATTAGATTTTGAAAAATATTGGAAATATGCTTCTGTTGATTTGTTATGGCATGTTGATTTCATCATGTTCTTCTACTCTTTGATGAATATGTTTTCTATCTGTCATTCCTTTTAAAAAAAAAGTTTAATACGTCAATCGAAGAAAACGCTAAGCATATTTCTGTAAACATATTGAACAATATAATGCATTATCGTCCTGAGAATAAGATAACCATTTACGGTTCGGACCATTATGTTGCTCAAAAGATTTCATAATAATCGGATCTGCAACAGTTTGGACTGAATGAACTTCAAAAAAATTTTTAAGAAGGGTAGATGGTGGATAAGAAGGGTTAATGGTGGATGGTGGATGAGAAAACCAGATGTTCTTCTGCTTGATCAACAACAATATCAACAATATGTTCGCTTACGGTTTCTATGCAGTTAGTGTTTGGATCAATTTGTCTCTGAGTGTGAGTCTCATTTTGAATATATGTTGACAAACTTTCAACTGCTACCTCTGTTGTACTTAATACTTCATCAACTACTATAGTACAACATGCACTGTTTCTGTGAGTGTTGGTATGTGATTAATATTCGAGGTGACCAGAGCCTGTTCAGCGTTTTCTATATTTTCATGAGCTATGCTTGTACTGGAATCTCTTTTAGAAATGCAATCACTTATTTTGAGACATTTATTAGCTGCTGATTAAATCAGCTTTGTTTTTTATTGCGTAATTTTTCAGCTCCTCTTAATAGACCTAATTTAGGCCGGCTCACTGGCCCAAATTCATACCGGTTCACCGGGAATTCTACCGATACTCCCTGGGACCAGTCCACCACTGCCTCTATATAATATATATATATATATATATATATATATATATATATATATATATATATATATATATATATGTAAAATTATAATGATAAAAATAGTTTTGAAGCACCTAAAAGATATTTTTTTGGGAAAACAAAAAGAAATCGAAATAGAGACTCAATTTTTTTTATAAATATTTTACCTATAAAAAAATATAACGTAAATAATCAAAAAATATCAAATAAGAAAACCTTTTTTATTAATAAAGTCAATTATGAACTCAATCAGAAAAAAATCTTGTGAAATAAAAATTCTAAAACATAGAATAAAACAAAATATAGCTAAAATAAAATAATCCTTAAAAATTGTTTTTTAATGGTTTTTCTAACACATAACTTAGTCGATTTTTTTAAAAAAAATTTACTATAAAGTCATGTTCTTTTTGATATTTGTTTAACTTTTTTGGTATTTCTGGTACTTGTTTTCTAATAATTTTAAAAAAACCTTACTTCAAGTATGACCTTCAGTGACTCGTTTGGTATAACTATATAATAATATTTATAATGTAAATTGCTACATGGAAAGAAAGCTAAGTTTGCTTTGAACCAATAGTTTTATCCTAAAAAAATATAATTATAGGAAAACCTTAATAAAAGTTTTTGAAAAATTTATAATATGGCATTATCCCCATAAAATGCTAAAATAAAACTAAATGATTTTTGTGGAAATATTTGCAGAATGTTTTCAATCTCCTATCATGGTATTAGAGTTTGATTAAGCCAGTTTTGCTTCTTCTTTTTGCTTCTTTTGCTCTCTTTTATTATTTATTTATTTTTTTTATTATTTTTTTTATTTTGCCGTTAAATAATATATACAGTTTCGAAGCACATAAATAAAAATAAATATTGGCGGGGCAAGAAGAAGACTAATTTAGCGTTATCACCAAGCCCTATTCTCACGTATTTACAAAAACCGTAATATTTAAATATCTATAGTTAAAAAACTTTTTATTAAAAAAAAAATAATAATAATAATAATAAAAATGACAAAGTAAAATAGATAACAATTCCTTGTCTTTTAAAGAAAAACTTAAAGAATAAAAATTTAAAGAAAGAGTAAGATCAAGTGAATAAGAAAAAATAAATAAGATATTATCATTTGCTTAAATCTTAAAAATTTAAAGTAAGATTTAAAAATAAAAAGTAAATAAATTAATATTCACCATAGAAATAACATAAATAAATTAGTCTACTTCTTAGACATAACGTAAATAAATTAGCAAACGTCATATAGGTAATACCATAATTAAGATAATAAAATTTTTAAACTGCTCTATACTAGTTTTACGTGTATTTACAATTTCGGGAAACATTTTCCTCAAGTAGGATCCACGATAAAGAACTGAATATGAAGTTGGTTTTGAATTATATTTTGGGACAACAAAGTTGTTACATGAAAATTTTGTTGCATATTTATGAACTATTTTGTCAAAATAGGATTGAAATATTTTAGGAGATAATCCTATATTTGTTTTATACATGAACATTAAAACTTGGTGTAAGTTGATTTTATATATATTTAATGCTCCAAGTATACGCAGAAGAGCTTCACAAGGTAGAGTTCTATTAGCTCCAAAAATTATTCTGCACGAGTGTTTTTGTTTACAGTACAATTTTTTTAATTTTGTATGGTTTGTACTTGCCCATGCAATATTGCAATAAGTTAAATAAAAATAAATAAAAGAGAAATATAAACTTTTTAAAGAACTGCTGTTTAAAAATGGTTTAGCCCTATATATCATTGCTAAATTTTTTGATATTTTATTTTCAATACTTTTTATATGTAAACTATAACGTAAATGTTCATCTAAGATCACGCCTAAAAGTTTACTGAGTTTTCTCTTTTAATGTTAGTGTTATTGATTTTTTGATTTATTAACTTTATAGAACAAAATAAATTTGGTTTTATCCACATTTAGAGAAAGTTTATTACTTTTGAACCACTCATTAACTTTCAATAATTGTTCGTTTATTGTTTCAAATAGTGTATTAATATCACTGTGGGAATAAAAAAGATTGGAGTCATCTGCAAAAAGAATACAATTTAATAGGTCTATTGCTAAATTTAAATTATTATTATACACTAGGAACAACAGTGGTCCTAAAATAGAGCCCTGGGGAACCCCACAAGTTACGGCAGTCGGAAATGTTTGTTTTTGTTCATAAACTATAAATTGTTTTCTATCGGTCAAATAACTTTTGAACCAAAGTAAATTGTTATTTTTACACCATAGTGTTCAAGTTTTTTTATTAGTATATTATGATTAACGGTATCGAAAGCTTTTGACAGATCAATGAAAACTCCTAAGGTAAAGTAGTTACTACTGAATGCACTTGATATTTGAACTACTAGTTCAATCATCGCATGCTTCGTTGAATTTTATTTTTTCAAACCAAAATGTTTTGAATACAGCATGTCGTTTTCTGATAAGTGATTAAAAAGTCTATTGTACATTATTCTCTCAAGTAATTTTGAAAAACAAGGTAAAATAGATATTGGCCTATAATTAGAGATATTTGAGTCATCTCCGGACTTAAATATCGGCGTGATTCGTGCAATTTTTAGCTTTTCAGGGACGATACCTGTTTCAAGTGAAAGATTAAATATATGAAATAACGAGGGTTCTATTATATTATATACTGATTTTACAACATTAACGTTAATTTTATCAAATCCAGCACTTTTGTTAGTTTAAAGGTAAAAAGAGGCGGTTTGCAAATCAATTAGTTTTAAATTAGGTTCATCCATAACTTTATCGTAATTTTTTAAATAAGATTCAAATGGTGTTAAATTCATAGGAATTTTTTATGCCACTTTCGGACCAGTATTAGTAAAGAAGTTGTTTAGTTTTTCAGCAAAAATTGATTTATCATAAATTGTGTTTTTATCAATTGTTATTTTTTTTGGCAGAATGTTTCTCGCATAATTATTTTTTCCTATTATTTCTTTAATTACACTCCATGTTTTTTTAGTGTTTCCGGTGGCTTTACATAATAGCTTTGCATAATAAAGCTTTTTTGCGTTCCTTTTTGTTTTTTCAATTATATTTTTATAATTTTTATATATCATTTCGTTTTAATAAGTTTTTTTTTCAAGTACTTATCATATAACTTTTGTTTTCTTTTTGAAGCTTTTAGTAACCCGTTAGACATCCATGGAGTTAAAACATTTTGGTTTTTACAATAATTTTTTTTTCAGGAAATGCTTGATCATATTGCTTACAGAATTGATTTAAAAATAGATCATATGTGTTGTTAACGTCATGTGACTGCAATACCAAACTTCAATCAACGTTGTCTTTTAAAAGATTTTGAAACTTTTTTACCGAGTTTTCATTGATCTGTCGCCTAAATATAATGGATTGAGAAGGAATACTGTCAAGTAATATATTGTTAGTACCTAGAAATGTTGGGAAATGATCCGATAAGTCAGTTTTGATTATGCCTGTGTAAAGACGGTTATTAAGTTGGTAATTAGTTATTATATTATCAAGAAGTGTAGAAGAGTTGTCAGTCACTCTCGTTGGCTTGTTTATTGACATAATTAAATTATTTTGAAGAAGAGTATTTATAAAATTGTTAACATTATAATTGGAAGCATGGTTTATTAGATCTATGTTAAAATCCCTAACTAAGTATTTCTAAGACTTCGGTTTTTATTTATATTTGTTAAGAATGGTTTAAGATGAGTTTGAAATTTTTTTAAGCTTGTAGATGGAGGTCTATATGTGGCATTTATAATTATTTTTTTTTGTGGTTTTATTTACTAATTCAATGCATAATGACTCACAATCTTTTTCATTTACACAGAGATTGTGACGTAAATTATAACTAATTGAGTTGTGAACAAAAATACATACACCCCCACCAACACCAAAACCACGTGGTTGATGAACTGATGAATAATTAATTAGTTCAAATTGGGCATTTGTTTCACCACGCTTACACCAAGTTTCCTTTAGACAAATAATTTTAAAATTGTGTTTTAATTCATCCAACAAATACCTAAGATTTTCAAAAATTTTATTTTAACTTCGAATATTAATGTTTAAAATTGAAAAACTATTTTTATTTTTTTGAAGATATTGAGAAGATTCAATAACTGTATAGTATTGGCTTCCAAATATTTTTTGATTAAAGTTGTTAGAGTCATCGACGTCATTGAGTGCGACATTTTCATCTAGAAATTTAATTATAAAGTTTTCCTCCATTTTAAAGTAACACATATAATTAAACGCAAAAATAGTTAATAAAATTGTTAGGAATAGTTAAAAGAAAAGTAATAAACCAAACTCTTACTGACACGGATTCGGGATTTCTTTCGTTTTCTTTGACACCCACTCGCGTACAATCAGCTTATCATATGATATGTATGCAAATTTACCCAGCTGCCGCTCAATTTTTATTTTTTCTCTAAGATCTTTTCTTATTAAGTTCGTTTCGAAGCAAAAATCTTCGTTTATGTAGATATTTTCACCCTTTAATTTAGAAGAATTTTTTAAAATTTCTATCTTATCTTTTTTGTCTAATAGCTTAATAATAATTGTGCGTGGTGTTTTTGCATCTCAGCGTCCACTACGATGCGCTCGTTCAATTTATACATTTTCCACCCCTACAGTCTCCTCAAAAAGTTTAATCACTTTTATTTCACTTTCAGACCATGTTTCATTTTCATTTTCTTTGATGCCATCAATCTTAAGGTTATTTCTTCGTGACCAATCCTCAATTTCCCTAAGTTTTTTTTTAAAGTCAATAAACTCGTCGTTTCTATGTGCTTCGGTTTTACAAAATCTTTTTTTTTCAATAGACTCAATATTATCTTTGACTTTATTTTCGATGAGTTCCTCGTGAAAATTTAAACTTTCGTTTATATCAAATACATCCTTTTCCAATCGTTTAATTTTTTCCCCTGCTGTCATCAATGTTTGTTTCAGCTTTTTGTTGTCGGTCGCTCGTTATTTTTGCGTTCGCACTGATGAGTTTAAGAATATTTTCTTCTTGTTGTTTTATTAGTAATACTATATCTTTTTTGTACTCTGCAAACATTTCCTTGAACATTGTTCAAATTTCACTAATGGTTACTGCCATATTTAATAATTAATAACAACTTGTATATTTACTTTTAAATTTGTATTATAAAAAAAAAAAAAAAAAAATTCTTCGATCAATAAAAACACGTCTGTTCACCGTAAAAGTAAATGCGGAATTAAAATTCAAAAAATAGGTAAGTTTATTCAGTTGGAAATAATTGTTTACATTATTAACCAAATAAATGCGAAGAACTTTTTCTCTTAATCATCTCTTGAATCAAATGGTCACACTTATCACCTTAATGATACAAGTCAATCCACTGTTAAACATCAAAACCACTTGCTGACCACTCACTCTCATTTATAGTCTTCTACAGCTTGTTGTCCGGACAACATTCTTGTCGCAGTTTTACAGATGTGTTCTCCGGAAAGTTCTTCATTGGTCACTATACTATTTAACAAGTGTTTAAATAAATCTAGTTTTCATGTCTTGCAAGAAACGTTTGTTTACTAGAAACTTTTACTATTGCTTGTGTTCGCCACAATCAATTTTTTTTTAAATATTTCTTTTTCTTTTTTGATATAGATTTATTTATATAGATTTATTTATTAAAGTTTAAATTATTGTTAAAGGATCAAAGTCTTATATACACTTTTTTCTTCACTTTAGTTATAAATTAAACTTCACTTTACTTATAATTTAATAAAACAACAGCTGGAACATTGAATCGTCACTTTGAAATTTTTCTTATCTGAATAAAGTGCTGCTTTGAACTTTCTTCTTTTGTTTGCATTGACAAATTACGATTTGAATCGGGCTAAGCATACACCACTTTTTTTTTTACTGGGGTTTAAACTTCTTCAACATCTCAGTTGCCAAGCATATGTTCATTCTCTAAATTTTTGCTTGCTCTTGCTGTTTCTTTTTCTCTTTTACTTCCGTCAGAATAGGTACAACTTGATCTGACGTCACAATAGATGCTGATTGAAGTTCTTACGCTAAAGTGCAAACTTTATAAAAGAAAAGTATAGATTAATACAATAAAGAAAGCATATTTGAAAGACCATATTACTAAGTTTATAATATCGGATAAATAGTAAGATAAAATTAAAAAAATGACCATGACTAGCCTACATCTTTTTTGGTCGAAGAAAACCATTTATGGCTAATCATGACAAGACGAATATTGGACCTTTTTAGTTTGAAAGCTACCATTGGCAAAGGAGACATCATTTTTGTTGTTGAATTATCAGAAGAAGAAGAATGGCAATTAACTCCACTAATATAGGTTTTGGGAGAACTTGGATTTATGGATGTACTGGTTTGTGTCTCCATATGCCTATTTCGTACAAACGTTTTTTTTTAGGTGGCGATTACTAGCAAGGGGGTTATTTTGCTTCCAGTGATCGCTACCACCACCCTACCCCCACACTATCAAATTAAGCAACTTGTTCTATGTTTATAAGGTAATCCTGCATCCGAATAACAACCCGGGAAAGAAAAAAAAGCAATTGATGATAAATAATATGTTCTTTGTGTGATTATCCAAAAGCTTATCTATAACTTGTCATAAAACATTAGGGATTTAAAGGCAAAATTTTTTTACCAATAAATCTCGCACCTTTATTTTTAAATCTAACATCGTCAAACTTTTGTCAGTTATTAGGAAAACATCAGAGTTTATTTAGATACAATTTAAAAATTTTCCAAAAATTAGTTTTTGCTCTGCATTTTTTTTAGTGACCAAGTGGCGAAGACTAGATCGCATGGCGAAAACTGGGTGTTTTACCCTTAACAAACCAGGTTGTTCGAACGTTTGTCTTTTAAAGTTGATAAACATGCATTACAAGGTATGTCTTTGAATAAATCTTACACAAATAAGGTTTTATTTCTACATTTATTTTTTATGTATATGATGTTGTGATGTGTTATTTACTATGTGTTTATATGTGTTAAGGTTATATGGGTTAATATTTTGTAAGTGTTAATGTGTCATAATTGTGTAAATATCTTTTATATATGAAGTGTTTCTATGTTTGTTATCTGTAATAATATTACGTCTTTATAGTTTGTAAGTGGTTATTATGTTGTTTCCATGCTTTCAAAGTGTTGTGACTTGGCATTGTTGAAAGTAATAGTGTTTTCCTAGCCAGCTAAGCAGTGTACTGTAGCGTGTCCCAAAAAAAAAAATACCTCTCAAGCTTTTCCCATTCTCTAAGGTCTAAATGGGCTAAAAATACCACACAAAATTTTTTTGTCCCAGTAAAAGTGATATCTGTAAAATATCATTTTTTTTTTAAAATACAATTTTTTAGAAAAAAATCATGTATTTTAGAAATACTTTTGAAAATATATATTTCCAGTTTAAAAAATTAAATATTTTTGAGTTGTTTCTTTGTTAGGTCCTTCTTTAGCTTTTTGCTGTTGTCTCTGGCAACCAGCATGAGATTCTGTTTCATGTTGTCCAACCTGTAGCCTCCAACAAAGTCCTGGATTAGTCGGATATTCCTTTCAGCGCAGTCATTGACACATTTAATAGACTTCAAAAACCTTTTAAATATATCAAATGTCTTACTGGCATCTCCGCTGATCCACTTCTCCACCTCTTCAAAAGGGATCTCACATACCTTAAACGAAATCTAGCTCTGGGAACCTACCAGCTCAGTAAGCTCTGTTGACCTGCTAATAACCGGTAGCTTTGGTTTCCCCATATGAAACTGGTCAGGGACATTACACTTGACGAACTTCTCCAACATTTTCTTCTTCACCTCGTCATCGATATCACCGTCAGCTAGGGACAAAATAACTAAATCTTCTGTTAAATACCAAGCATGTCGCTGCATGCTGGAAAGAAGGGCCTATTTTGGGTAGTGGTCCTTTATGTCAAACGATGACTTAAAGGCAGC
Organism: Hydra vulgaris; assembly: GCF_038396675.1. Classification (NCBI taxonomy): domain Eukaryota; kingdom Metazoa; phylum Cnidaria; class Hydrozoa; order Anthoathecata; family Hydridae; genus Hydra; species Hydra vulgaris. The sequence continues at coordinate 27,222,384 of NC_088925.1, read as the reverse complement.
CAAGTTAACTTGTCCACCATACAGGATTTTAAGAACTAGGGCCCATAACATACAGAAACAAAGAATGCCGCTGTCTTTACCATCTTCTTCTCTTCCTCATTCATCACCTGAGCTACCTTCTCAGTTATCCTCACGGTCAGCAGCTATAAAACATCCACCATGAACCTTTAGAATAAAGTATTATTATTATTAAATATGTAAGAAAAACTTGAAAATGTACTGTCCCCTAAACACAAAAATTATTAATAAAATACTATAAATTATTGATATTGATACTATACCTGGCTTCATAGCAGGCTCCAGGTTGATAAAAATGAAATCCTGACACATTTCTTCCCAAATAGAAGACAACTAGCTTACAAAGTTTCTTGTAGTCCTCTCTGTTAAATGTCTCTATGGTCAGTGCTCTCTTGCCAAACTCCAGGGCCTCCCTTGCAATATTGTACAAGGATGATCCAACCTGTAGCTCATTCCAATTAAACCTAATGATCTCCTCCATCTTGTATACCTCCTCCTTGATGTCAAGCCAGGTTTTCTGCAGTCTTACATAGAGTGCTCTCCTTGGCCCCTTTGTTTTCTCACCAGTAAGAGCCTCCATAAAATGAGAGATGTGTAACTCCAGCATGTGTCGCCCGCATAGAAACCAGAGTAAAGGAATGTTGTGGATGTTTGTGAGGATGGTAATAGACCCAACAAATACTCCAGTGTTGGTAGCAGTGGTGTCACAGCGTATGGCAAAGATCTGATCAACAATATCGTAATATTCTAGGAGATTTAAGATTACATCTGCCTGGTCATTTCCCTTGGAACTTTCAGCTTGAACTACTCCTAGGAGAATGCCATTTGTGTCATCGATATTAGGAGATGTAACACTGATTTCAATCCTTTCAACAGTAACGGTAATGTTCAGGTTCTCCTCCATCTCTTTGATCTGTTTGCTGTCAAAGTGCAGGACAAGCCTCTTTCCCTTCAAGGTTTCCATTATATCTTGTCTTATCTGGTCTCCTAGTAATTAAAATAACTTTATCAACTATATAATTCAATCTTTATTTATCCTAGTTTTACTTGATCTTTATTATTTTCAATAATTTTATATCCTACTATTTATTCTTACCTAGATCATCAATCTTCTTGAATCTCTTTGGATGAATGGAGCTTCTGGAGATAAGCACATCCTCAAGATTTACACCTGCTTTTTTACAGATTGCTGCAATGATTGCGGTTTGAGGTCAAATCCCGACCCTGTATCGAGCAGATACTTCAGAAGTACAATCCACCAGATCCTGAGCACTGATTCTTATTATTATCTACATAATAAACAGTTATGATATTTCTAATCTAATTGAATTCAGTTTGATTAAGTTTACTCAAAATTAGCACAACCAACTTTACATTTTAATACAATCTTTTATTTACCTTGCCTTTTACTATAGAATCAGAGTATTGGAGTAATTCATCGACATAAACTTCATCTGTAAAAATTACAGCTTCTGACTCGGATGCAGAAGAACCAGCATCAGATTCAAAGGAAGCCTCAAGTTCACTTAAAAATAGTTCCCAACTTTTTTGTCCTTTTTTCACTTCTGTAATCTTCATATACTTCATTCTCTGCCACCGATCCTGTCTGTTTTTAACAGATTTTTCAAATTCTTTGTCTACCTCTGTAGTAATATAAATTTTTTTATCTTCCTTTTGATCTAAAAAAAACTGAATATCTTCTGCCTTGACCATTTGGGAACGAAGTTGATCTGATTGGATCTTCTCCTCAAATTTCTTTACAGATATGTCGAGGAGCTTGCTGCTCTCCTTAATGAACTCTTCCTGTATCTTAGTGAACCTACCAATGCTCAAATCCCAGTTTAGATCTGTAAGTTGGATTAGTTTGCAATACTTAATGTGGAGCTTCAGAATCTTATCCCTGATTATACATAAAAGAAGTTTGTTAATTACATAAATATTGGTTATTTTTTGTTTATTTATATTGGTAATTAATTATTTATTTACTTATTTGTTTTTGATTTACTTATTTTTTTTATTTACATAATTAAAAATTACTTTATTTTCTACCTGACAGCAGCTCCAGAAATGAGATTTTCGCCAAAACCAGCCTTGTTCCACACATCCATTGCAAGAGAAGTAACACATTTATAGTTGGGATCTTTACAGGATCCACCCTTGCAGATAAGATCTTTGCCTGGAAAACGTTGAGGACAACAGGTTTTGTAGATTTAAATCTTAAAGTGTTGAAAGATTTGATAAGTTGTATATATCTGAGCACATTTCCAATGCTGGGGAGCTGGTTCTTGGGCAGCTGTTTGATAGGATACTTGAGAAGAAACAGTAGCCTTCTTGGATTAGTCTGTATCTTCCTCCTTTCTCTTTTATTCTTGTCTTTCTTACAATGACGGTCCATTTTAGAAATTACTATTAAATATTAAATTATATAACATACTTCAGTTTATCTATTCATTCAATTATTCATTAAACAATCATATTATTCATTGAATCATTTTTTAATTTTTAGCTATGTGTAAAATGCATTATGTAGCATAACAATAGAAGTAAACATGTATGTAGTACAAATCTCAAAAACGTGTGATATGATCAAATCGAGCGTAATTAAATTTACCTTTTTAATTGACCACAGACGACTTAAATTGGCATTTTATCACGCTAATAGTATTTTTAAACTATCATCACTAAGTTTATTAAAAACAAAATAAAATATAGCATCAGAAAAATTTCAAATTTATCAAACATTGACAAAATGGACATTTATTTTCAAAAAATCTTTTAAATTTTACAGATATCACTTTTTGACAACGGTTTTTTTTTTTCGTTTATTTTTAGCCTCAAGGGACATCAGAGAATGGGAAAAGCTTGAGAGGTATCCTCAAAAAAAAAAAGTGTGTTTCTGGGACACCCTAGTGTACTGTCATAATGAAACACATAATTAAGTCTGTTTGTTGTTATTGTAATCATAAAATGTGTAATGGCAAATAATTTATGCAATAAATTGTGCACTTGCAAGATTGTTATTAGTTAAAAAAATGTACAATAAACTCTGGATAACTTAATAACCCATAATAACTCGAACTAATTTTAAATTCTAGTTGAGCCTTTATTTATGGATTATACTCCCAATAACTCTTATATTCTCTAACAATCAAATTTCTTGGTCACTTGAAGGTTTGAGTTATTGAGAGTTAACTGTAATATGCTATTTGTTAATCTTAGTGATGTTATAGTTGTGACATTTTGTGTGGATAGACGACTTGGCTTACTTTCACATCGGTGTCTATTGTTAAAAATGATTATTGGGTAGTTTTATTACTGAAACTGACTACATCTGATCTTTCACAAAAAGCCAAGGGTTCAGTTTTATCTTAAAAGTTTATCTTATTGTGTTTTTATTTATCTTTAGCTTTGATTTTTTTATAAAGAATTAATTCAAACTTGCAACATTATTCTTGAAACTTTCACAAAAACGCACACAAAATAAAAAAAAACATTAGTCACATTTTTGAGTTTTTAAACAAGTTAACTGAGTACATAACACTTCAAGCTGCAAAAAGTGTTTTCGATAAGAATGTTGTTTCATTTTTTAGGTCAAATTCCTTCTCGTAATGTTGATCGTTTTCTGAAAGCTAAGCAAAAATAACAAAGGCTACATAATAATGAAACAATATTTCATATTGTTTTTATAAAGTACTTGTGACTTTTTTTATTATTATTTTTATTACTTTATTATTTACTTTATTATTATTATTTTTATGTTAAAAATAAAAAATTAATGTAATTTCGATATTTTTATTTTATCTCATTAAAAAAAATGGTTTTTGTTCTTACAAAAATTCTATACTTTTTCTCTTTGGAATTATTTTTTATGGGTATATTGGCTATTTTTTTTTTTTTTCTGTTATATTTTTATATGTGAATGGAAATGATTACAATCTAGATGGTTTCGATTTGATGTAAGTATAGCTTTTGCGCCGATTTTTGGCGTAAACAACTGCTTTAAAAATGTATTGATTCGCCAAAACCGGTATTAAAAACAGCTTAATTGAAAGAATTTGTTTAGAATTGCAGAAAAGTTTCTATAAGAAATTTCAAATATCTTGCAGACCAGATATTGTCGCAAAATATCTGGTTTGCAAGATAATCAATTAAATTGTTTATAGGGAAAACACTAAAAATCTTACTTTGGACTATAGAGACAATCTTTTAAAATTTTGTCTAAATATGTTTTTTTTACTCAAAGTTATGTTCTTTTCGGATTAAAACATGCTGTAAAATTTTTAGATCTTTTAATCTATATTCATGTCTAAATTGAGGACGTTTTTTAAATTAGCAAAATCCTAAAGTATATTAAAAGTAGTTATAAAAATTGTTTAAATTCTATTAAAACAAAAAAATATCTTACAAGCAAAAGTAGTTTGATTAAATAAAAATTTTTAATTAATTTAATTCAATTTAAAATCAAAGTTACGGATTGTCGAAGATAAGCTTTTTTCAAAAAATTACGATTTAAGTTTTACTAATTCTCCTTGACTACGCTGAGTAATAAGAATGTTAAAATTTTGTTATAGCCTTTGGGTTCGTCCATATATCATGTCACATTAAGGAGGAAAGAAATTTCTTGATCGATTTAATGTTTTTGTAACTCGCAATGGATGGAGTTGATATTTTTAATTTTTCCAAATGTTGTAACTATTGATTAAATTTCTCTTTTCTCTTTCTTCTTTATATTTCTTCTTTATATTTTCTCTTTTCTCTTTCTTCTTTATATTTGTTGTAGACAAGTTTGTATTGTGTATATCGTAGTGCTTTTTTAAACTCTTAGCAAATTAATCGATCAAAGTAGGCTCGTATAACTTAAACTTGTGCTAGTTACTGCAGCTCTTTTATTAGGTTGTAATTGTTCGATATAACCTTATTGTATCTTAGCGCTTGGCTATATAGTAAGATGCTTTTTTGATGGGTAGGGGGGGGGGGATGGAATGTAATACTGCTGTTGTATTAGTTGCCCTTTTGTATATTGTTGTTTCTAACTGTCTATCTAGCTTTTTGATAGTTGTTAGGTCCATGAAATTAATAGAATTGGTAGAATTATTAAAAGTAAATATGATCGTGGGGTGGATTGCATTCATAAATTCGAAAACTTGCGTTAGTTTCTCTGGAGGCCCATGAAAAATAAAAAATATATCATCTGTAAATTGTTTATAAAAAGAAATACAAATGGAAAATTGGTCAATTATTTTCTCATCAATTTTTCCCATAAATGAATTAGCATAGGGCGGGGACATACGTGTTCCCATGGTTGTTTCTGTTAGTTGTAAAAAGTGATCAGTCGAAAATTGAATGTTACTGTGGGTTAGGATGGTTTCTAATATAATGTCAATAAAAGCAATAGGTCGCCGTATTATGGGTCCGTAATATGGCGGTGCGTGCTCTCTTAAAATAAAATTTTACGGTGTCAATACCTTTGCGGTGAGGAATGTTTGTATACAAAGATATCACATCATCCGTGAAAAGGATGTAATTGTTGGTTTCTAGTATATAGGATTGAAGGAGTTTTGCTGGTTATTGTTCAGCAACAGGTTATATAAATTCTGTGATAAAGAACAATAAGTTTTCGATTGATCTGTCACAACCAGAAACATTTGGTCTTATGGCAATTCCTATCCTATGAGTTTTAGGAAGGCCATAAAACAAGAGTGTACGAAGGGGTGTTTTTGGACGTATGAACTCTGATGTTTTTTAATCAATCATATGATGAAAAGCCATATAGTTGAATAAGATTAACATCTCTCGCTACTTTTATATTTTTTGTTGGATCTTCTAGGAGTAGTTTGCATGTGTTTTTATCTGATAAAAGTTGAGAGATCTCCTCTTCATAGTCAGTTTTGTCTAAAATACAAATAGCCCCCTCTTTTGTTGGCCTTTTTTTATGGTAATTGTGGTATTAAACAATAGGAAGTTTAGTGCGGAAATAAGTTTAGGAGTTAAATGTTTTCATTTTTTGGTAATTGTGAGAAAACACGTGCGGTTATATCACATTCTACCAAGTTAAGATAACATATAATAGTCATCATAGGGGGACACCAGTTTAATTTTTTATGAAATGGGTGCCTCGCTATCTCTTCGGTCCCAAAATAGTTGTTGGAGAAGGATTATTTGAATCTTATAAAAGCCGTTATGTGAATATTAAGAGACGTCTTTGTAATTGAAGGAACAAAATTTAATCCCAAACTTAAAAGCTCTTGTTCACCATCTGTTAGGACGTGTTTTGATATGTTGGTTACTAATTTATTGTTGAATTGATGTAAAAAATTTGACTTAGCTTGAATAATTTCTTTTTTATATTGGCTCATATTTTTTATATAGCATTATTTTTCAATCGATCGCTAGAATTGGGAACTCTACCAGAACTTTGGCTCGAAGCAAACATTACACCGTTGTTTAAAAAAGGAGATCGCCTAAAGGCTGATAATTACAGACCCATCTCTTTAACCTCAATAGTATGCAAGCTAATGGAAAGTTTTGTCAGAGATACAATAATGAAACACCTTGTTGATAACAATTTAATAACCAAAGATCAACATGGTTTTATTAAAACAAAAAGCTGCATTACAAACTTGCTAGAAACATTAGATAAGCTTACTGATCTTAAAGAAAAAGGTATCTGTGCTGATATTGCCTTTTTAGATTTTGCAAAAGTTTTTGACTCACATAGAAGATTACCTCTCAAATTGGAGTCAATTGGTATAAAGGGGTTATTACTTAATTGGTGTGTGTCGTTTTTGAATAACAGAAAACAAAGAGTAATTCTAGGGAAATATGTATCAAAATGGGAAACTGTAAAAAGTGGAGTACCGCAAGGATCAGTTCTTGGTTCTTTACTTTTTGTAATTTTCATCAATGACTTAACACAGGGTTTAAATGACAAAGCTAAATTATTTTCAGATGACACAAAAGTGATACCAAAAATAGATAAAAAAGATAAAAATTCGCATAATAATTCCCTTCAAGATGACTTGGATTATCTCTTCGAATGGTCGACTTAATGGCTATTAAGCTTTAATAGTGATAAATGCAAAAATACTATGAAACTATTATACATATCACTCGTGCGACCTCACTTAGAGTATGCATTTCAAATATGGAACCCATACTATGCTTAAAAATGTTATTATATATTACTTAAAATAAATTAAATATATTATATATTACTTAAAGAAAGAGTCCAAAAACGAGCAACTAAAATTTGTTCCCAAAAGATGTTAATTATGAACATAGGTTACAAAATATGGAACTTTCAAAATTGGTTGATAGAAGGTTGCGAGGTGATTTAATTCAGATGTTTAGATTTCAAAACAATGTTGATAAAATAAACTGGCATAACGAGCCTGAAAGAATAACTAATACCGAGAGGGCGTGATCAGAAATTAAAAAGAAAATATGTAAGAAACTCACTTTCTAGGCATAATTTCTTCACTAACCGTTTTGTAGAATTGTTGGAATATCCTAGATCAAGATGTTATTATTGCAACTTCTGTAAATGATTTTAAAGACAAACTAAAACGTTTTAATGAAAAACGGCTGTTATAGTCTAACATCTACTGTCGTTAGACTCATTTTTCTAGGTAAAACAAGAAAACAGCATTTGATTTATATCATATTTATATTTGTATGATTATGTGGTGTTGTCGAAAACAATTTAATCAGAGTAAATGGTACAAAGCGTCATTTTTCGTTCAATTTTTTTTTTGTTAATCCTAGAGAAATATATTTTATCAAAGATGCCGCTGTTCAACAAAGCCGCTGCTAAACAAAAATAAAGACTACACTTTAAGTTTCCAAAAACGCCGGGAGAAATGTCACGCAACTGTTATTTATGTTAACGATACTTTTTATGTAAAAACGTTGAAGCTAATAAGTAAAGACATGATTGCTGTTGAATAGATTTACCAAGATCTATTTTACGGGTCCGGACAGCTAGTATAATTAAGTAACAAAAAAGAACAAACAAAATTATTATTTATAAAACAAAAGTGTGTTTATTACTATTTTAAATGACTTTTTTTTTTCTATTAGCTGCAATTACCACCAGGCTAGACTAGAGCAATGACCACTGGGGTAAAATGTAATAGCACTTTAGATGACTAAAATTCTACTAATACAGCACCATGCTGGTCCTATCGATTCGTCTTTTTATTTAGCGTCTTCATTCAAACAATGTAATTCTGCATTTATTGGTGGGGCTGAAAATAATCAAATTACAATGAAACTTTGTAATTTAAATTGGTATGGAAGCTGTGAATTCTACAAGTAAAATCATCACAGTATGTAAAATTATTTAAAAAGATTCATTACCAGCATTGGGACATTGGGATATTTTTGACGCATCAGGTAACTGACGTAATGAATAAACACCGAATATTGAAATGCAATTGGTTTCCTGACCCAAACTACAAATATCTATATTCTGTGCATTGAAAGAAGGATATAAATGTTAATTGCTTTTTTGTCCGAGAAACATAAATTTTCATAGATTTCAGAATGTCTTTATGGAATTCTGAAATTTTTCTGTAAGTATTGCTTTCTTTTTTCAAAAGTTGAGGAATACACAGTCAAGTACCATTATTCAACCAAGCTACTTTACATCTGAAAAGCTCAAAGCTTTTGGGTAAAGATAGAGATTTACAGTAACATGATTACCATGCGTATCACAAAGTTGCTATGTTGGCAGCATCAGATTTCATCCGCACATATGAATGTCCGTCCACAGATGTGCGCAATTTAGTTAACGAAGGATAGCTTAAACTGGCTAAAGAAAATCTAGACAGATTAGAGTCTATAAGTGAATCTATAATGTTTCTTGGTCAAAAGAACATTGCTCTGCAAAATCATTGAAATGATGGGCCGATCATTAAAATAATTAAAAACTCTTCAGGAATTACTGATGGCAATTTTTGTGAGTTGCTTTGATTTTGATTTTGAGTAAGCGCTGGGGATAATATTTAAAAAAACCACTTGTTTCGTTGTCCGCTGTAGTTATAAAGCACAGACATAAGTAAAAGTATTCAAAATGAATATTATTGAACTATTTGCTGAACATATTCAGGACTTAATTAAAACAAGAGTTTTTGATGAAACAACGGATACCAGTCATAGTTCTCAAATAACAGTCATACTTAGATAAATTGATGTTAGTAGCTTTTAAATCTGAAAAGATTTTATTGTTTTTGTAAACTGTCATTCTGAAAATTACTTTGATTTTACTTATGAAACTGTATTAACTGGAAAATTTCTATCAAACACAGTTACAACACATTAGGTTAGCCTTATGTTAAGTGAATACAACCGAGCAGTCACGGAATTACAGAAGATCCTAATAAAATGGACAAAAGTCCATTTTATAATCATACTTATCAATTTCTAAATTTTCGTCTTACAAGTTGTAAGATATACAGTTGGCACAATCAAAGAAGTAGTATGAAGCAAAGTAACGTGTTTAAATATATAGATAGGGGAATGCTTATAACCTTATGTGAAACAAGATAGATTGAGCAACATGATTCAGTGTTAAGTTTTAAACCTTGTTTGATAAGTATAGTAGAAACTCTTGATGTGTTATTTCTGTGGAAAGAACGGGTTTCTTCAACAAAAGCCGCATTATTAAAAAATGAAATATCTGAGTCCTCATATGTAATAACACTTAGTTCATTACCCAATGTGTTAAATACCACAGTCTCTTTAAGTGAGGCTCTTCAAAAAAATATATTAGAAAAGGAACATGTAAAAACTTTTCTTAAATGTTTACAAAGCAAGCGCTCTAACCACTGCTCCACGGCCGCACAAAGATTTAAGATTAGAAATCATGGTCGGGCGATTTACAGAAAAACAGACTAATTACCCAAACCTAAACACCGATGATTCTCAAATTTACTATAGATTGAATGTTTGTTTATCGTTGCTTGATATTATTCCTCTAGGTTTACAGTTCAGATTTTCTGATCAAAACTTGAACTCTTTTGAGCTAAATGTAGCAATACCTAGGAATTTATTAAATAAAACGAAAGCAGAGTTAACAGGATTAATAACTTTTAGTTAACAGGATTAATAACTTGAGTTTTATGAAAGGGGTGCGCAACGTAATTACTATAATGAGAATGTTCAAATGATAAAAAATTTTCAGAATTTCAATTTTGGGAGCTGAAATGGAAAGACGCAGTCAAAAAGTAACAAGACCTACCTGGCTGTGCGCTTGAAGCATATAAGCAGTGATAGTAATGTCTTTCTTTTAATTAAATGTAATGCAAAGAAATTTAATAAAGTGATTTTCTCCCTTCTAGTTAGCGTTGCTTCAAGAGAACGGAGATTCTTGTTTTTAAAAGGAGTTAAAACTTGGTTAATATCGACAATTGGACAAAAATGATTAAATAGCTTAGCTGTGATGCATATCCATAGAGGTTGCATCATAATTGTCGAAAAGGTTATTGATAGATTTGTGTCTTCAAAAACTAAAAAGCATGTTAAACGTTTTACTGCTACCTTGTTAAAAGAGGTTCTATTAACAAGTTAGCGTTTGGTTCTGTCACGTATTAGATGAAATATAACTTGTGTTACCCATTTTCTTACTACTGAATATTTTTCTCTACCACTAAATACAGCTTATTCATACTTGTTTGGAATGCTGTTATCTTATTTGCTCATATTTTTTTAATGATATTGCTTTTCTTGCAGCCATGGTCCAAAGACGCATTATAAGTATTGTTGGACCTACTCTGCCAAACATGAGCCTCTGTTCAATTGTTAAAAATTAAATCTCTTTCTCTTTTCTACTATGTTTACTACTCTTGAAAGCATTTGTCATTTGTTTCATCATTTTAAAACTCTAGCGCGACTGGTCATTGAAATATGTTGCATTTTTTTACTGTAACTGTTCCTTTATGTTTAAAAAACTTTTATTTTGTCTAGCTTTTTTCCTTGAACATCTGCACTTTAGAATTATATTTCGTTTTCATGTTTCTATTATAGCTTACAAATTTTTAAGTCTTCTGTCAACCGCTTTCTTGGTCTTTATTTATCTTTTTTTATTTTCTGAAACCTTCAAACATAACTTGTGGTTGCTTGCAATCTTGTAGGATTTGAGCTTTTTTTTAATATTAATAATTTCAATAACTGTATAATAATAATCTTTTGTCTTAATATTATGCTTTACTGATAACCGCATTGCATATGTAATAAATTATCAATATCATTTCCATTTAAGAAACTGTGACGTATTAGCTACAGCATTGAAAAAGTTAAAAGGTAACGCCAGTGAGTTCGTCTAAATCCAGTTCGTTTAAACCCAAAGTGTTTTTAGCGAACTTACTTATTTTAATAGCAAAAAAATACAAACGTCGAAGTTGCTATTTTTGTAATATCTTTTATTATACTTTTATAAATTAGTATTTCAAAGCATAAAGCGTATTTAAAATATCGTCAGCCAAGCACGGTGATTCAAGCTTAGGATTTTATTGTGAGCATGCGCATTAATTTAGCTTTTTAAAAAAATGGAGAAGCAGTTTTCCGTCAAAATAAAAACATTAGTGGTTGGTTTCCTTTTTAATTATGTAATTAGTCTTCGCAATCAAAAAAAGAAAAAAAGTTTTTAAATTAAATAATTGATAAGCTATTCATTAAAAAAAAATAAAAATAAAACTTTAGTCGTAAAGAAAGAAAATTTTTTTCTTTGAAATAATTAGATTTTTAGGTAAAATAAATTACAGCATAAGGGATTGCGGTAATGAGAAAAGTCGGTATTATATTCTGGCCGGTATTAATAACCAGTCACTACCGAAGTTATGATATTGAAATTGAAAGTAATTTTTTTAAATATTAACACTTTCAAAAGTTCGGTATTGAACGGTATCTTTTGAAAGTGTTTGATAGTGTAAACTTAAATTATCGCCACTATCTAAAGAACCAAACACCTCTTTTGGTTAGCCCGCCTACAAGACAAAATATACTATCTTAAATGATTGTTCATATTTTTTACAACACTCCACCGTTTTGAAATTTTTCAAAAAAAAATTAACATCTTTTTTTTAATTAATATTTTTATTTTGGTATAAGATGGGTAACTTGCTCCTTGAATATGTGGAAGGTGCTTTAAGATTAACTTCAGGCATTGTGAAACCCATAAAATCTTTGAACCCATCAGAAACAACGTGCGTAAATGGTAAACTTGACACGCACAAATATTTCATGATTTCTAAGTCTGCTATGAGCTGTCGCTTATCATTTGAGGAAAATTTTGTTTTTGCTTTGCAATAAAAAGAAATGTCCATTTTCATTTTTTTACCTCCTTATTTTTGATGGGCACTGTTTGCATTGGGCAACATCTTTGCCGTGAAAATCTTTTTGAAAGAATTCCCAATAAGGACTTGCTCTTGGCATTATCAACTCTTAAGATGTCACTTTCTTCAAAACAATAAAACAATGTCATTCTCACAATTAATTTTTTAGACAGACCTGTAAAGTATAACCATTGCAAAAAAAAGTTAAACCATAAAAATAATTGAAAGTTAATTATTTTATGAAATTTACTTAATACAGAAGAATCTCTCTAACTCGAATTTTATGGGGAAAAATAAAAGTTCGAATTAGAGAGATTTTCGAATTATAAAAAGTTGATTTTTCTTAAACGCATTTCACGGTGACTTTGCATTTATTCGAATTACGGAGGTTTTTGAATTAAGGAGATTCGAATTAGAGAAATTGTACTGTATAATTGAATTTTAATAAAAACTTTAGTAAAGAATTATTTTAAACTATATTTACATAATTTAATTTTAATAAAATGTCGAATGTTCAGGTAAAGTTATTATGCTCTGAAGTTTTTTAATTTAGGACAAATTATTTTTAATTAAATTTATTTCAAAAAATTCGTATTATTATTACTAATTTTTTTTTTTTTTTAATATTGAGTTCGGTAGTGGCAAAAGGGACTTCGGTAGTGATGGGAACAATTTTCATTATTGGAAAAAATATTTTCACTTTCAAACACTTGATATTGAAATTGAGTTTTTTGATATCGCACTTTCAATACCATTACTAGCGATTGTTCGGTGTTTTTTGATACTTCAATAGTTCGGTAGTGTCGGTAGTAGTATCGCAATACCCTAGTACAGCATCACCTCAATTATTTAAAGACTATTTTGCGAATAAATTTTTTTTGTATAAAAAGTAATATACATTCTTACTCTGGTTATTGTAAGGAAAAATTACAAGTTATTCATTTTTACCTGTCATTTTTTTAAATCGAGATAGGGTAGAGCGGGCATATCGGAACAGTGGGGCATAACGGTACAATTATGCCTCAAGTTTTGTATCTAAACTTAAAATTATTTTTTTCGAAAAAAATTTTTTGATGAAATATTTGAAATTACTGTGCTTTATTACTGTGAAAAAAAAAATTAATTTTAGAAATACTAAAATACATTAAAAGTCTTAAAACGCATCAATAAGTTTGCGAAAAATATAATTTGCGTCTTTTCTTAAGCGATACAACGACAAAAGATCTTGAACTATTGCTGATTTGCTTTATTTATAAAAAGTTTCAGGATATTTTTTGTGCGATTCATATGATTCATAATATTTTTGTTTAATTTTGAACATAGTAGTAGTTACCAATTTAATAGTATATAGGTTAGAGCACAGCGGAGGTATTTTATAAAAAAACACAATTTTTTCTCAACATTTAGCTTTAGCAACATTTTAAGCTTAGTTAGTAACAGTTTAAAACTTAAAATACCAAAAAAGACAAAAAAAATCTAAGTTCTAGCAATTATTATCTCAATCATACATAAATTAAATTTTGATTTTGAATTAAAAGGCCATACTCCTAATAAGTTATATAAATATATATTTATCTTTTAAGTTAAAAAGACATTTTAATTCAATGTTAAAAAGTCCCCTCATATTAACTTTTAAATTTACATTGCTCAAGGGTTAAAATCAAAAAGGTCTTAAATTGAAAGTTAAAAAAGAAACTAAAAATTTTGTTTATCATTTATATTTTTAAAAATTTATAATAAATCTTTTACAAAATCTTTATTTAAATCTTAATTTATAAAAATTCTTTTACAAAAAATACTTCGTAAAAAATTTCTATAAATTTATTTTTATGATTTTTTTACATTAAGCCTTATACCTTTAGCTTTAGGGTCATTTTATATAAAATATTCTTTAATAATGCTCTCAAGCTGACTACAACCCATATGCCAGAATAATCTAACCCTTTCGTGACGAGTGACCAGTATGGCGGTTCATAAAATTTGTTTCTAAATGACGAGTGACCCGCATGGCGGTACATAAATAATTTTAAATATTTCAAAACATTTATAGCTATTGGAAAAAACTTAAACTTATCCTTGAAATGTGAATAATTTCTTAAGTTAATGCTTCAAACAGTTTGTTAATTGCATTTAAAGATCGCTCAAAAACCAATTTTAAAAAATGACAAAAATAGATTAAAATAAACTGTCATAAATGAGATCCTTGATATTTTTTTCAATGATATTGGTGGAGAATTTTTTTGTTTCATCACCACTATAAATCCCTCATTTATTTAATATCAAAAACTATATCTTTATGTATTTCTTCTTTATTTGTTTAAAGTTACATAAAGAAACTATATATTTTTCTTAATTTCAACATGATATATCTTGATCTCGTTACTAAGATAATAAAAATTTTTTTAATTTTTTAAATATTTTGAAAGCCAATTCTTTGACATAAAAAACAAGGTCTTATTTGTAAAATTATGAATAGTAGTTTTTATTTTATACTATTTTAATTGATCATGATTCTAGTTCGTTATTTTACGCGCAGTCATAAAGCTGCTTTTTTTAACTCAGTCGCGAAAGGGTTAAACTGATATACGTGATTTTTAAGTAAATGTATTTTTTTTGTTACAGAAGCATCTGGTCATGTGAATCTATAAAATTTGATAAAATGGTTGATTTTTTACCAATTTGTTTGATTTTTTTACCAGATATTTACCAAGTTGCTGAATCTCATTATCTTAGCATGTACTATTTATGATATTAATAATTATAATATTATGACACTGACAATGATATGAAAAAAACTTTTTAAATTAGATAGTAAGTAAACACTAGTATCTATAAATTCAAGGTCTATAACTAGCTTAGAAATCGAATTGAATAATTCAAGCAATGATTAATGCTATAAATAGATAAAAAAATTTCAATATAAGTCAAATCAATTCATAAATTCAGGCATTATAAAAATTAGGTTTCAAATATAATATTATAATTTAACATAATAACATAATAATGATAAAATTTTTGTCATATAATTGATTAAACACTTTGTTGTATATATATACACACACACACACACACACACACACACACACACACACACACACACACACACACACACATACACACATACATACGTATATATAAAATTATTCATAACTTAAAAAAAAAAAAACTTCATTCTCTTTATTAAACTTTATCATCTTATTTTGTACAAAATTTAAAAACAAGTTTTATGTATTAATTTTAATTATAAAAACTTCATTCTTTTTATTAAACTTTATCATCCTATTTTGTACAAAATTTAAAAGCAAGTTTTATCTATTAATTTTAATTACGAGTAAATTTAATGAATAATGTTTTTATTTCAATACAATACCTATATAGAGCAATTTTTTTCAAGATAGTCTGTAATAATGCCATTCAAAAAATATGATTGGACATGGAAATGCATTTGCTAAATTCTGCTTTAACAATGGCTTTTTTTTTTTTTTTAAAACATCTTCGCTTCCTACAAGGCTGCAAGCAGCCACTAATTAAAGTTGGAAGTTACTGAAAGAAAAAAGATGAAGATTGTAGAGCAAGATAACGATTGACGGACGACTTAAAGAATTACAAATTATATGAATCAGGAAAGTAAGATGAAGAGAGCGAATTTCAAAGAGCAGATGTTCGAGGAAAAAAACTAGACGAATAAGCGTTTTTGGAGCACTTAGGAACAGTCACAGAAAAAGGATGAGACTTAAGATGAAGAGTAGATGACTCATTGAGTACATCACCGTTCATAAATATAGGAAGATCTAAATTATTGCGATAACGATTGGCTGAAAAAAATTGAGTTTTATCTGTATTGAAGTTCATCAGCCACTGTGAGCCCCATGCTGTAGTAGAAGTGAGATCCTTATTAAGTTCAAATGCCCCCTCCAAGCAATCAGAGGGTGTTGGTTTCTTATAACGAGATGAATAAATGGTAGTATCATCAGTAAACAATGCCACCTTAGATGTGAGAATATCTGGAAGATCGTTAATGTAAATTAAAAAGAGTATAGGGCCGAGGATAGAACTTTGAGGAACCCCTGAAGTTACAGAATAAGAAGAAGAGTGCTGTCCATCGAGGACAACTTTTATACTACAATTGGAAAGGAAGGATTTAATAATCTTAAAGATGTTGCCAGATACACCATAAGAAGAAAGCTTATGGAGAAGACCAGCATGCCAAACTTTATTAAAAGCATTTGAAATGTCAAGAGCGATGGCCTTAACCTCTCCACCTTTATCTAGTGCACGATAAAACCTATCAGTTATTACTGTTAGCAAATCAGCTGTAAAACGAGAAGTTCGAATTCCATCGTGATGATCAGAAAGTAAGTTATTAGATTCAAGATGAGAAATTAAGTGTTTGCTAATTAAAGATTCAAAAACCTTGCTTATGATAGGAAGAAGACTTATGGGACGGTAGTTAGACGAATAAGATTGCTCTCCAGAATTTTTGAAGATAAGGATAACAGATGCCGCTTTCCAGCAGGCTGGAAAACAAGACTCTGATAAGCACTTGTAAAATAGTTTTGAGAGTATAGATGACATCTTCGGAGAACACTTCTGCAAGACAATAACAGGTATGTTGTCCGGGCCACAAGCTGTAGAAGAGTCTAGGCAGGAAATCACTTTAGATACAGAAGCTGGAGTGATATGAATGTCAAGCAATGGATCAACCTGTTTGATGGCAATATCAGGTAGAACGCAACTAGTGGAATTAAGAGATGATATTGATGAAAAGTTTTTAGCAAACAATTCAGCTTTGTCTTTAGGTGAGGTGACAAAGTCTTAACCATACAAGAGAGGTGGAATTAAAGATTTGCCCTTATTATTGATTTTATTAAAGACTCTCCAGAAGTCAGGGGAGCCTAATTTTTGAGATGAGATACGAGATTTCATGACCTGAGAATAGCGGGCTTTGGCGTTAGACGAAACCTTTTTACAATTGTTTCTAATAGTAATAAACAGACGTCTGTTTTCTGGAGAATTGTTTTGCTGATAAATATGGAAGTAACGGTTTCTATTGGCAATCGCAGCAGCACAGTGTGAGGAAAATTATGGAGGAGAGTGAAGCTTGACCTGGAATCGTCGAGAGGGAATAAAAGATTCCATGCCAGCCTGAATCCATAAAGTTATGTAAGAAGCACATATGTCGACAGGAAGACGAAAGATTTCTACCCAAGGGCCATCACGAAGAAAATCACGGAAAGAATCCCAGTCAGCTTTACTGTAGTTGTAAGAGGTTCGATAATAGGGGGATTCAGGTGATGAAGAAGAATGAGATATTAGTTTTAGAGAGATCAAACTGTGATCAGAAGCACCTAAGGGTGAGTGTGAAACTGAAAGTGCTGACTAGGATTAGAAACAAGACATAAGTCGAGTAGAGAAGGTAAATGATTCGGGTTGTCAGGAAAGCGAGTTGGAAAGTTGACTATTTGAGTTAGGGATTGAGAAAGGAAAAAGTTGTGGGCTTTAATGCCTGCAGAATCACTGACACTAGAGCCAAGCCATTCAGAGTGGTGAGCATTAAAGTCACCGACAACAACTATATTAACTGATTAGCTTTACTTTTTAATGCAAGTTTTCGAGCAAGTTTTATATCAATTATATGACATTCTTCTTCTAACATAATAAAAAATTTCAAGTAGATTTGCATTCAATTGTTAGATATTTTACCCAATTATTTGGAACATTGAAAACGTTTTTACCTTTATTTTAACGAAGTTATGTAAGAAGCTCGTTGTTACCTCTATTTTTGATGTTTCTAAGAGTAATATAACACTTCATACACATTTTCTCTAGATAAATACACTGAGAAACTTTGATATATTAATTCCATATATTTATATATTTGATAAATTTAAATATCGTTTTTTAAACTGTCTTTTTCTAAAAGATTTCCACATATTCTACATGCTCTTGATAACTTTTGTTGATGATTACTCGCCATTATTTGCGGACCTATTTTTGTGAAAACTACCCTATTCAAAACCATTATATTTTTTTTATAAAAAAATGACAGGTAATAGAGATTACTATTTTCGGAAAGATAAAAAGGAGGAGTATTATTAACAACTTTTTTTTTTTGTTTTTTTTGTTTGTTTGTTATTTTCTAAAATATTAAATAAATTTTTACAATAAGATAGTTAAGATAAAAAAAATCGTTATACAGTAACAATTAAAAAATCGTTATACAATAACAAATATAATAAAATATACAAGTATAAAAATAAAAAACATAATAAATAGTACGCGGAGACTCGCAGAAAACCTTTAGGTCTTATGATCGAGAACCGCTCGTGAATATTAATTCCATTAAAATAATATTAAATAAAGAATAAAACAAAAATGTCAAAGAAATAATTTGCGAAAAACATAAATTTTGTAAGAATATAAATAAATTTGTAAAGAAATGATAATTGATTCTTATATATAAATACAAAGTTTGTATAAAGTAGTACTTATTTTATAAACACATAAATAGTGAATCCGATATTATTATATATTACATTATATAATAAGTTTCATATTTTCATAAAATGTTAAAAATATAAAGATAAGTCTTCAAAAGATAAAATTATTTCTTTCTGTTTTTTTGTGAATGAAATTTAATTTCAGTCATGGGAAAAATTAAAATTTTTCAAAACTATTTTGTACTAAAGAAAAGCTCCTCGAAATGCGATACACGACTTTCCAAAATTAGTTAGAGAAAAAGGTTGCCGAACTAGATTATCATATCTTAAGTTATATTTATTTGTTTCTTTCAAGGTATATAATATTTATGAAAGGAAACAGGAGATGCGTTAGTTTTACATTTATACATAAAACAAAGTATATTAAAAATATTCAGTTGATAAATATTAAGAATTTTCATTTGAAATAAAAGTGGTTTGCCATAAGTAAGTCGATCTTTATAATTGATAAGACGAGCAATATGCTTCTGCTGACGATAAAGAGGTTGCAGTTTAGATTTGTTGGTATTACCCCAGGCAATGTTTGCATAATTTATATGGCAGTGGATTAAAGAGAAATATAATTGTGTTAAACTGTGCTTATTTAAAAAATTTCTAGCTTTATACACATAACTCCTATATTTCGAGCAATTTTTTTGGACAATAAACCCAGTAAACACAGATTGGTTTAGAATTGGTCAATATTTAATCGAAATCGGTCGAAAAATAAATAAAACGTTTAGCGACCTATTATTGACTAAAAATTGACGCTTGATTTGAAATGTATATTTCAAACTTTTTTATACATACGTTTACTAAACGTCGATTTAACGTTTAGAATATCGACTTACATTAGTCAATATTGTAAACCTTTAATCGACCTTAATTAAACGTAAACGTTTATAGATTTAAAATCTACGCTTTAAATCTTTTAATTTATACATTTATTAAACGTCAATCAATCGTTTACAATATTGACTAATATAAGTTGTTATTCTAAACGTTTGATCGACGTTTAATAAACGTTTATTATATTATAATATAGCAATACAGCCATTGGTCAGAAGACTCACATAACAGCTTAAGTCACGCGGTTTAAATGGGCATAATTAAAACGAAATAAAAAAAATTATTAAAAAATTACTTTTTATTGGCTAAATAATTAATTTAAATGCGTTTACAAGATTCACTTCCTTACAACAACTGAAAGCAAAACGACTAATTAATAAATAATAAACGAGTGTCGGAAGCTAAAAAGTTAAAAATCTCTTATCGCGACAATCTACCTTCCTAAATGGCAACAACTTAATGGACTCAGATGTTTTAGAAATTATTGATTGCAACATTGACACAGTTAAAAAATATGAGTTGCTAGTCTCTCTTTGAATGTCCTGCTACAAGAACTTTTTTCGTAAGTTTTATAAACAGTTTAAATTCATTTTGTAAGCGTTAGTATGATAGTGTAGCAGTAGGTATTCATCTTTGCATTAATTAAGAGGTTTAATAAATAAATTTTTTAATTTTTTTAATTTAGATGCATATTAGCTAAATTTAGTTACATTTGCTAAAGAAAATTGGTTGAACAGAGCTGGTAAAAGCCACTGCATATAATATGACGCGACTTTCGAAATTTTCCATGTTTATTTTTGTCAAAAATAAACATGGATGGTACAGGAAATTATGGGAACTTCCATTCAGAAAATCCTCTATATGTAAAGTTGTTCTGTGTAATTCTAATTTTATTTTATGAATGTACATTTAAATTATTTTAATTAAAATAGTTTTTTGCGGTTACAAATCAGGTTACGAAATAAAACGATCAGGATAAGAATGAAGAAGATTATGTTGCACAAACAGGTGCATGATAAACAAGTGGTAGACGGTATTCTAGGAAGATTTTTGATAATAAATAAACCAGTGATCGAAAATATTTGTTTATGAGTTTATTAATTTTATAAATAATCTTAATATTAATGTAAACTTTTATTTTCTCCTGAGATGATATTTAAAAAATATTTGATAGAAATTTTTTAATATAATATTTCCACTGCCAAAAGCTTGATCATTTAATTTTTTTTAATTATCGAAACATAAACAAGCACAGTGCACAAACATTTTTTCTCTAAACCACTATATGAAAATGTTTTATATAAGGTTATAACTTTATACATAGTTTTATAAAATAAAAGTATAGTATAAGTAGCATAGTATAAAAGTTTATAAACATATTATAATAGTTATAAAAAATATAAAAAATAAGACCAGATCTTTTATAAATATATCTTATTTATAAATTTTATAACTTTTACAACTATATCCTATTTATAAATTTCACGACCTATATAGCTCTTATTACTTATATAAAGTTAAAAAGTTACAACGTAATTTTAACTTATATTAGTTTTAAAGCTTAAATAAATTAAATTTACGTTAACTAAATTAAAGAAACTAATAGACAAGTTTAATATACGTTTACTTAGACTAAATCTAAACGCTTTATATACGTTAATTAGACTAGATTTAAATGTAAATTAGACAAAATCTAAACGCTTTATATACGTATAATAATCCTATAATACACGTCTAAAATACGTTTGAATATAGACGTTTTATGGACGTTTGTTCTAAACGTTTATCTGGATTTCATTCTAAACGGATAATTGACCAAATCTAAACGTTTTGTTGAAACGTTCTTTTGACGTTTAGTAGACGTTTGTGCGTTTACTGGGAAGCAATGTGATATTTCCAACTAAGGTTTTCATCAATATAGATACCAAAAAGTTAGTAGTTATTTCTCTTTTAATTTGAACTTTGTCAATAAAAAGTAAAGGCATGACAGGAGGCAATAACTTTTTTTTTGAAGCTTGATGAAAACGTGTCCAATATGTTTTCTCAACATTGAGTGACAACTTATTTTTTTTAAACCAGTTAGAAATTTTTGTTAATTCAAGGTTCATATTTTTGAATAATGTCCTTATGTTATTATGAGATAAAAAGAGATTAGTATCATCCGCAAACATGACCGTCATTAAATTAGAGGCTTCAGGGAGATCATTAATGTAAATTAAAAAGAGGAGGGGTCCTAGTATAGAACCCTGAGGGACCCCACATGTTATATCTAGTAAATTGGAACGAACATTTGTATTACTATAAACGAACTGTTTACGGTTGTTTAAATAACTTTTAAGTATCATTAAAATATTTCCTTTAATTCCATAAAACTCAACTTTTTTAATAGAATTTTGTGGTCAATCGTATCAAAAGCTTTTGATAGATCAATGAAAACGCCTAACGTATATTGCGATTTTTCAAAAGATTCAGAAATATTGCGGGTAATTTGTAGTATAGCGTGTTTGGTTGAATTATTTTTTTTTTAAATCCGTATTGATTTTGATACAGTATATTATTTAAAGATAAATGGTTGAAAATGACATTATATAATATTCTTTCTAAAGTTTTCGAAAAAACAGGCAAAATTGAAATTGGGCGATAATTTGAGATACTGGTTTCATCTCCACCTTTAAATGTTGGTAAAACTCTGGCTATTTTCAGATTGTCGGGAAAAATACCCTGTTTTATTGAACAATGTAAAACTTGAAAAAAAATATCTTTAATGACTTCATACGAGTCGATAATAACATTGGAATTAATATCGTCATGACCAGCTGATTTATTAGATTTAAGCATTTTAAAAGAACGTTCAAGTTATCCTCAAAGGATACATCAAAAGAATTTAAAAATAAAGTAATTGGAAAAGCGTAATTATTTATTTTATTTGTCGGTGTAGGAATTTTTCGGGCCAGATTAGGACCAATTGACACAAAAAAATTTTTTAATTCATCAGCAATCACACTTTAATCATAGGATGTTTCTTCATTAATTTTAATAGCTTTAGGCAATGCGCTCGTTTTTAATTTTTGCATGCCAGTGAGTTCTCTAAGACTTTCTCATGTACGTCTTGAATTAAGGTTGTTTTTCTCAAGCAAATTGAAATACTATCTTCTTTTTGCATTTTTTTTTTTTTTAATTGTCTTTCAAACTCTTTGGCGTGAGTTTTATAGAGAACTTTACTTAGTTCAGTTTTTGTCTTTAAATATTTTATGAACAATTTTTGCCTAATTTTAGAGGATTTTATTAGTTCTTTTGTGATCCATTTATTAGTTTTTTGTGATCCAACTTACCAAAATCATACAAAAAAATTAGTTCTACTAAAATATATAAATTAATATAATGTGTTAAATTTGCTAATAATAAAGCTTCGTTGATCACAATAAAGTAAACTTAATACTTCAGTACTTAATACTTCATTTAAATCTTATCCTTAATCAAATTCATTTATGACCTCTTTTGCTTCATTTCACAAGAAATAGTTTACCAACAACAAAAAACACAAGTAAACAAGCAATCTGATAAACGATATATAATAAAAGCTTGGCACGGTTAATAAATATTTATACATTTGCAGCTAACAAATAAATATTTATATATTTGCAGCTAATATTTATATATATGCAGCTGACACGGTTAATAAATATTTATATATTTACAGCTAACGCATGCGCATAAGAAAAGTCCATGTTTTGATAGGTATTGTGAATCACCGTGCGAGAACCAAGAGGCCGTATGTCCACATTTTGTGTTTTTTCTGTTTATTTGCAATAAATATTCAACAATCAATAGAGTATGTGTCCAATAAATCTAGTCTCAAGAGTGATACAATCTTTGAAAATATTTTAAAAAATTAGACAGACATTCTGCCAGAAAGTTTTTAATGAAACACAAAATATGGACACACGGCCTCTTGGTTCTCAGCTGACGATGGATTGTTAATTTGCTTTATTCAAATAGTTTTTACTTCAAAATATACTCTAATGCCTTTAAATCGGCACCTATTAATTTTTTCAAGTTTGACTTTTTCATGCACGACCTTGAAATTTTCAAGTTTCGTTAACGCATTTTCTCAAGCTTTTTTTTTTGAAGTTTGACTTTACAAAGTTAGACTTCAAAGTTTCAATTCAACTTTTGATCTCTATTTATATTCTTTTCTTGCATTCCAACCTTAAATTTTAAAATACTTTCGTTTAAAATACTAAATGATGCGCCGAAAAACTCCGAATGAGATTTATTTATAAGGAGAAAGGAAAAGTTAAATTTGATTTAAACATTACTTTTTAGTCTTAATGCAACATATCAAGCTTAAAAAGCTTCAATAAATTATTGTGAAAAAACGTGTTTTTTTGTTTTTTTATTTGTTTTGCATATATATATATATATATATATATATATATATATATATATATATATATATATATATATATATATATATATATATATATATATATATATATATATATATATATATATATATATATATATATATATATATATGTATATATATATATGGAGCTCGTAAATAATAATAAATTTAAAAGCATTTTATTTTTATGAATAAAAGATTTAAATTAGTCGGTTTGGATATAATGAACTTTTTCGTTAAAACTCGTTGTCTTGGTAAAGTAATTCATTTTTACGTTTTAATAATTCATTTTATTTGATTAGAGCGTCAGGGTTTCATTTAGAGATTTTATTTTAATTTTTTAAAAATTAAAAAAAAATTTATTTTCAACTGTGTTTAAAAAATAGTAAAAAAAGATTCGAAGAAATTTTATCGCTGTTGTTTTTTTAATGGGAAGATGAATACTTTGACTTTTATGATAATTTTATATTTGCAATATTTTGAGTTACACAGCTCAGGTTTTTTTTCTTTTACAACATATGCTATAGAAACTTAAAATTTTTGTTTAACATATTTTTGTTTAAAATGTTTTTATATATCTGTAAATTTCATGAAGAACTTTTCAAAAACTTGTTTATGTTTATAGAACCTAACGAAACTTGCCCAAAACCACTACCAGGATGCAAATTAAATATGATGGTCAATTGGTGGTCTATTCAACCGTATATATCTTACAGCGCATCAAATAATCCAGAAGGATATCTAAAAAAACTAGTAGAATTGTTAATACAAGATTGCTGTGGAAGTTGTGTGAACTTTCAGTATGCAAACCCGGCTAATGACTCTGAAGCATTAAAAGATCAAATAGGTATTTATAAAACTAACAATGTATAACACAATAAATTTGTTTTAAATGTATAAACTTACAAATAATTATTTAAAGAGTTGACTCTCGATATCTTGACTACTCGGTATCTCAAACTTTTGTGTATCTCGAACTTTTTTTCCGGTCGCTTGCGCACTCGTTTGAGCCAGAATCTTTTCGACATCTTGAACTTTTTTCCCGGTCCCATGAGAGTTCGAGATATCAAGAGTCAACTGTTCTGCTATTTGCTTAGGACAATACTCAAACCAATCATAAAATGCATAGTCTGACCAGTTTAAGAGCGCTTTTGTTTACCTTTGGTTGGCGTTTTATTTAGAACCTAGCCTACCATGACTTTTTTTAAACAAAGGCGTATTGAGAAGAATACGTAAAAGAAGATTGTTGATTTATCCTTGAACTTCTCGAAGAAGTTTAAATGTTTTTCTAGTTGAGATATCTTCTTCCGATGGTATTTTTAACAAAAAATCGAGAAGAAAAGTTTTAGAAACTATAACTAAAGATATATCCTTAGTTATAATATATTATAACTAAAAATATAAAATGATATATTAATTTTACATATTAATATGTAAAACCACTACATCATATATTAATTGATAAAAACCTAAACCTCAATAAAAAAAAAAGTTATCGTTTGTTAACTTTCAATTCAAATAAAACTTTTTTGTTCGGATAGACAGGTTCACTACCTTCAATAAATCTTCCAACAAGGAGCCTTTCATTGCCAAATTCTTCTTGTAGTTTTTCATATTGTTAAAGCTCAACTCAAAGAAATTAGCTTTTTCTTCTAAAGCAGATAAAAGTTAATACTTAGATATTTACTTTCATTTAAAAAGATCAATGTTTAATACAATGTGTCTAACCTTATTTCATTTTATATATCAAAAATATTTAAAAATATCAAAAATTTAACTATGGCTCATATATATTTATTTGACTATATACTTTAATTATCACGTTATATTATTTAATTTTATTTAAAGTAAAAAGTTACACTCCATTTGGTTATGACTTTATTGTTGCACCTTTTAATCATACAGTTTAAATGCTAGAATATGTTTTTAATAAATTTTTTAGCTATCAAAATAGCCTTTATTAAATGTCTAATATTTAATTATGGAGTTTGAAGATCATTTCTTGATTCCTCTTCTGAACAAAGTTGTTCTTTTCATTATAGGCTGAATTTTATGCAAGTTTTCAAGCCCTTTGAATAAGATAATGAGGAAACACAAAAATAAAGTGGTAAAAGATGGTCTAGAAGATTGAGAGACACTTCTTTAAATATTTTGGCAAAATAACAATTTCTTAAAAAGTAAGCTGAACCTCAACATCTTGAAGGAAATCAATTCATCTGCCATCAATTAGCAGCTTATTTTTACATGAACTTTTTGGTTGACTTTCTGAATGCTAATTCTGCTGTTCTAAATATTAAGAAAAGAATCAGATAATATAGACCAAAGATCACCTCAATTTTATAAATTTTAATATATTCTACAATTTTTCTTCAATGAAAAGTGTTAAACACGTATCTACCAAAATATTTAGCTAATTTTTTTTCTTTTCTGTTTTATAAATATTAGCAAGGTTATATCCTACAAAAGCTGAGGATCTGTCAGAAAAATCCTTTCTGACTTGCAACTTTATAAAATTTTGGATAAAAAAAACTTCAACGTCACTATAAATAATTTTTGTAACTTCTTTTTATAAACTCAAATAACATATTCGCATTATCTTCTAAGAATACGTACTTTGAAATCTCCTCTCTAATATATAGAGGGCAGCAAAGATCGTTTATAACAATAAAAATGTTTTTTAAAACAAAATTTATAAATTTATCTGTAAAACATGTTTGCTTAACATCAGTTTTTTAGTTAAACATATGCATTTACTTTGCTTTGATAAGGAGATACTATTTAAATGCTGCGTTGTTGTGTGGCGTTTAAATTTATGATTTGACATATTATAATGCACTGATGGAAATAAATTTAGCTGAAGTATTTCTATTCCTAATTTCATTATGAAAAGAACTGACATTATTGATAAACTCATTGTTTTCTTAAAAAAAAAGAAGCTGATTCCAGATCTAATATGTAACACTCGATGAACTGTTCATCTGTTTTTCTGCACTTATCGGTAGTCTAGGTAGTCTCGGCATGATAAACAAACTATTTTCGGTAGCGGGACAAAACCACTAAACCTCCCTTCCCCCCCCCCTCCCTAGAGTGTAACGTAATTTATAGACGACCACATAGTTGAATGTTCAGTAATTTAAAAGTATTAATAATTTTGAATAAATCAATTAATTTGGCATGGTCTTTAAAAATGTAATTAAATATATATAGTCCCAAGCTCTCCACTTTTATGGTTTCTGATTCTTAATCAAAGATTTCATTTTTAAGAATTTTTTAAAATAAAACCTTTGATTAAATTACACGTTGAGAAAATGGCTAGTGATAAGCTAGTTATATTTGTAACAATAAATACAGCGAACCGGCTACGAGGATTGCTAGCTAAATAGTTTAGCAACTAGCTAACGATAGCTTGTAACTATTAAGGCAGGGATTTGGCCACGAGGATCGCTAGCTAGGAAGACTAGCGATCAGCAAGTAAAACTTCACTTTGTATTTCTATATATTACTTGTTCATATTTATACCATGTATTATACTATACTTTTATTATTACTGTATACTATTATTTTATATACTTACTGGAGTCTTATACTTACAACACGCACTATTGAAAATCATTGCCAGATTTCTTTTTATACCAATCAACCTTTTATTTTTTTTTTATTTCTTATGGTTTTATTTTTTTCTTAAATTTTTTCTATTTTGGTAGTTTTTATTTAAAACAACATGTTGATAGCTACGAAGCTACGATATGCAATTATTGAAACTAACAATATATTATTATCTACGAAACGCTGCTAATAATATATTGTTTAAAAATCGCTTTAAAAAACCGCGATATGTATTTTCTTATGTATATGTATATATAAGCATATAATAGTCACATAGTAGCTATAGAACTATTGTTATGTAGCTTGCAACGAAGCTATGATATGAGCTATAAATATATCGTATCAACGTTGTTATTTAAATAGCTACGAGTTTTTTAAACAAAAAAATCACCAGGTAGTGGTTTTTTAGCGGAAAAGGGTTGTGTCAAGATCACATCCCATATGCAATGATTTTATAATATTATTACTTGACGATAAAATTGTGGACTGGCAGACCAGATGCGGATCTATGGGTATCCTGCGATGCCCAGGATTCACACATAAACTTTAATAATTCATAATAAAATTCTTGAAAAATTTCTTGGCAACTTGAACAGAAAATTAAACTTATAGTATACAAGTATAAATATAAAGAAACATATAGAAGTAATAAATCGTTGGCTTCAATGTTATTAGGAATTTAAGCGAAAAACTCAGCTATATTAAAAAAATCGCTTTGACGCGTATTTCAGAACTCATTTTTTTTTTTTTAGTAAAAAGGAACCGAGAGAACCTTTTTAATCAAATGTTTTTAGAATGGTTTTGTTTTGTTTACCGTAAATAAGGTTAAAAAAAACACAAAATACAAAATAAAATTAAAAAAAAATAAAGAATATAAAACATAAAATGCTTGTTTTATATTTTAATTTGTATATATATATTGTAAGTATATTGTATATATAATTGTATATATAAATGTATATAAATACGTATATATATATATATATATATATATATATATATATATATATATATATATATATATATATATATATATATATATATATATATATATATATATATATATATATATATATAAATTAGAAAAAAACGCTTATCTAACTTTTATCTTCGACTTGAAGTTTCACCATTGCTGGATCATCAGGAACTCTTCCTGATGATCCAGCAATGGTGAAACTTCAAGTCGAAGATAAAAGTTAGATAAGTGTTTTTTACTAATTTATTATTGCTCTGTTCTTTAAGAACATTGAGCACTCTATTTGTAAAATACACTAACATAATTTACATATATATATATATATATATATATATATATATATATATATATATATATATATATATATATATATATATATATATATATATATATATATTTATATATTGTGTTTATATCTATATATATCTATCTATCTATACTTACGATTAAAGTGTAAAAAATGTGCTGTCTCAATAAATTTTTTTCTGATAATGAATGCTCTGCATTTCTTCTATAAAAAGTTATTAAAAAAGTTATTAGATTTTTGTTTTTTTATACATCGCATTTGTACTAAACATTTTTGGAATCTTTGGTCTCATTCAATCTTACTAATACTTGCATGACAGAGTAAAGATTTAATTCTTAGGCTTTAATATGTATCAATCAAGAAAACTTTTCAGATAAAAGAATTTTAAATATTTTTTTATTTATAGAGAGTAGTGCTTAGAATAGGTTTTTATCTAATATTACAGGGCTAGCACAGTGGGACAGAGTGTGCCAAAATACCAAAAAATCATTGTCAGCATTGCATGCTGAAAACTTGTCATAATGATGAAAACATGTTCATTAGAAGAAATATCTATTTAAAAAAACATTAAATAGTAATTGGAACGTTTTTATGTGGTTGTAAATGTAATATAATGTAAAATGTAATATAATGTAAAATGTACAGGGATTATTTTTTTCCGGAAATTTGGATATTTTTCTCATCTTTAAGTCCGGATATCCAAAACGTTTTCCATACATACACGGCTCGGTATATATTTTTGTAATATATTTGTTGTTTAAGCTTTTTTACTCATCACTCATACAAAACTAAGACAAGTTTTTTTAAAAAAATTAGAAGCAACTCAGCTAAAAGCAAAATTCGGAGGAAAATATATTCTGGATATTTTACCCAAACAGTTTTCCAGATTTTTAAAATATGGTCTGGATAATCTATAAATAAGTTTGACATTTGTTTTAAAACGCTATTTTGCATTTTTTATTTATCGAGTAAAAAAGACTATAAATTTTTTTTTATATAAAGTTCTTATCCGTTTAGGATTTACAGCAACTTGAAGTTTGTTTAATTTTGACTGAAAAAGGAGGGGGTAAAAGTGCCAAAAATGTTTCAGTTTATTATTACCTTTATACAGTGCTTTTAGTAATGCTGCGATGCTGAAACTTGGTAACAAAAGAGTTAAAACCTGCTAAATCCGAAAGCTTTAGTTTTGTATCTCTTGATACGAGGCAATGTAATTTATTTTAGGATTCATAAAGTTCACTTAAAAGTAATAGTAATATATTTAGATAAGTCTTTTTAGATATTATGATAAATAATTAAAAAACAAACCAACAAAAACCAACAAATTGTACAAAAATTTATGGTTTGTGAAATATAAACTTTTGATATGTAAACTTGAAATATAAACATTTAAATAAAAAAATATTTGTGAAATATAAACTTTTGATATATAAACTTAAAATATAAACATTTAAGTAAAAAAAAGCATTTGTTATTTCATAGCAAGTAAGTTGATATCAAAATTGAGAAAAAAGATTGCTTTCATTTACAGGGTTATTCCATAATTAAAACCACTTTATTCCATAATTAAAACCACTTTATTCCATAATTAAAATCACTTTATTCCATTATTAAAACCACTTTATTTTAAAATATATATACTTAAAAAAATTGCCTAAGTATGACACAAGAAAGAAAGACCTGAATTGAAATTACAAACGAAACGATTAAAAATGTTAAAAGATATTTAGATCTTGAAAAATCTAATAAAGAAATTCAAAAAATAACCAACTTATCCTACAGCTGTGTGCGTAAATTAATTAAAAAAATTTATTAATGATTGCTTAACAGATAAAGAAATATTAGGTGTCAAAAGAAGGCCAAAATTTAAGAATAATAGTATAATAAAAAATGAAATAGCCACATATTTAAATAATGACAGTAGTTATGTTCAGCAAGAAATTGTAGAAAATTTAAATAATATTGGAATCAATCGCTCACAAAATTATGTAAGTAAAATTAAAAAAAAAATGGGATATAGTATACTATACTCTAGTATACTAGAAAGAGGTTAACTAAAGTACCAATTGAAAGAAATTTTCCAAGAATTTTAGACACCAGGCAATTATTTGCAAGAGAATTAGCAAACTATAATTATGAACAATTAGTATTTTTAGATGAAACAGGTTTCAACCTGCACACCACTACTAATTATGGATAGTCATTGGTAAATCAAAAAGCATATGTTACTGTCCCAGCCAGAAAAGGTGTCAATATTAGCTTGATGATGGTTATTAATATTAATGGAGTAGTTTTTTATGAGTTTAGTGATGGTGCTTATAATTCAGAAAGATTTAAAAATTTTATTACACAAAATCTTATTCCATATTTCCATATAGGTAGTTTTGCTAATTTTTACAAGCATTATAGGCAATATTTATTGTTGGAGTTGTCTAGAAATTCTTTCATTTAAAAATAAATATTGAACTTGAAAAAATTTGTGGAAAATGTTTTTTATAATTTTTCATAATTTATTTGTTTTTTTAAATATTTATAATATTGTAATTTTAAATATTTATAATATTGTATTTATAATATTGTAACAAAATAGTTTTAGTTATGGAATAAAGTGATTTTAATTATGGGATAAAGTGGTTTAGATTGTGGAATAAAGTGGTTTTAATTATGGAATAACCCTGTAATTAAAGTTTACATCTATGACAAATAGTATCTAAAAAGTCAATATTTGTAGCTGCTAAAGCACGAATTAATTAATAAGCGTGCAGCTCATCTTCAGTAAAAGATGTACTGTTAGCAGCTGTTGAAAAAAAAAACTTGTCAATTATATTCTTAAATGCGTTAGCTGACGGAGCCTTTTTGCATGTTAACGGCAAGTTATTCCAATTATTGACTATACGATTTGTAAAAAAATGGTGACGAACACTATTATATGTGAATTCACGCATTAGGACGTTGGAAGACGATCTGCGAATTGGTGGATTATGCCAACTGATTATCTCAAAACCGTTTTCTAGCTTAAACTGTAGGATCAAGTCGCCACATCTTCTGCGAGTTTCCAAAGTAGTAAAATTTCAGCATAAGGTAATCCTATTAAATCATAAGGTACTATAGTTGCATTGCACTATATTTTTTCAATTTCTCTGATGTCAACTTTAAAGTAAGGGTACCATACCGGAACAGCGTATTCCAGATGCGGCCTAGCATACGTGTATAATTTACTCCAAAACTTAATATCTTTTGATCTAAATGTTTTTTTCTAATAGGCCAAGGATCATATTTGCTTTACGTGTTGCAACCAATCAATCAATCATTTATTTCATTTTATAAAATAAAATTAATACAAAGCTAGGATCAGTCACAAATAGTTGTGTAACTGACAAAAACGTGACGACCTACAAATATTAACCGTAAATTTGTAAAAGTATATAAACTTAATAGTAAATTAATAATAATAATAAAATTAATAATGATAATACAGTAATAATAGTTGTAATAATAACAGTAGTAATAACAATAACTATAATTATATTAATAATATTAATAATTTGCAATAGTAGCAATAATAAAAATAATAATGTCAATTATAAAGATAATAATAATACTTGACAAAAACAATATGTGCATAGAAGTTGTCATTTGGGGAAGTGCTATAAATAATACCATATAAGCTATACCTACATTTATTTAAGACACACACATACATTATATATATATATATATATATATATATATATATATATATATATATATATATATATATATATATATATATATATATATATATATATTTATATATATATATATATATAAACGCACACACATACATACACACACACATACATACATATATATACATATATACATATACACATACATATATATATATATATTTATATACACACACACACATACACACATACACATGCATACACATACACATATATATACACATACATATACATATATACATACACACACACATATATATATACACATATACACACACATATATATACAGATACATACACACATGTATACGTATACTCATATACATATATACACATACACACACATATACATACACACATACATACATACATACATACATACATACATACATACATACATACATACATACATACATACATACATACATACATACATACATAAATACATACATACATACATACATAAATACATACATATATACATACACATACACACATACATATATACATACATACACACATACATACATACATACATACATACATACATACATACATACATACATACATACATACATACATACATACATACATACATACATACATACATACATACATACATACATATATACATACATACATATACACACACAAATATATACACATACACATATATATAGACATACACATATGCATACACACATATATACGTACATACATACATACATACATACATACATACATACATACATACATACATACATACATACATACATACATACATACATACATACATACATACATACATACATACATACATACATACATACATACATACATACATACATACATACATACATACATACATACATACATACATACATACATACATACATACATACATACATACATACATACATACATACATACATACATACATACATACATACATACATACATACATACATACATACATACATACATACATACATACATACATACATACATACATACATACATACATACATACATACATACATACATACATACATACATACATACATACATACATACATACATACATGCATACATACATACATACATACATACATACATACATACATACATACATTCATATACCAACCAACCAAACCAACCAAACCAAAATTTATTGACGGCTCAAGGTCCAATATAATAAATATACAATGCGTAAAATAAAGTGGATTAGAATAAAACAAAGACTAACGCACTTGAATATAAAAAAAAACCAAGAAAAAATAAATAAATAAATAAAACAAAGATAAGAAATTAAAGTGTTATAAATATAACTCAGCTCTCCATTTAAACATCAGTGGAGACAGCAAGAACCTGTAAGCGTTAACAAAAGGCTTTTATGACGAGGTTCTCACTATTCTGCAGCAGTAACAGTGATGAGTATTGTTGCTTGCGAATTACAATATTAAGCGAATGGGCACCATGTTTCACAAATAATTCACTTGCACTGTTCCATGGTGGCTTGTTTAATATCAAGCGAAGTGCATTATTATATGCAACACATAGGCGATGGAATGAGTCTTTTCTCCAAAGATACCACATCCATAGATTGGGCTGCAAAAGGCATTAAATAACATGATCTTTGTTTGTATTTGTGTAGAGCTGAACTTTCTACGGATGAGGTTAGCTTTAGCATAGATAGAACACACATGTTTTAAAATATCTTTGTCATCCTGCATATCGTTTGAGATCAAGTGACCCAGATATTTATAATGACTAGTGTATGTGAGAACCATGCCAGACAATGTGAAACTAGGGTTATTTATAAGGGGTTTATAAATTTCAAAAAACATTATTTGAGACTTAATATTGTTATAAACTATATCATGTTTCACAGCATAACTGGAGCATAAATCAAGTAAGATCTGGAGACCTTTGGCTGAAGGTGCACATAGGACAATATCATCAGCATAAAGAAGATGGTTAACAAGAGAAGGACCCAAGCAACAGCCTGCGGTAGTTTTATTGAGTAAAACACTAAGATCGTTAATATATATTAAATAGAAGAGGAGACAGTACACCTCCTTGTCGCACTCCATTACTGATATTTAATGTTTTGGATAATATTCCACCCCAAAGGATCTGAGCTGTTTGAAAAAACATACCAGATTATAAGTAAGCGTAAAGATACACCAGAGATAATTTTAGATAGTTTCGTAAATAGTGTATCAAAGCGAACTCTATCAAAGGCTTTACTAATGTCAATAAATGCCACAAGCATATTTGAGCCATGTGATAGGTAAAAAATTAAAATATCTTTTAAAATAAGAACTGGCATAAAAGTGCTATGGTTTTTCTTAAATCCAAATTGGTTTGGAGTCCCAGTGAAACTTTTATTAATGCGTGAGACAAAAATATGTTCCAAAATCTTGGAGAAAATTGTCACCAAAGCAATTGGACGATAATTAGCAGAATCGGAGATGTCACCATTCTTATCTTTAACCACAGGATAAATAACAGAGTGTGAAGCAACAATAAGCATGTATCCATGGCAAAGCATGGAGGAAAAACATTAAGATAAAATATCAAAGTAATTTGGGCTAGCATAGAGATATTGCTCCAACTGAAGTCCAAAATGGTCAGCTGCTTTTCCACAGGACATACAATTTATGATAGATTGGACTTAATCAGGAGTGACAAGATAGGCATCATCTTTAAGAAGATTACAGTGTTTAACTATAAAGTTGTCATTTATATTGCATGTTGGCTTGACTGAGTTGAACAGGGTGGAATAGTTATTATTCCACATGTGGCATACATTATCAGGACCTGAGGCAGAGTCAATAGAAGGTAGAAGACAGCATTTATCGTTGCGAAAAGTCACGATAGACCCGAAACTGGTATAGTTCTTATTCGCTAAACTGTTCGCCAGCTTTTCTGCTTTTATAGTATCTTCTTTTTTTTTGCAGAAATGAATGGCATATTTATAAAGGCTCTTGAATTTTGATAAAGATTGAAGATTGGGCCAAATTTTGGTTTATTATAGCTACGCCATAAGCAGAACGCATCTTTAGCAGCCTTATGAGCATCTTTAACATAATCTGTCCAACCTGTCATAGGTTGTTTTCTATTTAAACTTGATTTAGAATAATTAAGACACTGAGATGAAGATTGAGTAAGACATTCATTCAGAATATTTACAGGTGGTTAATCTGCTTAACATGCTCATGTGAGTTACAATGTACATTATTACAGTTAATTACTTCAAACTGACCCCCGTTAATTGAAGACACTAAGTTAGACACAGTGGAACTATACTCCTTTATCATAATGGTCGACAAAGCATTAAAATTTATTTTAGGAGATCTTGTCGAAGTAGGGGAGCAGTATAAGAAGAAGATACATTAAATTTAAACGAGATATCAAACGCTAAAGGTAAATGATCAGATGAACTAGTTGACTGAGTTATTTCAAAGTTATTAACATTGCATAGAGAACTTTGGGAGACAAGGCAGTGATCAATCCAAGAAGAGGTGCCCCATGCTTCATTAACAAAGGTAAAGGAATCATGTGGAAGACAGATATCAGCTGTAACAAGATGTTCATCTGTACAAAAATCAACTAGGAGACTACTACATGGAGACAGAAATCTTGGATCACAATTAAAGTCACCAGTAATAACAAATTTACCATTTAAATCTGAAATAAGAGCTGAAAGACTACCAAGGCATTCGAGATACTCATCAACATTATCATATGAATTACAAGGCATGTAAACATTGATAATTGTGAACTTATCAGAGAAGTTATATACAAGTTGGATAGCAACAGACCATGAATTATCAGTAGTAACAACTCAAGTTCTGCTGAAGACAGAATCACGACACAGGATAGCAACACCACTAAACGGTCTGCCACAAATAAAACCTGCTTAAAAATCAGTTGGAGACACTCCAAAGCCAAAAAAACCAGGTACAATATTGTTCAAGAAACTAAGTTCAGTATTGAGTAACCAAATCTCTTGGAAACAGATGATATCATATGTTGCAGACAAGAGTACTAATTCGTGTGTAGAACTTTGCACACCACGACAATTAAAGCTACAAATCCTTACTGCCATTTTCAAAGAAACTACGCACAAGCGCATTTTCACAGTCGTAGAGCCTGACAGCATCTCCAGCAGAGACAGATAGTTTAAAAGAAGAGTGATATTTAATTGTGACAATTTTTAAGCAAGTGGCTTCAGTTTTAAATGTTATGTTGATAAATTCAGCTAATTCTTCAGTAGAGGCAGTTAGCGATAAACGAGAAACAAATATAGAAGTAGTTTTAGAGCAATCATACGAAGAAAGTGGTTTTAGCATACATAAATTGTTTAGAATTTTTCCAGAACCAATAAGCACTTTTTGCTTTCGCTTTTTCTTTAGATGAGTAACAGTTTAGAAATCAACAGGGTCCAATACTGGTTGAGAGGTCTCATAAGATAAAGGATAACCAAATAAATGACAATCGTTACCACAGTTATTAGCATGATCAACAAGTACGTGCACATCAGTAATTGAGTCCTTTGATATCGAATTTAGCTCAATTTTGTTAGTTGAATTAGATGAAGAAATAACTTGAGTTTGAGGGAAGGGATCAAGGATGGTTGATTTTATATTAGCAGTTGGAAGGAATAGCCAGTCATTGACAGGAAATTGGGTTTGCTCGTCATAAATAGAAAGTTGGGTCTGTTTGTGCTTTTTGTTAATGGATTTAACAGGTTTCTTAAGATCAGTGAATAAATTATGTTACCTTTTACTGATCGACTCCATGAATTGATTCAAAAAAGATTTTAGCTCAATAGTCATATTATTAACTGGCTCAGTCAGATACGAAGCAAGGGTAGCACATTCAACAGAGTGAGAACTTGTGGAATTTAAGTTGCTATTTACATTTATTGGATTACCTGTGGCACAAAGATTAAGAATGTCAGCCTGCATGCGGTGTATCTGCTGCGATATAGTAGTGACATCCATGTAATCAGTATCTACAAAGGGAAATCTTTTGCATGGAATTCAGGACATTTTATATCGGTAGCATCGTTAAGAGAAGTTATGTCAAGCATCAGTCTACAGATATCTTGGACATCTTTCAATTTTTTATTGGGACCTATTGACAAAAGGGTTGAAAGTGCTTTTTCAATTTCTTCGTCAGTAAAGAAGCGAGAAACAATCTTAAGCAAAACTTCAAAGGGCAGAGAATCAACTTTGTTGAAGACATAACATAAGAGCTCATTAACAATCATAAAGTCCTTGCATAGCGTGGTATCAGTAAGATTATTACAAGCTTTCAAATGTGAATTATTTTTTCTTCTATCAATTCCAGCAAGTTTCTTTACCATTTTAATTAAAAAATATAGAGCGAGATAATCAGAGTAAACAATCAAAGAGTTAAAATTTGGCTGCCATTATTGTTATTATTTAAAGCATGGCCGGCAGCCATATACATACACACATATATACATATACAAACATACACACAATAGATACATATACACAATCACACATTATCATATATGTAAATAAACACATATAAATAAATAAGTAAACACATTATACATATACACTTACATTCACACAACGCACACTCAGGTTCATACAAATATATGTACATATATGGAACAGAAGGGTAAGGAGTAGTAGAAGAGATAACTGAATAGGTTTAAAATAAGGAAAAACTAAAAGCTGTTATATTTTAGAAAAATAGACAGGATTAATTGAAGATATAAGATAGTGAAAATGCTGTTCTAGAATTTTATTGAGTGTTTTTATGAAGGATAAATTTTTTGATATTGGCAATGAAAGCATTTCTAGTAATATTTGGGAAATTTATTTTTATTGAAAGTGGCAGAGAGTTCCAAAAGTGAATTGATTGGTATTTAGTAGATTGAATACCATATTTGCTAGTTTTTTTTTGAAGGTAGAGCTAGTTTATAACAATATGTTGATCTACGTTTGTAATTATGGATATCACTTGTGAATTTAAAATTGTTGTTGAATGCAATAGGCATAGTATTCTGAATGATATCCCAATCAAAAACACAGTTTAACAAGAAGATGAGTTCATCTAACTTTAAGATATTTAATAAACTATACAATAAGTCTGGATTAAAATTACTTGCCTGGAAATGAAATATTCGTATAGATTTATTTTGAAGTTTTATAAGATTTTTAATTTGAGTAGATGAACTTTGCCCCCATATTTGGCAGCCATACCTAGGTGGGAATTAATATAGCATGCCAAATGTTTGTCGATGTTTCGTAGTTGACAAAATGGCTTACTTTGGAAAGCATTCCATTAGCTCGACTAGATTGTAAGATATTGCTTTTACTTGTTGGTAAAACAATAGATTTTCATCTAATATAATGCCTAAATATTTGATCTTATCTACAGTATTAATTTTTTTACCGCTTATTCTGAAATTAAGTTTTTTTGCAATTTTGTTGTCTTGAGATTTAAAGATAACTATTTCAGACTTCTTGGTATTTAAGGAAATTTTGTTTGATCGTGGCCATTGTGCGAAACATGCAAGGTCATGATTAAGATTTTTATTTAGTTTTTAAGAGATCTATTAACAATAAGAAGATTGGTATCATCAGCAAAATGATATGTTTTGGAGAATTTTACACATGTGTGCAGATCGTTTATATAAATGAGGAAGAGTAGAGGACCTAAGATTGAACCTTGTGGAACACCAATACATGTAAACCTAGTATTGGAGGAAGTGTTTTCAATGCTTACAAACTGAGAGCACATATACAGGTACAACTTGAACCATTTGAGAGTTACTCCTCTGACACCTCATGATCAACAGTATCAAATGCCTTCTGCAAATCAACAAACACTCCAGCAGCAAACTGTTTTTGATCCAGGGCTTCACGTATTGTCTCAGTTATATCAACGAGTGCTTGATTTGTACAGTGCTTTTTGCAGAAGCCAAAATGAAGGCTATAGAGACTATTAGATTGATTTAAAAAGTTTTCTAGTCTGCTAAATATGAATCTTTCAATTATTTGCCAATATTTGAAAGTAAAGATATAGGTCGATAGTTACAATGATCTAGTTTGAATCCAGTTTTAAAAATAGGTACAACTTCAACAATTTTAAACAAGTCAGGAAACACTCCAGTTTCGAATGATTTATTCATCATAATGCTCAAAGTCTTTCGATGTTAAGATCAATATTTGTGTAGGAATGGTATTAGGCCCAGTGCTTTTTCTAGGGTTCATACTAGATATATAATCATTTATTTCTTGTGGTGTGACAGGGGTTATATAAAAGGAGTTAGGATTTTTATTTTTAAGGTAGTGGTTAAAGTTATGCCTAAGAGAGATGATTGTTTTAGAAAGATTTTCTGCAATTGTGAAAAAATAGTCATTAAATGAGTTAGTGATTACGGCATTATCAGTTATAGTTTGGTTATTTATAGTTAAACTTTCAATCGTGTTGTGGCTGTTTGGCTTTATAACAATAATCCTTTTTATTCCTCTCCAGGTGTTTCTAAGATTTCATTAAATTTTCATTGAAATATTTTGAGTAGTATGATTTTTTTGAATACCTCAACAAGTTGCTTATTTGATTTCGATAATATTTGAATTTAAGAAAGTATTCTTCCTTTGATTTCTCATTTTTACATTTTATAAACTTTTTGTGAAGTTTATTTTTATTATGTATCGATTTAATGATGCCAACAGTAACATGGTTTTGATATGGTTTTATTAGTATTCTTAAAAGACAATTTAAAATGGGCATGATAATCAAGTATTTTGTTTACCAGCTCCAGAAATTTTAATGAAAGATCATTGATACTATAAGTGACTTGATGACTTAGTGGTAGCCATTCAGCATCTTTTAGGTCTTTGAGAAATAGATTTTCATTAAAGTGTTTAAAACAGCGACGATATATTTTTCTTTGTGGTTGTTTAATATTAAAGTCTCCTAAGATCATTATATTTTTATTTTCAAAGGATAACTTATCATGTAAAGTTTGTATGAATTGATTATTAAACTCATCTGTGCACATACAAGGATGACGGTAAATACATCCCACTATGATATTTTTTTCATTCGGGTATAAGATTTCAATGAAGGTTGATTCAAGTTCTTTTAACAAAAAAGGGAATTGAGAATTATAGCAATAAAAAAAATCTGACTAATAGAAAAAAAAATACTTTCAAATTTTTTTAAAGATAAGATGTATATCAACTTTACGAACCAATTTTTTTTGGCCTTATGTTTACTTGAGGAGTTATTAAGATTTGATATGAACACAAAATTTTGTGATATTTTAAAAATCAGGCAATCTATCCCAACTTTTCACAAATTAATCAAATTAGAAATTAAGAGTTTAGTAACTTTATTATTTTTATTATTTTTTTACAACAAAATTATAAGCTATAAAAAAACCTTATGAAAAATAAATACTTAATTTAAGTGATTTTATATATGCTTTTCATTCGCATTATTTATAAATTGTACAAAAAAATAAAAATTAAAAAAAATATGGATTAGACATCAAACTCAGCAAACTTAAAATTAGTTTAAATCTAAAAATCTATTTCTTAAGAAAACAAATTTTTTTAAGTTGTCTTTGGCTAAATTGTAGCGAAGTCCTGTTTTTGTAGGTGGTACTTTAACTTTGCAAATGATGTGGACATCTGAAATTCAACATTGGCTATCCAATGGTGGCCATTTAAATGACAGTGCAGGACCATTTTAACACATAAATTTGACAAGTACATCTTTTTTTATAGATTAATGTCTTTAATGACTCCTATCCACCACTTTTGCTCATAGTCAACATAGGCATAATCACCTGGTACTAAGTTTATAGTTGTTACATGGATGTTTCCAAAGTCATGAATGAAAGTGAAATCTTCACCAACACTGCATAGCTTTGCACCTATCTAGACAAAATGACAACATATGCATTTACTCCGTTTTACTTATTTTGTCAAACATGTTTAATTAAAGGCATTAAAAGTAAATTGTCCAAAATAAAGCAAAAATATATTTGACATTGATTCCAATCAAATAAAAAATTTATTTGAGTTTATCAATAAAAATTATGCATGCTTTTTGAAGATAGTAAAAAGTATATTAAATATATTTTTTTTACCTTTTGTTGACCATGTGGTACAAACTGATGGTAACTACATGTTCCAGGTATGGTATTTGCAGTATTCAATCGTTCCTTAAGAGTGTTTCTCACCAAAGTTAAATCATCTGATAATGTATAAATGAAATGTACACCTTCAATGTTTTCATTGCAATATTTGTTAATTGTTTGTGGAAATAAAATATGATTACCCATATCTCTTTGCAAGCTTGCTAGTGTTGCCTAATATTCGACTGTACCACCTATCCCATCAAAAGGTTGCTTGCCGTGACTAGTTGTAAAAAAGTTCCATTTAGCAGTAAGACCAAAATCTTCAAGAAACAAAATTCAATTTATTTTTGCAGTTCATATGACACACTCATCTGAAAAGTATTATTTTTTATTTGAGGTAGATTTGTTTTAATATCTTTGCTGACAACATCGATAATTTTATACATCATGTTCACATCATGCATCATATTATTTGAAACAATACAATAACATTGGTGTTTGAGAAAACCTTCTTTTTTGAAATAAATAACCACAGAATGAAGTGTACATTGTAAATTTGTCCAATGAAAGATTTGTACTTTGTCCTGGACTACAAATTTATAGTTTTCTGAAAAATTACCCACAAATAATGCTGTTATCTCATTCATATTTTCCTTTCTTGATCTCAGGTACGATGCTTGACTCTTAGGTAAATACGAGTGTGGTGCAAGTTTTGTCAGTTTTTTACATTTTAGTTCAATGTATTTATACACTGGCTCTTTATTATATGTTAAGTTTGACCTATCTGTTGTTTTCCACTGATCAAATTCTACTTCATCGTCATCTTCAAACTCTCCAATTAAATTATAAAGTTTTTCAACCAATGCATTCATAGTTGCTAGGCATCTTTCACACTTCTGCATCATACAGTCTTTGTTAGTCATGTCACATACAATATAAGGTAACACTTCTTTGTATGTCACACCAAGAGGATGTAAAAGCAGTTTTAAATTCTGATGAATAGCACAGATGCATGCTAAATGTGTTCCTGGAGCACCAACTGCAATAATCCACTTTAGTCGCAACGTGCAAAACCTTAAAAACCCTATTTTTTTTCTGGGTTCATGGTTTCGAAGGCAAGAAGCAATTCCTTTAAATTACATAAGAGCATATGTTTTTGCCTGTGAACATTTTTTCTTTATGCTTACATAGTCCTTTTTAACAGGCTTTATTTGGCTATATTCATCATCTTCATAAAAAGACTTTACCAGTTGAACCATTACATCAGGAAGAGTATTCCTAATTTAGGATTAGGCATGACTAAAATACCTTTTTCTAATGCTAACTTATGTGCAGTTCGAGCTACATAGTTTGTTACATGCAATATTTCAGAAACATTTTTATTGACCAGTCAGTTGGAGCAAGTGTTGTCAGTTGTATTTTTTTAGATATTGCTGTCAACTCTGCAATTTTATTAGTTAACAATACCATCATGTTATCAAACAAGTTTGCATTTTTCATATATTTATTACCGAAACTTGACTGTTATATTAATGGAAGTGGCTTTTTTTTTAATGGAGGTTGTTAGTGCTGTGAATTTTTGTTTACTTTCTCTTATTTTACCTGATTTATGCAATCCTTTGACCTTAATAGGAGATAATCCAGCAATTGTTAAATGTGTATGTACACCCTCTTTTTTATTTTGAACAAATGTTTCACTAAAAATATCACTCATACTTTTTGATAAATGTTTCATAACTTTACTTCGACAGGTTGGAGAACTTTTTTCCAGGTATAAGATTTAAACCTACGATTTCTGCTTCTAACACAGTATGCATTGTAATCACAAATAGAGATGCTGAAAAGGAAATGTAACTATATTACTCAAATACTATACAATTAATTATATTATAAAACAATGAACAAAGAAATGGATTACAGCAACTTTTCTGATTTCTCTCATATCTCACTGTTAATATATAATGGTGTGTGCATATGCTATTAGTTTGTTCTTCTTTCAAATTTGTTCGTTTTACAAATAATTTATGATCATTTCTGTCAATATTTTCAATCAGATTTCTTACTCGTGTATATGGTTGTTTATAACAAGCTCCATTATCATTTACAAAGGGACAATTAATTTTGTTATCAATATAAAACTATAATGAGGAATTACCATCTAAACACTTAAATACAAGAATTCTTGAATAAAATATTCCTAATGAACAAAGTACACTTAAACACAAATAATGTCTAAAATAAAAATAAAGTTATATTTATAAAGAACATATTTCTTGAACAAATAGCT
The DNA here is from genome assembly GCF_038396675.1 of Hydra vulgaris. Classification (NCBI taxonomy): domain Eukaryota; kingdom Metazoa; phylum Cnidaria; class Hydrozoa; order Anthoathecata; family Hydridae; genus Hydra; species Hydra vulgaris. The sequence continues at coordinate 27,178,249 of NC_088925.1, read as the reverse complement.
GTTAGTTTTAATAAACCTATTAGATATATCCTAAATGCCTAATTATCTACTAATTTTTGTCAATTCTCTACTAATTATCTACCAAAAATTAGAGTGGTAATAGATCATAACTAAATATAGTTATATTTAGTTATATAACTTAACAAGGTAATATTTATTGGATATTATTATGTACATTTGTCATTTTATTAATTATTTTATTGATTAGATAATCACCATTATATTAACATAAAATAAAGATTACATAATATTGTTTAATTTAATGACATAACTATTATGTAATCAAAATAACAATGCAAATGACATAACTATTATGTAATGAAAATAACAAGTAACAAATTTAAAAATTTACAAAATATTTAACAATATTTTGTGAAAACTTTTCAAAAATTTAAATCACATGACACACTTAATGTTTTTTTTTAAATTAACTGAATCAAAATTAGATTAAAAACAAATATAATTGTATTTTTTTAATTTCTTCAGAAAAATTAAAAAACCAAAACATCAATAACTCCTCAGTAAAACAGATAAAGACAGATAAAAAGACAGATAAAGCTATCATTAGAGGAGTAGAAACCTCAAGTTGAGTTGTCATTTACAATTTAAAAATTTATTAAAATTTGGTCATTTTTTCAAAGGTTCTATGTTTCAGACTGACCTTTAGTTATGGTTAGGGAAAACATAAAATAATTCTAAACAGAGTTATTTTTATATTTTTTTTGTAAGTAGCATAGTTCCTACAATAACCATGACTAAAGTTCTATCTGAAATACTAAACCTTTAAAAAAAAATTTTAATTTTATTTATATAGAAAATAGTTTATAAACCAATTTTATGGTTCATTAAAAAAAATATCCTAATTACTTGTATTTTAAATTTTAGGCCTTAATGGCTCTGCTATAAGTTTTCCAATCTATGGAGATCAAAGTACAATCAAGTTTAAGAGTGTTCCTTTTTTTTCTGTTATTGAAGCTCCTGGCATTATATACTTGCAAGGACCACAAGTTCCAGGTGCAACATCAGAAGCTGTTTTATCAGCAGTTTTCCAAGGATGGCCAATTCTTCTACTCACACTTGTTATGGCAGCTCTTTCAGGAATGATTATGTGGGCTCTAGTAAGTATTTTGAAATAAACACTAATATTCATATGGGTACATATGTTTTGGTTTGTTATAGGAATGCTTATGTTTTGGTTGCTAAAATGATCTTTTTGTATGGGTTGCTAAAGGGATAGTTAAATTATTTTGTTGATTGTATTAATTTTTACTAAGAATATGTATAATGTTTTTTCTAAGTAACAGGGGGATAATTCCATGTCAAATCAGCAGGCTTATGTCACCCCATGTTTGCTCATTTTTTTATATGTTATAGGGTTTATAAAAATCAAGAAAATCTGAAATTTGGAACCTCCAACCCCTTACAGTTCTTGAGATATTCAGGATTCAATTTTCTTATTTATGCTGACTCAGGATTTTTTAATTTAATTTATAAATACTCTTTGTTGTTAAATAGCAATATTTTATGAACCAAATGAGGTATCATCCTGAAATTTGGTACATAGACAATCTTCCACATGACGGATACAAATTTCAAATTGAAAGTTTTTTTGACCATCATAATTACATGTAAATTAGATAATAAAGGCATATATTTTGGGGTATTTCGATGGTCAAAATGGTGATGTCACCTTGATAATTTTTATTGAGGCATTGTTATAACTTATAATATAGGTATCAAACATTGCTATTAATAAAAAATATATTACTGCATTTTTCAACTTGTCTAAATGTAGCCTTTTAGGTAAATTTATGCTGAGTCAGCATAAAATTTTTTGCTAACTTATTTATAACAAAGTTAGCTATATCTTAATTTTATGTTGTAAAAAGATATTTTTAAAATCTTTGTGAGAGAAATAATAAATTTATAATTTATTTATTTTTTTGTGCCTAGGGTAGGCTCAAAGTATGGAGAGAGGAGGATGGGGAGAGGGGGGGGAGTAATCAGGTTTTAAATTATTATCATATTTTCCAAATTAAATATTTTTCCAAAATTTAAAATTTTGTTTTGTTAAAAATTTTTCTTTTAGGCCTTTTGGAGGCCTTATGTAGCAATAACTAGAAATTTTATTTTTATTTATTAAAGCTAATTTTTTTTGTAAAAGACCAACATTTTTTTAAGTATAGAAACTTTGCTAGGCTGTAATCCAAATGTATTTATAAAAGGCATTTTTTTCAAATGCTATATTTATAAAATACATTTTTTTTTCATTTATAAATAAAACCTTTTATTTCCTCATTATTATATTGTTGCTTCTGATTTCATGTTGTAAATATTAGTTTCCTGTTACTTTGCAGAATTTTTATATTTACCTAACTAATTAATAAATGTTAAATGATTACTATATGATCTGTAAATAATATAAAAATTAATTACCCTTTAATCATTTATAAGAGGAAGTCATATAATACATTTTTATACATTTTATTATAATATACATATAATTGGCACATCCAATTATATGTATATTATAATAAAATGTATAAATAATTTACCATAAACTAAATAATGTTAATGGTATTTCTAAAAAATATTTATTTTGTAAAATATTTCAAAACTAGATTTTTTGAATAAAATTAAAAGTTGGAAAATATGGAAAAGTTGTTCTATTGGATTAGAATGTAATGTTGACTCTCACAAGCAAGGTTTAACAAGAAGACAAGGTCTTTTAGACCTATCAATATTTTCAAGTGATGAAAAACACAAGTTATTATGGAGAGCTGGTTTATTTAATTGTGAAAAATTGTTTACTACAGTTTGCTATTATCATAGAAAACACTTTGGAGCTGCATTTGAAAGAAAATTTCAGAAATGCTGTAATCTATTTAAAAAACATGGAAAGCAAAAGAAAAACATAAAAGGTAATTTTGATATTATTTTGATGATTAGAATGATTCAAATAGTAATTAAATAAACTAAAGAAATGATAAGACAACTAAATGCTTTTTAAGGAGAAAATTCAAATATTTTTATAAATTTAAAATTTAATTGTTTTTTTAATTAATAAATATACTTATATGTTCTTTACAATGATGCTTAGTTGATATTAGTTTTTAGAAATTGTTGTTTCTTTTTTTTTTATATAGGAAATGTGAAGATATTGCTATCAATAGCAAAAACTCTTAAAACACAAGATATTCCTGTTGCACCTGGGTGGTTGCAGTAGTTGTTACAAAAGGGTACAGAGTATAAATGAAAAATTAGAATCAAATGATCAATGCTATAGAAGGGTTGAGTCTGAACATGAACAACGTTTAGCTCTCAATGAAAATCTTCAATCTATAGGTATGTCATCTATTAACCTTAAATCAGTGCTAAAACACCAACAGTTACCAGCTGCCAAAAGAAAATGTGATCAAATAACTGAAGCAACAACAAACAAAATAAATAAAGAATATAATATTGATCCTATGATTAGATTGATACCATCTTGTACACCACTAACTTCTTCAGTTGATCACCATAAAACTGACGATCTAAACTCACTTTTAAATGAATTTAAAGATAAGCTAAAAAATGTGACATCATTCTCCGCAAAAATACAGATATTAACATTAACTCCAGAATCATGGTCACTCCCAAAATCTGCAGAATTTTTTAATGTATCTATTTACCTTATATGAGAAGCTAGAAAAGCTGAAAAAAAAAACATGGAGTTTAGTATAAACCATCATCAAAAAAAGGAAAATCGCTTTCCCATGAAACCATTGATCTAGTTCATAGCTTTTATCAAAGTGACGAGTACACACGAATGATGCATGGAAAAAAAGATTTTGTCAGTATAGGGTACAGGCAACACATGCAAAAAAGACTAATATTGATAAATTTAAAAGAACTTCATGTAGCAGATGACTACAGATGAGGAGGCTACTTGTGGTTATAACCCTCTCTCAACTCTATAACTCCGAAACACGAACCTTGACAAACAAGGGCGCTGCGCGGAGAAACAAGTTGAGCGCGGTACTACCAGGGACGTGGTGGGAATCAAACTCGGAACCTCTCGCTTATGAAGCGAGCGCTCTTCTACTACACCACTACCACCACGAGTGCTCTTCTACTACACCACTAACTCTGAACACTCTAATTTAAATGTTGGATTTTCAAAGTTTTGCAGCCTTTACCCAAGATGGTGTGTAACCACAAACTTGTCTGGCACTTACAGTGTTTGTGTCTGTATCTATCATCAGAATGTTAAGTTATTAACTGATGCTCTTAAAATTGACAAAGACTATAGAGATTTAAAGTCATTTATCTAAGTCATTGTGCTTTCTTTCTGATTGAGCATGATGTATACTTTGCATATAAAATGCAACAGCTCATTATCAATTACATTAAAGCAAACATTCGACAAATTAGTAATATTAAACACTTCACTGATGGATGTGCTGCACAGTATAAAAACTTTAAGAACTTTATTAATCTTTGTCATCACAAGGAAGACTTTGATATTGATGCTGAATGGTTGTTTTTTTGCCACAAGCCATAGTAAATCTGCTTGTGATGGTATTGGAGGTACAGTAAAAAGACTAACTGCTCAAGCTAGCTTAAAAAGGACACTTACTGAACAGATTTTAGATGTAGATAAGATGTTTGAATTTTGTGTCACCAATATAAAAACATTCAATTCATTTTGGTTTATAAAACAGAAATAATTGAAGTTCCATCATCATTACAACCAAGGTTTACTATGGGAAGAACCTTGCCAGGAACAAGATGCTTCCACCATTTTATACCAATTAATAAATTTATAATTTATTTTAAGAGGATGAGTCAACAAACTGATTTTCAGACATTTGATCTTGTGCAGATACCAAATGAGTTGGTTGTGTAGCAGGTTGTTTATAATCATATGGATTATGTAGCTTGCAATAATGACTATTTTTTGTGGATTGGAATTATAACCAAAAAAGATAAAATACAAGGAGATTATAAAATTCAATTTATGCATCCACATGGTCCCAGCCCAAGTTTTTTTTGACCCGCACGGGAAGATATGTGTTGGGTCCCATTAAACCATGTTTTATGTACCATTGATCCGCCATCTACAACAAATGGTTTGTTGCATACATAAAATTTCAGAAACTAAGTTAGAAAAAACTATTGAAAAAAATATAATAAAGATTTATAGAACAATTTCTTATGCATTATTATTTTTATATTTGTATGTTATTTTTTCAAATTTAGTTAAGATACAACTTTATGTGAGTATGTGTAATTGTTACAATTTAGTTACAAAATTTTCCTAGTCACTTGACTTTATGTTTTTAACAAAAAAAAAAAAAAAAAAAAAAGGTAGTGGGGTTGGCAAAATGCCTAATTGCCCCCCTGCCCTTTAGACCATGAGCCCTCCCCAGGTACAAAAAAATAAATAAATAAAGTATACATTTATTATTTCCCTCACAAAGACTTTAACAATAACTTTTTACAACATAAAAAAGTATTTTGCAAAAAATGCTGAGTCAGCATAAATAAGAAAATTGAATCCTGAATATCTCAAGAACCGTAAGGGGTTGGAGGTTCCAAATTTCAGATTTTTTTGATTTTTAAAAATTCTATAACATAAAAAAATGAGCAAAATCCAAACCATGGGTTGACATTTTTTGTTTTTTTCTCCTGATTTGACATGGAATTACCCAGGGTTTATGATGCAATGTAAGATTTTATGTTCTTTCTACTCTAGATTTTTTCAATAGTAAATTTTTGTAATTAATTTTAACTAAGAATGTATATTATTATATTTTTTATAAGTGAATCATAAACCCTTAAACCATTAAGTCATATAATATATATAAGCCATTAAATCATATAACAATAAACCATTTTGAATCATAAATCCTGAAATAAAAAAATAAAATCTCACATTGCATCATAAATTATGATGCAATGTGAGATTTTATTTTTTTGAATTTTTTTTTATTTTCAGATATTTTTATTTATTCAATAATAAATTTTCGAAATTTCAAAAACAATTCAATAATGCTGAATAAAGGTGTTTAAAAAAAATCCATAATGATTGCCTCTAAAAACTAATTAATGTAAATTAAAAAATCTAGTAGTCTTGCTATGTTCTTGATTTACTGTCTTTATCTACGTTTTAATTTATGTCAAACTTTCTTGCTGTATCTTGCTTTCAAGTGTCTTGTCTTGAAAAAAAAAGTCTCTTGGTGATGTGTTAATCTTGGATTTTAAGTTTTTATTGGCTACAATGCCTAAATAGATTATTTTAAATTAATCAAAATTAATTTTAATTACTACTAAAAAAATTTTGAATACTTTATATTTATATTGTATTACAAATATTTCATAAAATAGCAGGTTTTTTTCCATCAAACTATTGTATTTTGCAAAAATCACATGATTAGCAATTTTATTGTGCGTCATTGATTTTGACAAAAGTGCATTATGCAACATTTGTATTTCATGAGTTAAGACAATAGTCAAGATTTTTTTCAAATCTTTTAATCCAATTTTACCACATGATGATATTTAAATAATAAAATTTTTCATTGAATTGCATAGGATCTATTTTACTTGAATTTTATAAGAAATACCTGTTTGAGTGACACCTGCTTACAATTTTTTAATTTAGTGGTATTGGCTTTATTGACAAAAAGAACTATTACTAAGACAAAAATTTAAAAAAATTAAAAAATTAAAATTTTGACTGTCCAAAAAAACAATTGACCATCATTTCCATGTGGCACAGAAATAAACTTTTTCATTATTTTTTTGTTTTGACTTTGTTATCTGAAAATTAAACTCTGCATTTTAAGAATTAAAGTGCACAAAATATATTAGGAAATTGTGTCCTCAGATAAATATTATCTGTTGTGTGATATATATATATATATATATATATATATATATATATATATATATATATATATATGTATATATATATATATATATATATATATATATATATATATATATATATATATATATATATATGTGTGTGTATATATATATATGTGTGTGTGTGTGTGTGTGTGTGTGTGTGTGTGTGTGTGTGTGTGTGTGTGTGTGTGTGTGTGTATACATGCATATAGTATATACATTTTTAATATATATATGTATGAATTTAAAAAACAAGAATAATTCACAAAAATGCTATAATTGTATCCATTTTACAAGTATATAAATATAGTAACACTATTCTATCATATCATATTGTTAAATTACATATCACTTATTTTATACTGCCTGATATATTTTATTTAGGATTCTTACTGGAATCCCCAACATTTTCCAAATTCATTTGTTAGAGGATCATGGGAAGGTTTTTGGTGGGCATTTGTTTCCATGACTACAGTTGGCTATGGAGATCGTGCTCCCAAATCTTTTGTTGCAAGAGTGTTTGCATTTTTTTGGGTGTTGGTAGGATTAGTTATAATATCAATATTTACAGCAACAGTCACAACTTCTTTAACAGCACTCTCACTTGGTACTACAATTACATTATATGGAAGTAATGTTGTTGCTATGCAAAATTCTGCTGAGCAAAGATATGCTGTACAAAATAATGCAAAAGTTTATCGTAAGTTTAACTGTATCGCCAGTTCTTATTTGAAATCTAGAAAAAAACTTATTACATTTACTACATACTATATTTACTTTAAATGTCCTGGGGGCAGTATATATGTGTGTATTTGTATATATATATATATATATATATATATATATATATATATATATATATATATATATATATATATATATATATATATATATGTGTGTGTGTGTGTGTGTGTGTGTGTGTATATACATATATATGTATATATATATATACATTAGAGTGTCCCAAAAAACATCATTTTTGTTTAAAAATATATGCAGAGACCCTCTTAATGTGTTCTATCTAATACAAAAACACTAGATTTAAAATTTTTCTGAATAAAAAATATTTTAAGGGGTCCCTCAAGACCCTTTTTTTAATGGGTCCCTAATATTTCAAAAAAAAAGTTTTTTAAAAGTATGTCAACCTGGTACTCTGGTCTGGTACTAACCTGGTATATTATTTCAAAAATAATATTCATTTTGAAAAAATTTTAAACAAAATTATCATAAAAAATGCATTTTTTTCATTTTTTGTTAAAAAACGTAATTTTTAATGTAATAAAAACATAAATAACAATTTTTTTTCGAAGTAAATATTATTTTTGAAATTTTTATATAATTTCGCTTTATATGAGTACCAGGTTGACATATTTTTGAAAAACTTTTTTTTTAAAATATTAGGGACCCATTAAATATTAGAGGCTCTTGGGGGACCCCTTAAAATATTTTTTATTCAAAAAAATTTTTAACCTAGTGTTTTTGTATGAAATAGAACACATTTAGGGGATGAGAGCAGATTATTTTCAAAAATGTTGTTTTTTGGGACACCCTAATATATATATATATATATATATATATATATATATATATATATATATATATATATATATATATATATATATATATCAAGCCTTCTCAGGAGACACGTGAGTTTGCACGCCTTATATGTCTACACATATAATATTTTGTTTTGACAACTTGGCCATGACTCCTTGCATGTTTTAAGTTAATGCCTTTAAAATATGCAAACAAAAATTAAAGTCTGGTCATATAAGGTGTGTGACCGCATGCGTCTCCTCAGAGGGCTTGATATATATACATATACATATACACATATATATATATATATACATATATACATATACACATATATATAGATACATATATACATATATATATATATATATATATATATATATATATATATATATATATATATATATTATATATATATATATATATATATACATATATACATATACACATATATATATCAAGCCTTCTTACAAATCTTTTTCTGTTTTTTAACACTTTCCTCTAAAGGTGTTTTTTTGAATTAAATTATAGGTATTTTTACATGTTCTCACTTTTAGTATACTTAGCTTATAATTAGAATATACTAATTTAGTACAAATTTTCTTTGTGTAGTGAGTTATTTAAGTATTTATTTGCAGGCAGCTCTATTATTGCATAAGTAATCAAAATAACAGATTTTTTGACATATAAATACAAATAGTTATTCTTTACAGCTATATTGACAGTAGGGAAACACGCCTCATGGACAACCAAATTTTAAATTGCTAATATTTTTTACATGTTTTCACCTTTAAAATACTTCGCTTGTTTACACAGTGTATATATATATATATATATTCAATTTATTTTCAACGTGTAGTGAGTTATTTTGAATATTTATTAACACAATTTTAAATGAAAAAAACATTTACAGCTTTACTAATTGCAATAGTAAAATACTACTTTGATAGGTCTTTTGATATTGCCAAAAGTTTTTTAATTAGAAGCACAATGTGGGCAATATAATAAACTTATATATCTTTTAATGATTGATAATTTAATTATAAGTTCTCAATCATTAAAGGTAGAATCATTAGAAGTATGACTAAATTGTCAAACAGCTCTCTAATATGACTGGCACATCCCAAGTTGTTTTGGGTTTTAATTCAACCATGTAACTGGCCTCTGATTAGATTAGACTTGATATAACACACAGCAATAACCTACACACCATACCTAATGGTCATATCAAGAATCAGTATATATAGCAGACCTTCCAACCTTTTTTTTAAAACCTTAACATTTGTTAAATTAAACCTTGAGATTTACACAAAAACCTGGATAAACGTAACAATTAAAAAAAAAAGTTTTTTTTTTTTCATATAAGAAAAACTAATATAGGTAAGATAAGTTGAATTTGATAAAAACCCATTTTTATTCATTATGTTTTTTATTCATTATGTTTAGAATTGCAAATTTATGTTGCTTTCTTTGAGGCTTTTAACAGCTGTTCAGGTGGTTAGAAAACTCAAAGAAAACAACATTAATTTAAAAAAGAAACTTTTAATATTTCTCACAGTTAGGGCAATATTTTTGTTTTGTCACCATTTTTAAAAATTCAGATTTGATTTATAATATAAACAAACCCATGTTTAAAGCTATATGTTGGTGCTGGTTTTATGATCTTGTGCATTTAATTTTCATTAGTTCTTGGTGTGGCGATAACCTTATTCAGAATTTATATTGTTTTGAGCGAGAATAAATTTGTGAGATTCATTATTAAACCATGAGTCACACGCTAAAACCTGGAGAGTTGGAAGGTCTTATATAGTGATGTTTAGTGGCTTAGATTTGTGGCACGTTATGACTGTTTTAAAGGCTTAACCCTATACTGCAATTGAATTGTCTAGTTATTTTATTAGAATTATTGTTCTATAAATAGCTATTAAAATTTACCTTTCACTGGAGCTTGTTTTTAGCTAATAGAGTTTCACAGACTTTTAAATCCATTTAGTGTCACCAAGTCCCTTATTATTATTAGCACTGTAATGTCTTTAATTAAGGTCTTATTATTTTTCTTGACAGTGGTTTTGTTTTCAGTTTCATGTATGTCAGCTACCATAACACAACCATAATTTGTCCACCTTAAAATTTTTAGAATAATATTGTATTATATGGTTTTTACATCTTAATGTGAATATGGTTATACTATATGTTGTTGTTTGTATTTGTTATATTAATTGGGTATACTTTTTAAGCATGTTTATCTCTATATCCACATTTTTTTCTAAAAATTATTGATGTTTTCTAAATTTGGAAGGGGTGTGGGTGATTGGCTTTTCTGTAATGAGGTCCTTTTTATTGCAATAATGACTGCTATGATGTAGGCTATAGGCAATGATAAAGATAGCTAGCCATTTTTATCAGGCTCTTCGAAACATCATTGGTGAATGTATTGTGGCTCTGAGGATGGAGTTTAATCTACATTAGTCCACTATTTAATTTTAATTGGATCTTAAAACACCATATATATATATATATATATATATATATATATATATATATATATATATATATATATATATATATATATATATATATATATATATATATATATATATATATATATGGTGTTTTAAATTTATATATATATATTTTTTTTTTAATCGTGGATTTTTTTTTATTTTCTCTCTTTACATGTGCATGTAAATATGGGTAGATAAGTTAAATAATATTAAAATGAAAAAAAATTAAACTTTTATATATTTATTAATTATAAGTTAATATAAATATGTGTATGCATGTATATACTTATATATATATATATATATATATATATATATATATATATATATATATATATATATATATATATATATATATATATATATATATATATATAGAACTTACACATAGGTCATGATTTTCCTTTAAGAGTCTGTGTTTATCATTTCTATTACATTCGCAGTGCCTATATTCTATTATTATTTTTTTACTATACACTTTATTATAGTGTCATTATTTTGTTCTGTTCAGTATCAAGTTGAAGCACAAATTTGGCCATGAGTTAGAGCTTTATCTTGATAAAAAAACTTGATGGAATTCTATACAACTATGATAGAGCCACTAATTTAAAATAATTTATAATTTTGAACTTTACACCAGTTGTGTAAAAAACTCCAGTAACAATCATTTGTCTGCATGCTTTTTACTTCTTGTTAGACATTCGTAAAATTTGAGTTAAGGAACAGTATTACGTACCTTAAAAAAATTAATAAATATTTCTTTTATTAAAAGGTTGGTAATTCTTCAGTTAAACAACGTAAAATAAAAAATGTCTAATCATGGGTTGGTACATCTCTAATAAGTATGTCTGATGTGATGCACTCTTCCACAGATAAAAAAATCAATTAAAACTCTTAAATATTTTATTTGACCCTATTAAATGCTAAAAAAGTTTTTTGTTGTTACCTAAATATTGCAGCCCTACACAAAATAGCTAAAATCGTACATGAAAAGCATAATGCTTTATTACTAGCCCTACTACTTCTACAACCGCTACATCTCTTACTTCTATACATGGCGTATATGAAAATATTCTAATAGCTTGTAACTAACCATGAGCGAGATCTCGTCTCGTTCTCCTTTCTCGTGAGAAATGGGACTTCTCGTGAGAAACGAGAAATAGAAAATTCTTGCGAGAAGTAGAACAAGACTTAAATATTATTTTCTAATTTAAAAATTATTATTATTTACAAAATGCTTAATAATTTGTTTTTTTCATCAATTAATATTTTGACTCCGTGATTTTAATAAATCTAATTAAAAATTTAATTTGTTTTTGACAAAAACAAATTAAATTTTTAATTAGATTTTTTAATTAGATTTTTTTTTTAAATCTAATTAAATAATTTTAATTAGATTTTAAATATTTTTAGTTAGATTTTAAATACAAAATTTTTTTGTATAAAATGGTGCACTTTCGACTTAATTTCATTAGCTTACCAGTGGAAGTCAACTTGACACATATTGTTCATATTGAAAAGAAATATTCTTGTCTCATTTCAACGATCAAAAATGTCACCAAGAAAAAACAAAATCTGGAGATATTTTCAAAAAACAAATGACGGTGCTGAATGCAAGGCGTGCAAAAAGTCTTTGAAAACAAAAGATGGAAACACAAGCGGACTTCATCGTCACCTCGAAAAAAAACACAGCCAAGATTACATTGAGTATTCTGAAAAAACTGACGACTCTATTCTTCCTCCTGCTAAGAAGAAACAACGAACCATGGTCGAAATGGTTGAAACAAAGTCCAAATATGACAAAGACAATTCCATTCAAAAACAGTTTGACTCTGCAATGCTGGATTACTTTTGCAATGATCTGGCATCCTTTTCAGCAGTCGAAGGAAGAGGTTTCATTGTTTGACAATGAGCCTTCATCACAGAACAACATATTCAAGAAAGCTTTCAATTCGGTCAAAAGAAGTTCAAGCTGGAATGAAGAGCATAATAACGGTGATTACGCCAAATCTAAAAAGTCCTGCATTTACTTTTGACCTTTAGACTTCTAGAGCTCAGGACAGCTACATCTCTTGGACTTTTCATGCTATTGACGAAAATTCGAGACTACATCACTGGACACCCCATGTCCAACAGTTCCCAGGCAGACACACAGGTATCTTAATTGAAGGAAAGCTGGATTTTTTCTTAGAAGAACTAAATTTGCCTGCTGATTTGCCAATGTACTGCGTGAACGACCAGGCAAGAAACATGAAACTTGCAGTCAAATTGTCGAAGCGCCTTGACCAATACTTGTGCAACAATCATATTTTGCAATGTGCAGTTCGAGACTCATTTGGAATGACTGCTGGAATGGATGATGCGTTGCAAACATGCAAAGATTTGGCTTCTTTAACTCACCAGTCAACAGTTGCAGCTGAGTTGCTTGAATCAGAATCAGACGGTCAAGGAATCAATTTTTGACAGTTACGCCAATCTGTTGACACAAGATGGAATATTGAACTGGATTGTATGGCTTCTGTCCTACATCTAAAGAGTGCAATTATTAGCATATGTGCAAATAAAGATATTTTTTCTTCAAAGACCATCAGTGTATCACAGTGGAAATCATTCGAGGGAGCAGTAGAAATTTTGGCACCACTTAAAGAAGCTACAGAAACGTGGTCGGCTGAGTCTATTCCAACAATTAACACTGTCGCCGATTCTCTTTATTTAATCCATAACAAAATTGATCAATTTATTGAGACGGATGGAAAAATGGCTACGGTGTCTTGTATGCAAAAAACTTGAAAAGCTGCATTGAGAAAAGATTTCCTCTTTGTCACACTGGAAACTTATTGAGTGCTGCAGCAAACTACTTAAATCCTGCTTTAAAGGGACTTCACTTGAAGCTCTTCAAAAAATTTCAAACAACAAAAGAATGGTTAGCCTCACAGGTTAAGGATAATGTTGAGTGCCAACCTGTTGCCAGAGTCCTTTCAGCAGATTTGTCCCCTAATTCAAAACTGAAGCGCAAGTTAAACGTCAGACTTGAAACACAAGAGCCAACATCTGAACTGAATCCTATTTTGAGCGAAATGTGCCAGTATGAATATCTCCCTGATGCCAAAAAAGACTTTCCAATTCTTTATTGGTGGAAATTGCATTCAAATACATTGCCAGAACTCTCTTCATTAGCTAGACAAATTTTAGCTATTCCAGAAAGTTCAACTAAATCAGAGAGAGTTTTTAGCTCAGGTGGAAATGTCGTCTGATCATCCAGACACAGCTTACACCCAGAAAAAGTAGAACAAATCATCTTAATCAGAGAAAACATTGTCTTGTTGGAAAAGTTTGGCAAAAAAATTTTGAATTAATATTTGAAAAAGTTGTTTACATTTGACAAATGTCATTTGTGTCTATTTGTCAAAACCATGTTTACATTTTTTTCTTTTACTATGATTTTAATAAATTTGTTTTCAAAAATTGTTAAATTTCTTTTCTCGTTCTTGGTCTCACAAGAAGTACTAACTTCTCGTCTCGGTCTCGTCTCGTTTTGAAAAAACCTAGTCTCGCTCTACTTGTAACACATACCCAGAATTTTTTTCAAATGTATCAGGTTGTTAACTAAGTTCCTGCCATTTTTTGTTTACTTTAATTATAAATAATAAGTATTAAACAAATTGAACTTTTCTCATAGAGTGAAGATGCTTCTCTATAGCAATGAGAGAGTATTCCATTTTCTCTGCCAGTTCTCTTGCTGTTTGACATAATTTTTTATTCAAAAGTTGGTTTAATTGTTCCTTATCAAGTTCAGTTGAGCCAGAATGAGGTCTTTGAGGTCAAAATTTATATTTTTGAACTTAGCATACCAGTCATGAGCATTTTTTTAGGTTTCTTCAGCATTCTCTCCATACACAAATGTAACAAGCAGCATTTACACCCTTGATTAAAAGCAAAAAAGAGTATCAAAAATCGCCATTATTCTTACTTTGATTCTCCATTTTGTTGATCTGAAAATAAATAAATATATTTAACTCATAAATAAATATAATTAACTCCAAAAAAATAAGCTTTTTTTTTTTTTCAAGTATAATTTAAAAAATAGAAAGTTGCTAAACTGATAATTAAAGATCATTAATTCATTCCTAAAAATTTTGAATTATATGTAAAAAGTTAAACTTTTTATGTAAGTCTAGGTATCATGTATTTACGAGAGTTGCAGAATTTGTTTTATGTATTTGAAATTAGGTCAAATATCATTGGTATCTAATATATAAAAAACTTTTATATCTAAAATATAAAAGCTTTGATTCAAAACTTTTTTGCTAGTATCTCAATAAGTATTTTGTTTTGGTAAGTTTAATTCTCTAAACTTATTTTCTAAAGTTTCTAAGGTTTAAGATTTAAAAAAAAACAACTTGTCTCAGCACTTGGGGATCCTTTTAACAACCTTTTCCTTTAATCTTTAAAAAAGTGTTAGGGTGCTTTTTATACACATTTTTGTGCAAATTATTTGCTAAATATTAAAGAAATATTTTTAATTTAAAATATAAATGTTCTGTTGTTAACAATGAATTTGATTAAAATAAGTAAACAATTATTTTTATTCTTTAAAATCAATAGCAGTTAACAGTGTTCAAGATTTTGTTAACACAGTCATACAAAAATCAACACCTTCTGGTGATTCAATAGCTGGAGGTGTTGTTGACAGCTACCTTGCAGGAAAATATCCATTTAATTCAACAAGTTTACAATTTGGTATGGTAATTGACTATCAGTACACATATGGATTTGTAATAACCAATGACTTGAATAATCAAGCTGTTGAAAAATGCTTACGCCAGCAATTAAATTCACGTGAAAGTTATATAGCTGATATAGTACTCAACATGAAAGCCTATCCGGTAAGAGTTTTTATCCAGTAAGAGTTTTTGAAAAATCTGGTTACTGTAAAAAAAAAAAAATTTCAAGGTCTTGAGTTTGAATGATGACTAAATTTTTAGCAATTATGATTAGTAATCAATCATAGTCCATATTTGACTGTTATTTAATGAATTCATGCACCCACATACATACATGCATACATACACACATACATACATACATACATACATACATACATACATACATACATACATACATACATACATACATACATACATACATACATACATACATACATACATACATACATACATACATACATACATACATACATACATACATACATACATACATACATACATACATACATACATACATACATACATACATACATACATACATACATACATACATACATACATACATACATACATACATACATACTTACATACATACAAATTTTATTTTGTCTTACTGACCATGTTCCATGTTTTTCTTTTTAACTCTTTTTTTGTCTATCCTTATTTATAAATAATTAATTTTAATATTTTTTTATAAATGTGCATTCATTGCTCTGTAAGTTCTCCCTGTTTATCAGTCAGTGTTTATACTTTTTTTTTATGTGTAAAAGTTGTTTTTAAGGGGAAAATTGTACTTTTCTCTTACATGTATAAAAGTTATTTGCATATTTTTTTATGCAAAAATATGATGTTTGTGGGACCTTTATAATGTTGTAGAATGTTTTTTCATCAATAAATAAAGTAAAATGTTGTAGTATCTAACAGCATACTGTTAGATATTATAACTGTATAACTGCAGTGTTAATCTTCAACTGTTAATTTTTTAAAACATTTGCTTTATTTTGTGCACATCATTTGAAATGTTTATCAACCAGGTACTCAATAAAATTATGAATATTTTTTTAAAATAATGTGCAGCCTAATAATGTGTGGCTCATATTTGGAGTTTTAAATAATAAAATCGCTATTTAAAATTCTCTGAAGTTTTAGTTGGCTCATTTAAATTTTCATATTTTGGCATGTACACTGTGAAAGTAGCAACTAAACTTTATTCTATAATTTCAAAGACTTCAAAGTTAGTATTTTTGATAACAGTTTTTATATCTAGCTGGTTGCATCAGTTAATGTCATTCCTTAAAAACACTATTGAGTTTCCCTTCAATTATTATGTTCAATTTCATATTATGTACATAATTATGTACCATTTTATCTTTATATTATACATTAGAGGTGTAGTGGTACATTTCATGTACCACTACACCTCTAATGCATAATATAAACAGATATGAAAAGACCACACAAACACACACACACACACACACACACCACACACACACACACACACACACATACACATATATGCATACATACATACATACATACATACATACATACATACATACATACATACATACATACATACATACATACATACATACATACATACATACATACATACATGCATACATCTCTCAGAATAAAGGTCAGCATTTGGCAATGTCAACCTAACAGTGTCATAGGTCAGATTTTTTGCCGACCTCAGAATTTTAAAACTAAATTTTATTTGCTATTTTAAAAAAATTTAAAATGGTAAAAGGAATGCTTTATTTAAACATTAAATTAATGGCCAGTTTTGCAAGAAAGAGGGAAGAAAAGAAAAGTTATGAAAAGATATACTAAACTCCATAGCTCTTTTTTTTTACCATTTAAAAATACTTTTAAGCAAAAAAGTTAATAAAAAATCATTTTGTAATACCATAGACTGGTTTTAAAGTTTATAAACATGTTTTGAGACTTTTTTACAGTCCTGTTGTGTAGCATTAAAAATTTTATCGTATATCCATAATTAAGAACTTTGATAATGTTATAGTGCATTTTTTTAACATAATATACATGGTTGGTAATAATCATTTTTACTTTATTTCTTACATTATTGATTGCGTCGTTTTATTTGTTGTTTTTAAGCATTGGATTTTTTGTTACAACTAACACGAAAAAAAAACATTAAAATGCTTGTAAAAATTCAGGTAAAAACTATGAAACTTAGCATACAATAACATCAATTTGTGCTAAATACACACACCAAATGACTTTTTTTCACCATGTTCTTTGCTGCATTAAGTCTGACAAAATTGTTTTGTTCAAAAGTTGTAAAAAGTAAGCATTACGACCGTCATGTTAATTTTTCTAGAGTTAATTGTTGAAAAAAGTTGAAGACTTTAATGCTGTAACTTTTAAATACTAAATGATATGATAGTATTTCATATTTCTGAAAAGTTTCAAGTCATTTCCATTTTCAGTTCATTTTTAATAGTTTAAAGAGTGTCAAATGTTACAACTGCCACTCTCACGAAATTGCACATATATATTTAAAAGTTATATCTGATTTGATAGTTTTTGTCAATTTCTCTATGGTACCATATGCAATGCCCATAGCTGAGAGGAATTTTATTTGGAATAATATACTAGATAATAAAATTTCTTTTATTCTTAAATTTAAACTTCTGTTAGATCATTAATGTTTTCTTCATTCGCATAGAGCAGTAATACTGAGTTTGATATATCTCTTTTTATAATCAATAGGCTTCATTTATTGAGGTAATTATTGTTACTAAATAAGACACATTATTATCAGGAGCAATAATAGCAAATTTCAGAAGTGAACTTATACTGTTTCCTAAAACAGTTTATATAAGTTCACTTCTTTAATATAAGTTTTCTTTAAAAGCTTTTTCCAGAGTTTTGCATTTCTTATAAAGCTGTGCTTTAAGATACCAAGCAATTTTTTTGGCCCTAGGCATGGTGCTTTAGATCTTTGTAATTGCTGTTTGATTTGTGGTTGTCAATAAAGTAAAGAAGTTAAACAGATTTAGATTGGCTAAAATGCATTAGCTTACATATTTTAGTTTTAATTTCTATAAGCTATTTCTGGACCCAATTAACAATATTGTCAATTTCAGCTTGAAAAAAATGCTTTTGTTCTGTAGTGTTGACAATACTGCAGAACTAAGAATTTCAGTGTTGTCTGCATGCACTTTGCAAATGTAAAGACAGATTGGAACTGTTTGTTCAGTGTATTGGCAATAGAAACTTGATAGTTACTAATTCGACCAAATATAGGCTGTTATGACACAATATGGCTGCTTACAGTCCACTTGGTGTTAATGTAGGCAAAACTTTTTTTTGGATTTTTTTGTCATTTGGTTAAATTGAGTTTAAAGAAACAAATTGCATC
Organism: Hydra vulgaris; assembly: GCF_038396675.1. Classification (NCBI taxonomy): domain Eukaryota; kingdom Metazoa; phylum Cnidaria; class Hydrozoa; order Anthoathecata; family Hydridae; genus Hydra; species Hydra vulgaris. The sequence goes on along the minus strand of NC_088925.1, from coordinate 27,159,191 downwards.
ATGAGTTGATTTCTTTACAAGATTTCAATTTCATTTATCTTCATTAATCAAGGCTATGGTTTCCCATTTGCTGTTAAAGTTGAAAAACTTTAGCTTTTCTTGTGTTTAATTAGAGATAACAGTTAGCGGGTAACTCATAGTGTTTTTTATTTTTTTCAATATTAATACATGCGATAAGTGCTCGGCAACATTTCTTGTAAATATCACAAAAAAGTTGTTTTTCATTTGCATCTAAATTTTGAAATATTTCTCCCATTTTGAATTGGAAAGGTAATCATTGAATGCAATGTAGTTCCCTTTATTATATGCAAATTTAGAACTACTGAAGCAATTATCCCTGGTAACAACTAAATGTTCTGACAAGGTGCAGTGACCTTGTGAATTGTTTCCTAGAGAAAGACCAGAAATGATCTTATTAACTCGATTGATGGATTCAGTGGTTATTAAATCAGGTGTATTTTTTGAACAACCATTGGATTGTGCAAAAGTTGGTATTGTTACATCTTTATAGAAGTGGAGTTTAAAAATAGAATTAGCAAATTTAGTTTCTGAATTGATCTCAACGCCTGTGGTATTTAACTAACTTTTTTTACCAAATATATGTTTTCCACGAGGGGTCAGTACTGAAAAATATATGTTTTCCATGAGAGGTCAGTTCTTAAAACTATATGTTTTCCGTGAGAGGTCAGTACTGAAAAATATGTTTTCCACCAGAGGTCAGTACTGGAAAATATATGTTTTCCGTGAGAGGTCAGTACTGAAAAATATGTTTTCCACCAGAGGTCAGTACTGGAAAATATATGTTTTCCGTGAGAGGTCAGTAATGAAAAATATATGTTTTCCACGAGAGGTCAGTACTGAAAAATATATGTTTGCCGCAAGAGGTCAGTACTGAAAAATATATGTTTTCCATGAGAGGTCAGTACAAAAAAATATATGTTTTCCGTGAGAGGTCAGTAATGAAAAATAAATGTTTTCCATGAAAGGTCAGTACTGAAAAATATGTTTTCCACCAGAGGTCAGTACTGAAAAATAATCAGAAATCTAAAGTATAGAAAGTTAGTTTAATATGATTTGATCAAAAGCATAATGTTAACAATATTTTGTTATATTTTGAATATAGATTTATTATAATAATATAGATATTATAAAATGTAAAGATATAATAAAACTAACAATATAGAGCTTGCTCATTTTTTATTTGATAGTTGTTGAAGTAATTTGAATTTGAATACTAATAGAATTGTTTCTAATTAACATTATTTTTTAAAATTAGTTACCAGCATTGTCAGCTGCTCAGCAAACATCAACAAATTTGTTTGATCCAACCAGCCAAATTTTTATTAGAGCGGTTTGTGGATGTCTTGGATTAATTTTCTTCTTTTCTGTTTGCTGTCTCATTTGGGAATATTGCTACTGGAAACCTAAAATGAAAAAAAATAATAAAAATGCTAAAGTTGGTGAGTTATTGTTTAATCTTTGAAATATATATGTTAAATCTTTAAGCTTTGACTATAACAATTATAATAATAATCATTTTTTAATTTTAACAATTAGGTAATTCTAATAATTCATTCATTAAGTTGATGTTTGATAAGAATGGTGTCACTCACTACAGAAGTCTGATTAAAGGAATGACTAATCATTAAATATAACATGACTAATACCAAAATGTAACAAAGTTGCTCCGCACAACTTTTTTGATGTTTATTTATGTATTTTTTATACACACAATAATTTTTTTAGATAGAAATTTATGTCTCTAATTTCGGCGTCATTTCTTTTTAATCCAGATGAGTGCGATGCGTTAAGACTGCAAGGACTTCTGGAAGCACCATAACCACAAAAATGTATATATATATATATATATATATATATAGAGAGAGAGAGAGAGAGAGAGAGAGAGAGAGAGAGAGAGAGAGAGAGAGAGAGAGAGAGAGAGAGAGAGAGAGAGAGAGAGAGAGAGGGAGAGAGAGAGAGAGAGAGAGAACAAGCAACAGTCCGTAGAACACATAAAAAAAGCAATTCTTATTTTAAGTATAATAGTAATCTAATATAAATAGGTGAGGAAATTTAACAAAAGATTACAAAATTTCTTATTAAAAAACTTTTAGTTTAAGTGCTCTGCAGTGTTATCTGTTTTTGTTTGTTTCAAAAGTTGTTTCATAGCACGCATGCGCCAATATTATTCCTAACTTTAGCACTAATATCATTAATAATTAATTAATAAAATTGTATTTAATTATGATTATATTATTGGTTTTGTGACTTTAGAAGCCAAGCGCATTTTAACACCTCATACATCATTCGAAGAACTTGTAGCTGCCCAGTGTCAAGATTTGGAAGAAAAATTGGTCGATCAAGTTACGAATTTCTACAAAGAGTTTCACAAAAAACTAAACAAAATACGAAAACAGCATTCCATCGCGTCAACAGAGTTAAACAACAAAGCATTATTAAGTAATAATTCCGAAAGTTCGACCGTTTAAGCGTATCCCACTATTGGCCGTAACGAAACGGAACTATCGGTAACAGTAACATTGTCCCAAAACTTTTGTTTATTATAAATCTTTTTTCAAACTAACGCATGAAATTCATCAGGTATCTTCAATAAAAAAAGATCTAGTATTTTATACATAAATAACTATAGGTAGGATTCTTCCAATCAATAGTTACTAAAGGTTGGATCCAAGAATCCAATATAAAGAATGTAATTTTTTGATGTTCTTAAAAATAGTAAATAACCATTACTTGGGACCAAAAAATTATATTAAGAGTTAATTAAATATAAAAATATATTATAATAATGGTGGAAATAATCTATGAATTCATTTAAAAATAATAATTTTTTTAATAAAACTTTATAAAATAAGCAAGTTGTAAATATTTTTACAAGTTGTTTTTTGGAACATTTTTAGGTCTTTGTATATTTATTAGATATCATTGTTTACTTAGTTAATATTGGATTTGTTCATATTTTATAATGTTTAAATAAACGCACATCATAGTTATGGTTTTATTGTTTTCACACGGTGTTAAATCCAGGATTTACATAAAGCTTGCTTATATTAAATCCAGGATTCACACAAAGCTTGTTTATGTTAATTCCGGAATTCACACAAAGCTTGTTTATGTAAAATCTAGGATTTAAACGGAGCTTGTTTATGTGAAATCCAGGATTCACACTAAACTTGTTTATGTTAAATCCAGGATTCACACAAAGCTTGTTTATGTGAAATCCAGAATTTACACGGAGCTTGTTTATGTGAAATCCAAATTTTAATTGAGAAAGTAAAACAGGTACAAATATTTTCGCAAAAAAACTAACCTGAACTAGGTTTAAAATGTTTCCACAAAATTCAAATTTTTGCACTAAGTGAATTAAGTTAGATAGTGAAAGGTGACTATTTTTAATCATGAGGTAAATTTCTTTTTAAATAAATAAATATTTTTTTTTTTTTTTTTTTTGCGCATCAGAAATTTTCTTATACACTATTAAAAGTTTAAATTGGGTTGTAACGTGTGGTTTTATTTTTTTATGCAATAAAACTCGGTGTCATATTGTTTTGATTTACATGTTTGATAAAGCCAAACCTTGCAACATGAGATTTCGCATTGATACCACTCGCTACTTTGATTGGCTGAACTTCGCACAAAACTTTACAGCATTTTTTACACTTAATTTGATTAATTGTTATTGCTGTTGTTGGAATTGGATTTATTTGCTGTTAAGCTACTTAACACCAAATAAATAAAGTTCTAACAACGTAAGCATAATTGTAAGTTAAGTATTTCAAGTATATAATACAACCCTTTTTACCCTTGGCATATTTACATTTTACTTTAGGATGCAAACATTCGTTGTAAAGCTGACCTAATCGCAATTGTTTTGCTGCTTTATTTGAATTCCGATTAAATAGCCGGAGCTATATAACATATGCTGTTGTTAGATATTTTTGGTGTTTATTCAAAAAGTAGTTACTGGTACTGGTAAAGGTGGTGTTTGTAATGGCATAAGTTTTAGTGACTCGAACAACAAAGACTCAAGTTGAGTCTTCGTCATTTAGTAATTTTCATTTAATAAAGTACATCAAAATACAAAAATACCCATGGGAAAAAAAGGCTTAAGAGTTGTTCATAAATTATATCATGCTGAAAAAGGGTTGCGGGGCGTATGAATTTTTCGACACTTTGTGATAAGAGGAGGGAAGGGTTCAATAAGCTTCAATAAAAGCATAGTAATAGTAGTAGTAGTTGTAGTAGTAGTAGTAGTAGTAGTAGTAGTAGTAGTAGTAGTAGTAGTAGTAGCAGTAGTAGTAGTAGTTGATGCGGTAGTGGTGTAATGGTAAAGCGCTCGCTTCATAAGCGAGATGTTCCGAGTTCGATCCCCACCACGTCCCTGGTAGTACCGCGCTCAACTTGTTTCTCCGCGCAGTGGCCTTGTTCAAGGCTCGTGTTTCGAAGTTATAGAGTTGAGAGAGGGTTATAACCACTTTTAAGTAGCATCCTCATCTGTAGTGGCCTTCTCGGCCTTGGGGAAGTGAATAACAAAAAACAAAAAAAAAGTAGTAGCATAGATAGTATTTTATGTAGTAGAATAGGCAGGATTTTTTGAGGTTATAGATGAGATCTTCTTAGGCATTGTGCCAACTCCAAATTTAAGTATGTTTATGTTAAATGAGAAATTGCGACGACTGGAGCCAGGGAACGAAAAAACCCAAAGAAAACTCAATTTTGAAAAAGGTCACTATTGAGCTCTGCCTGATTCTAACAGAAAATTGCTCTTATGTTCTTAAAATCATTTTTCGAATGCCGTCGTCATTATCATTTATGCGAAACTAATTATGCAAACAAGTAGTGTATTTTTTTATTTGTTACTAATGTTGTAAACGTTATAAAAATAAAAATTGGAAATATTTGTTTACAATATACTAGACTGAGAATATATCCTTTAAACTCGGTCGACTTACCGTTAAAAGAAAGTTACATTTGCAAGTAAAAGTAAAAATGCAAATTACTTTTACTTGTAAAATAAATTACTTTTTTCAAGTAACAGTTACTCATTTAAAAAACTAAACTAAGTTATTAAGTTGTACAATTTATTTACGTGATCACGTAAATAACTTGTACAACTTAACTAAATAACTTGTACAACAATGTAAAAAAAAAAGATTTACTTTTAAATGTAAGTAAATTATATATTTTAATGAGTTATGTAAAATAGTTCATGCTTAAAAAAATAATTTGCGTTTTTACATCAAAATAAGTAAAAGAGCCATCCCTAATAATAATATCTATTTTAGTTACTGAAAACTTTTACATTTCTTTTTTCACGTTAAAGATTATAAACATTATTTTGAACATTTATCTTTGATCTTCCACAATGTCACCAAAAATGGGAATTGGAGAAACGACACACTGAAAAAGCTGAAAGAAAAAAATTACATTAAAATTCAAAACTTGAAAAGTTAATATTTAAACCAGATTAATAGCACCAAAATAAAACGGTGCGCGACCAGATGAAAAGGGTCAAACTGCCTCTAAGAAAAAAATTTAACTTTTCTGACAAAAATCAAAAACAAAAAAAAAAAAATTTAAATTTAATGCCGATTCTAAATAAATTTAATTTTTTTTTATTATACACCGTTCAAAAAGAAACTTTCTTAACTATGTTCCTACAATAGAATATTATAAATTTTATTAATACTACTGAATATTATCCCAGTGGGCATGCGTCGTCCGGGGGACGACCGTCGGACGTCCACGAGACGTCAAGCGGACGTTCTCCGGACGACGCGTGCCCACTGGGATATTTAGAAACAAATCCAATTAAAAGAAAACAATGAAATGAAACAAATCCAATAAAAAAGTTAACATTTTCTCCAAGTAAAGAAGACGCAGATTGATTAAAAATGACATATGAAATATAAATAAAAAATTCTTATGTCATGATATGCCATGAAGAAGAAACTTAAACTTATCAGCCTAATGCTAAGATCAACTGTAGTAACTGTTCACCTATTTTAAAAACAAAGATGGAGGATACTAGAAATATTGATGAATCATATTAGATTGTTACTGAAATACAGTACATAGTAGTTCAATAAACTTTGCTCTGATGTTTTGTTTGAGGTCATTAAATACTTTTGATTTTACAACGGCCGAGCAATGGTTCATCGTTTTTTCGTTTAGTAATTTTTCCCTAAGAACTTTGAGAGGTATCCGTCGTTAAGGACGTTTACCCGTAAAAGTAAGCGTTGAACCACCTTCGCTAATCATACTATTTTTTTCTGACTGTTTTTACAGTGTATATATACACTACATAGTGTATAATAAACACTATATAGACAATCATACACTGTTTATATATATATATATGTTATATATATATACATATATATATATATATATATATATATATATATATATATATATATATATATATATATATATATATGTATATATATAATATATATATATGTTATATATATATATATATATATATATATATATATATATATAATATATATATATATAGATATATATATATATATCTATATATCTATATATATATATATATATATATATATATATATATATATATATATATATATATATATATATATATATATATATATATATATGTATATATATATCTATATATCTATATATATATATATATATATATATATATATATATATATATATATATATATATATATATATATATATACATATATACATATATATATATATATATATATACATATATATATATATATATATATATATATATATATATATATATATATATATTTACATATATACATATATATATATATATATATATTATACATATATATATATATATATATATATATATATATATATATATATATATATATATATATATATATATATATATATATATATATATATATATATATATATATATATAGTGTATGCTTGTCTGTATAGTGTGTATTATATATATATATATATTAGGGTGGAGTGAATTTTAGATTTTTTTACAATTCGTTTAGCCTGGGTGTGCAAAAGTTGTCTATTCATTTCAGAAATACTCTGGAAAAATATCAATGCTCTAGGAAATTATCTTGAGGTTCCTCAAGACCTTTAAAATTTTAATGGGTCCCTAATATTATGTAAAAAAAAGTTTTTCAAAAGTATGTCATGTTGGGTCTCAAAAGAAGCAAAATTTTATAAAAATTTCAAAAATAACAATTATTTTAAAAAAAAAATTGTTATTTTATAGTTAATTGCAGAAAAAATGATCTTTTAAACTAAAAATGAAAAAAGTTTATTTTTTTTTAATTATAATTTCAAAAAAATCTTAAATAATAATTTTTTTATAAAATAATTGTTATTTTTGAAATTTTTATAAAATTTTGCTTCTTTTGAGACCCAACATGACATACTTTTGAAAAACTTTTTTTTACATAATATTAGGGACCCATTAAAATTTTAAAGGTCTTGAGGAACCTCAAGATAATTTCCTAGAGCATTGATATTTTTCCAGAGTATTTCTGAAATGAATAGACAACTTTTGCACACCCAGGCTAAACGAATTGTAAAAAAAACTAAAATTCACTCCACCCTAATATATATATCTGTGTGTGAGTATATATATATATATATATATATATATATATATATATATATATATATATATATATATATATATAGAGAGAGAGAGAGAGAGAGAGAGAGAGAGAGAGAGAGAGAGAGAGAGAGAGAGAGAGAGAGAGAGAGAGAGAGAGAGAGAGAGAGAATCCCTAAGGAACTTAAACAAAACACAAATGATGTTGAAATCACCACGCTGTAAGGTTATTTCCTTAAAGAAATGTGTGATTTGATTAAATCCCTGAACTGTCTTAGTCAATGTTGAAATAATATTTAAATAAAAATATTTATTTAGCAACCATGCATTGTTAAATGTGGAGTAGATATCTAATACAATATTCATTGGGAAAAAAATTAATTATTCGAAACTGATTAACAAAAGAAAATATTATAATACTTAAGTTTACATTTTTAAAAACAAAAAGGATATTTTTGATAAAATTTTAAACATTTTTAGTGAATGTAATTAGTAAATAATGTTTATTCATTTTTATAAAAACACATTTTTGATTTGTGGCATTATGAGTACAAAGTACGTTATTTTTTTTAACAGACCTCTTTTTCATTTTAAATAGTATTTTGAATTGTTAATAGAAGCACTTCTTAAATCTTTGACCTCCAAAAAAGAATAATTTTCTGCAATCTCACGTAAACAGAGGTTAGTTTGTAGAACTATTTTGCTAAATGTTGAAGTAGCTATTTGAAGAGCGTTTCTCGGTAACCAATTTTTTATAATTCCAACTAAGGTTCCAATTTGATATAAATTATTTTTATATCTAACACAAGCCCCACAAAGTAATGAACTTCTAACACAAGCCCCACAAACTAATGAACTAATGAAATTTTAGATTTATTAGGTTATTTCCATCGAATGGATCTACTTTTGGTATATCAACCAAAACAGTGGAATCGACTAATACGTCTTTAGAATTTTTTAAAAAAACACCTTCCATTTTTTAGCTAAAATTTTCAGGTGTTTTACAGCAAATTCTCCTGGGTTTTTAATGGTTTCCTCTAATTAGTATTGCGACATATAAATGGACTCCATTAGATTCCATTCCATAAACAACAAAACATGCTTTACTGTCACTGCCAGCTGCTTTCCTTCTGATGCAAAGTAACACTACAGATGTTTTAGTTGTTGAAGCAAGAGTTGAAGTAAAGTTGTTAGCTGGTTCAAGTCGTTTTGTTGTCGATAAAAATAATTGATTCAATTTCTGGTAGATCCTCTTAATTTAAAACTTGAAGCATTGTAATCAAATAATTCAAATGATTGTAGGTCTTTTGATGTTGAAGCGCCGTTGTTTTCTTCTTAGGAAGCTACTGGCAAGTCTACTGATTAAGAAGTAGATCCAAGCCCTCTTCAGTAACAAGTTTTTCAAGCAACTTTTTTCAAATATAACTGGATTGGAGTCCTGTTTTTGGTTCTGTTCCAAACAAAGCTTTGTAAAGTGATCATTCTGTTTAATTTCCTAATAAAGTTCTGTTTTTGGTTCTATTCTAAATAAAGCTTTGTAAGGCAATCGTTCAATGGCTTCATGAAAAAAAGAACTCTTTTGGAATTGAACAAAGTAACAACCTATAGATCAATTTTTGTGTCAATTAGTCGAGCACTTAACATAGCTTCAACATCTGGATTTGATTGGTTAACAGATCCTTGATTAGCTTGATGTCTAAGCCTACCATATACAACTTTAAAACTTGTCTACAGAAGTGTTAATTCTTTTATAACTGCAGCTGTAAATTCACAGCCATTGTCGCTTTATAGAATTTGAGGACAATCCACTTTAAAAAATAATTTTAACAGCTACATTGCTACTTCTGCAGGTCTTTTTGTCAATGACCAAAGAAAGCCAAAACTTGTTAGGAGGTCCTGTTAGTGTAAGAGCCATTTGTAATCTGTTATTGAATGTAAGTCAACTAAGTCAACTCGGCAACTTTGATTGAAGTCAATGAAAAAAAATTTTTCAAGACTGACACAGAGTGCACAGCTTTAAAAAATCTAGTACAACTGAAGTAGGTATTAGGTATTTAGATTTCAAACTATACAGCCTTTTATCTCAACCTTCCTGGCCAATCGACTGATAGTTTTCCGAAATATGTGGTAAAAATTTTTCATTGGCACTACTTTCAAAGCTAAATTGGAGTCAGATTTTCTCAAAATCAAAACAAAAAATCTTTTTCTTCAAAAAAAGATTTTGTAGTACTTACCCTATATACCCGGTGAGAAATCGGCTAGAGAATAGCTAGCTATAATCGTAACAATAAAGACAGCGATTTGGCCACGAGGATCGCTAGCTTTTTTAAGATAACGACAAGCTATCGATATTTGAAAGATATAGACAGCAATTTGACTGCAAGGACAGCTAGCTTAATAAGCTAAAGACCCACTGGCTATTGTAGCTAGCGTCATATTGTAATAAAATCGCTGTCTAAAAAATTTTGATATGTTATAGATTTGTAGATATTTTGTAGCTAGCAAGCTACGATATGTAGCTAGTGACACATTGCTAAAAATTGTAATGTTTAAAGTTCAATTATTCTCATAATTAAAATAGACTCAACTCTAAAAATCGAATTTTTAAAGATGTTTAAGACATTAGGAAATAACAAAATAAGAAAAAAAAATCGCTTGAAAATTGCTATAAAGCTAGCTAGTTGCTCGCTAGTCGCTAGCTCATTTCCCACCGAGTACTTTCATGACACTATATTTTATTTACATGGTAGTACTGTGTATAATATAAATATAATATTACAAAAACAATACTTCTTTTTTTGTCTTACTTTTAGGTGCTTAATACACATGAGGAGATGTTTGTTAATTTTCGGAAATTTTCCCCACCTATTCTGTTTATTAGAACTGGACTATTGATATAACCACCAACCCTTTTTATTCCTCAAAAAAATCCATGAAAATGTGAATATTTAAGTTGCGACTCAAAGTTTCGTGGACTTTCCAAAAATGTTAATGATTTTTTATTGTTAAAATTGTTGTTGTAAAAACATAACTACTGTGATGTATAAAAAAAAATTTAGAGTAGAAAAGCCGCTGCTTTTTTTTATTGCTATATCAACTTTATTATTGTTAAGTAATAACAATATTGCTTAACTTTTGAAAAATATTTCCAATAAAATTATACACAATATATAGTGTATTACTTTATTTCTAATATTTTGTGTATAACTTTATTTCAAATAAAAAGTTTAGAATTTTGTTAATACTTTTTAATGATAAAATTGCTATAACAACAACAAAATTTAGCAGTTTTTCTACTCTAACTTTTTTTTTTGAATTATCAGCCATTATGAACAAAGCATGTGTGCATAAATATAAAAATTATTTTTCATATAATAGTTTATGTTAAGTTTGCATAAATTGATACCTTCTCATATAAATACGGTTCTGAGGAGTAACTACGAAAATGCTTTGTTCCATAATTTAAGCTAAATAATTAAACAAAATTATTGCATGGCAGATACAAATATATTATTAAATCAAAATCAATAAAAAATGTCATAGATACTTTAACCATTAAGCATACCTTCCATAACGCGTCGAAGCAATTAATGAAGGAACATAGGAGTACTTCGGTTTAATGGCTGTAAAAAACCTGCATAAGTAACATTAAAAAAATGAAAGATTTCAATTTTTTAATTAGATTATGTTAGATTCAATTATAAATAAAGTTAACAAATTAGATTATGCTAAAATAAATTATGTTAAAAATTTAATTATAAATAAAGTTAATAATGGAAGTAATATTAACAAAAGGAAGTACGCAGTTTAGCAAATAGGAAGTAGAGAATTGGATCATGTGACTGAATTGTTTACTACTGTTAGAGTGCTTTAAATAATACATAATACTGAAATTATGGATAAATTATTCAAGATAGTAAGTTATATGTTTTAAGCATGCCTACAGAAACTTTGACTAGTAGACATTATGATTATCTTTTTATTAAATAAACCCCATACTAGATTAGTTGATAAGTCAATATGTGAATGACTCATAATCAATGTTGAGTTCGAAGATATTGTTGAAGCAGCAAAAAATATGTTAAAAGAATAACTTTGTTTTATTAAGTTTTTGATTTATTAAAAATGTTTGTTTCACAAAACTGATGTTTCATTTTTATAACATATCAATGATTTTTCAATCACATTTCAACATATCAACAATCTTTCCAAATCTCTTTGATCACAAAGTTATATGAATATAACTTTGTATCATTAGTGTATATGTTGAAGATACAGAAATCATATCTGTTATAAAAAAAAATAAAAAAAAACAATTTACTTTATAAAATGACATCAATTTATCAATTCACGTGATTATGATATAATTTGGTTTAAAATTATTTATGTGTATGAGCATAGGTAAATGCATTGTTATACTTGTAAGAAGTAAAGACAACATTATACTATACACATTGACATTTTCATAACTTCGTTTACTTTAACAATTTTGTTAAAATTTTTTAAATTTAAGACAAAAAGTAGGAATAACAAAATAAGTTAATTAAATAAATATGCCATTATACAGAATGCTACCAAGAGACACAGTGCAAAAAACTTTTGCAGTGCAAATGTTTTTTGCACTGTGGCCTTATTTTTAGTTTGATAAGCCTAATAAATTATATAATTTGTTCATTAACAAAAAACTTACTTTTTATCCACAATACATAGAGTTGAGTTATCCTTTCGCCACAGTATTCTAAAATATGCACATAAAAATAATTTAAAAGTTAAGTATTTTCTTGTATATTTTTTTTTGTGTAACTTAATTGCCTCATAAATTGATAAAATTTTTAAAGTGGTTGTTTAGTTCTGTTTATTTTCATTTATTTTTTGACTTTTTTTTGTTTAGCTCCACAACTTTTAAATTTTACAGAAACAAATCACAATAGATCAGCATAGATCACAGAATTGCAAAAAATAAAACATACAGCTGCTAATATTGCTACATGTTAGGTCTGGTTTTTGGCTTGCTACCATTAAAAATAATTTTAACCAATAGAAAACTAAAATCTGACTTATTATTAGCTTTTTTATTTGCTTAATCATTATATTCTGTGCTTGCCACAATATGTTGTCACAAGTAGGCCAGTAGCTTTTACATTTATGCACAAGCTACTGGTAATTAGCTTTCTTTATCAACCCTTTATGGGTTTATAAAGAAAGCTAATTGGTGAATAAATTAACTGGAAAATAATTAAAGAAATTAAAAATATTTTTGAAAATAAAATTGAAGGTGAAACATAGAGATCAAAAATTATTTAGTAAAAATAATTATGTATAATATTTATGCTAAGTTATTGCATAAATAATATAATTACCAGTTGCTAATATGTTATTTTTTAGATTATAGATTACTGGTGCATTTTAAATACTAGTGAAGATGTATAAACATATACATCAGTATTGCTTGTTTAAATAGTAACTTTATTATCTTAATTATGTCATCCGATAAAATACTGGTAATTAGCTTTCTTTATTAAGTAGCATCAAAGAGGGGGGAGGGGGGAGAGGCAGAAAAATGATTTGGAGGTGACAGAGGTTGGGGGTGACATTAACCCCTAGAAACCGTTTTTTCGAAATTTTGCACTTGTGATAAATATACTTTATCGATGCATTTATGTGCCTTTTATTATAACTATTAAGTATGAAATTAAAAAAAGTTTGAATTTGCTAAGTTTACTTTATTTAACAATTATCATTAAAAAAAAAAAAATTAATAATATTGCAATGGTTTGGTTATTTAAAAATATATTTACACTAGACATATTACTGAAAACAAGCATTAAGAAAGAAATTTACTTTCCTACTAGTTTATAAAAAATTTTTTCTGCAAGATTTCATTTCCAGCGGGTACAGAACGTTCGCTGGACATCATAAGAACATTATACTGACTTGTGATAACTTTAGGGTGTTGTATAGATATCTTACAAACGACTGTGCACACTGGGTTGAAGCAAAATGATTTGTTGATAATTTAAAGTCAAAGTTTTCAGCAAACTCACATTCAATTAAAATTAATGTCAATCTAAAAAGACATTGTTTTATCATTGTTGATCACAGATAATTTTTGATAATCTTTAGTCTACTGAAACTCTTTTGTTATAAGCAGATGTAAAAGGAAAAGTCAAATTGATTTTGTAGAGTTTTTGTAGACAAGTTAGGAAAACATAATGCCATCCATTTCTCTATTAAGAATGGGTGTCCCAGAAAAAAATAATTTTGAATTTAATATTGTGCACTTTGTCAATCCTCTTTATTTGCTCCCAGTAGACCACCATAAAAATATCAGGGCTCAAAGTCACTGTTTAGTTGAAGAAGGTGTTTCAGAAAAAACTTGCATATAAATTTTAATGAATTTTTTTTCCATTTATTGATTGAAACTCCAGTGGTATTCAATATTTTTATAAAAATCAAATTGTTATAATCAAATTAACTTCAAGTTAATTTAAAGTTAACTTAAAGTTAATTATCCAATTTATTAATTTTGACTGCTATACTTACTGCAACTTTGAAAAAATTTCATAATTATTTTATTCTTTATTAAAATTGCATCGTTTTAAAATGTTTTTTAAAATAAAATACAACAAAATACAAAAAAAAATTAGTGGTGCAAGAAATTTTAAACTTTAGTTGGAAAAAGTATATTTCAAAAACAAAAATGTACCCATATAGTGCTTTTTTTATCTAAATATTTTTCAAGTCTTGTTTAGTGGTACGTTTAGACACCTTCTACTGGTTGTCTAAAACCACCATCATCGTGCCTTGGAGCCTGTCTTTGGAATGTATCCTTCCAATGAAATCCTGTGCCAGTTTAATGTGTTTTTCAGCCCTGTCATTAACAACTGCTAATTGATGTACACTGGACATTAATGTCTTGAAAGATTTATTGTTGAAACTTTTCTCCAAATTTGACTTCTTTCCATGAGATAATGTCATCTTTGGTTATACCTAGATGGAGAAAAAAGAGACACTACTGAGAAACAAAGAGAGGGGATAAACCTGTGTAAAAGGTTCTGGTTGTTATTTGTCAAAGCTCTTCATCTCTGGAACATCTCATTTTAACAATTCCACAAGAATATCCATCCTCTCTTTCTCTTCTAAGCGCTGGTTTGCTAAAGCAAAGATAACACACTGTGGTGTAAAAAACAAACTATGTCTGAGAATACTAAGATTAAGAGCTTTGCCAATCTTTCTGTACTTCTTGGAGTAAAGTGGGTCTATCATGAAGATCATTGGATGGAGCCTGAGCTGCCATTGGGCTCTTCAGAAATAATAAACAGTGAAAGATCACAACATAATCTGTTGCATCTTGTATCATCCTAATCTCATTGATACTGAGTTGTTTGTTGTAATTCTTGGTCATTCGATTTCTAACAGATACAATGAATCAGCCATAAATCTTGCTTCGTGATGTGCACCTGGTTGTAGAAACCTAAAGTTCAACAAATCTGCCCTGAGGTAAAAAGCTACCAGTTGACATAAATACTTGTAATCACCACTGTCAAAAATATTTTTCTTAAGAACTGTCATGCAGAACTGCATTGTTTCATTTGCAAGATTGTGAAAGAGGGTTACAAGAGCAAACTCAGGTCCATCCTAATTAAATTTCTCAATGTTGGCCAATGTATTCACACCTTTTTCAATGTTAGGCCAAAGATCTTAATGTTTTTTGTACAAGGATCAACTGGGTCCCTTTGTTTCTCCCTGTAATTCCATCATAACATGATGAACATGTTATTCCATTATATGATGCCTAAATTTATTATTATTATCATTTTCTGTTATTACTCTCAGAAAAAAATGAAAAGAAAAAAATGCCTGTAATTTATATAGTAACACATTATACCTGCACATTAGCCAAAGAATTGGACAAGGTAGAGAATAAACTGCAATATTTCTAATTTCATCATTATGTTTTCCAGTGTTTGAGCAAGTTATGTCAGCACAACAACCTATGATCTGGTCTGTTAAGTCATAATATTCCACAAGACTTTGCCAGTGCTTGATCTTTCCTTTTGGAGAAGTGTACTTCAAGTATTCTCAGAAGAAAGTCAAGTGAGCTGGACTCTGGAGAGGTTCACTACTAATAGACAACCCTTCTACTGTTTGTGAAATTTTGATCTCCATCCTGAATTGTTTCACCAACTTTGTGTCAAAGTGAAGAACAAGTTCAATATCCCTTATCTTATCCAGGTTCTGCTCTCTTACTATAAGTGCTTCATTCTCTGTAATTTCATGGTTTTTTCTTGCCATCTGCGACTTAGTAATGTTCAACATGTCAATATCTACTCCCCCAGCTTGGAATAGGGAAGACAACATTGCTGTTTCAGTTCTCACGCTAACTTCATACCTAAAAAAAACAGAGCATTGTCGTTTTTAAATTATGTAACATTTAAGTTGTTTTAACTTAAAGTTGTTTATATACTTGTCATATACTTCACTTTTTTATACATAAGCTTATTTACTTTGTTATAAATGGAATCCACTTATCCAAAACATAATTCAGACTGAGTTAAAGCCAAATCTTGGTTGAACCATGCAACTTTTTTTCTTTACGGTAGGAGTCTTAAAGTCTGAATCATAATCTGTTCCACTACACCTAATGGAGAACTCCTGCTGAAAATTTCTCAAACCTTCTTCTTCTGCAGCTTTTTCCAGTAATTAGCATTCATTTTTTGCTCAATTGCTCTCAGTCTCTCCTCCTATTGCTCTTCTTCTACCATTTTCCTCAGCACGTTTTTCATCCTTTCCTTACCTTCAGCAACTAGTTCAGCAAATGTTTTGTCATTATAGTAGGACATCTTGACCATGTCCCTTTTCAAACATTACTTCAAAAAAATTGAATCCTCTTTTACAGCATATTTACTCCTTCTAGGATCTTTGCTAATTAACTTGAAAATGTCTTCCTTGTGTATAGGAAACAAAACATTGGCCTTGTCGAAGAACTCTTAAGTGTGTTGGGTCATAGTTTCTTTGCTCATCTCTAGGGTTTTTATCTTTAAAAATTTAATATACTGGGTATAAAGAGAAATGATTCTATTCCTAAATAAAAAAGCTAAAACATTTAAAAAATGTCAACATTTTAAAATATAGCATAAAAACTGTTAAAATATTTCACAGATAAATTTGATTCACAGAACACTTAATTTTTATGACAAGAGATTTTTATATTTAGTCGCTTACTTAATCGACGGTTCACTGATAATAAAATTTTCATTAAAGTCTGCCTTGTTCCAAACGTTAACCAGCCCCCTCATGATGCACACATTTGGTATTTTGTTTCTGCTATCAGCATAGCACATACCACCACTGCATTTAAGCTTGCTTGTACTCCCCAGAGAACATTCAATTTTGGATGACAATGTTTTGATTGCATTTGCATGACTCCGGTTAATCCAGTAAATTATGTGACAAACTTCCCCACCAGTTGGAAGTCTATTTGGAGGAAATATCTGGAGAAGGTACCCCAACAGATAAAGAATTCTTCTTCCACTACCTTTTCCAATATGACCTGCACTTACCATATTAAATATTATTTTTTATATTGTAAAATAAAACAGAATCAATCACAAAATATACAATACTTTTATATATATATTTTACATATATGTAAAAATTTTCATTAAGTAATTAAATTTATATTACTTAAATTAGAATTAAGTAGCAGTATACAATATACACTGCTACTGTTTTTCAATATCCTAATAACTGATAATTTATTAAAAATTTATTTCTTGTATTTCTAAATATATTTGCAGAGTTTTAATCGAAAAAATGCAAAAAAACTCTCCAAACTCATTAAAATGTAAATGAAACTTTTTTCTAAAACGCGTTCTTCAGTTTAACAATGACTTTGAGGCCAGATATTTTTATGGTAGTCTACTAGGACCAAATAAGGAGGATTGACATTAGGGTGTCCCAGAAAGAAAAAAAAATTTTCTGTGACACCCTAATGTACATCATTCATTTGTAGTTCAGTGGTTATTGCTGTAAATATTAATGCATACACTTTGAAAGTAGGTTTAAAGTGGGGAGGGAGTGCCATATGGGTTTTTGCCTAAAACTTTTTTAACACATAAAAACAAATCTAAATTGCTCCACAATGTTGAAATCAGTTAACTTATAATTTTTTGTTTTTCTCCTTTTAAAAAAAAAAGTTGTTTACTGTTTGCCAAGTCATTGTAGTTTTATGAACATCTGTCACTGTAAAGTCACAGTAGTTTTGATACACCAAACTTTTTATGTTAAAAGCGCATTGACTGCGTACATTATGATTATAAGAGATACTTTCTTAAAACAAAATATTTTCAATTTGTTTTCTGCCATAAAAGCAGGCAAATTTGTAAAGCAGGAATGTAAACAATGATTGTTATTACCTAGTTTTTTATTTCCATAATAATGCAAAAATAAACACAAAATTTTGTAATGAGAAACTTATAGATTAGGTGACGCCAGTTGATCAGCATAAAGAGCGTGGGGTGCTACGTGATAATCACCTCCCCAAAAGGGCGACTACAATCCTACAGAAATTATGATAAAATTTAACTGGAAGCCACACAAGAACTAAACTGTTTTATGCATGTTTTGTAAAAACTCCCATTTACCCTTTTATTAAGACAACACCCCCTGTTTATTAGATCTCCTCTAAAAATTTCCACTTCCCTTTTATTTTCCACCCTTTCCCTCCCTTGTATTAAGCACGCAAGAGTACCACTACATATCTTGTAAACATATGTTCTTAAAAACTGAACAAACACTGGAGTTTGCCTTAATTCATTTCCAACAAACTCCACATAGCCACTTTCCAGCATTTTCTGGTTGCCTCTTCTTGACTATAGAATTTCCTTTTGCATTTTTTTGCATTTTACTTTTTTTGCTTATCCTAAACTTTTTATGCATTTTATTATTCCAACAGATTCATTTTTCTTCATTCATAAAATCAAGATTTCTGCTAAATTGCTACTTCACAACTAAATAACATAGCTATATAATGAGTAAATTTCTCTGATTGACTATAGTTTGAGGGTTTTAGGGTATTGCCTCGAACTCATAAGCATTTATGTAAATGTTATGTTTGTTATAACTTTCAAATTCTTTACGTTATTTTGTATAACTTTTTAAATTGTCATTGTGCGTATTATTTAAGGTTTTATATATTTTGTTTGTAATTCTAACTTTTAAAAAAGATAGACTATGATTGTAACTAAATTTTTAAAATCCCTAAAACATAAAACCCTAAAATTTTAGGACAGTAAAAGACATTTTACTGTCCATGTTAGTCATTTTAGGGTTTTATGTTGATTCTGACGTTTTTTATCAACTTAAGCAAACAACTTTAATGATGAAAAAATTACTTTTTTAATATTATTTATGGTAAAGGTTCATAAAGTTGTAAAAAATTTAAAACAGGAAAAAAAATAGAATCAATTTCTTGTATTTTCTTATTTTTTTCTTTTGGTATTGATCTCAAATCTAAAAACCAAAAAAAAAAACATGGACCAACAAGGTCAGCTCAAGTAAATATATTTTAATTGCTGGTATATATAAATCATCCTTAGTTTACTATCTTACAGACAACTTATAAGTGTTATAGGATTACAGTATTCTTATACTATCTTATAGAATACCTTACAGGATTCGTAAGATTTTATTTGCCTTGCAAATCCTATAGGACCATAAAAACTCCTGCTATTGATTTTCAGATGTGTAATACACGGCTGTTTTACACAATTGTAAAATTGGGGATTACATCATAAGTTTAGCACAAAAAAAAATTGCGGGGAATCGCTTTGGTCATTGTCGTCTTACATAGTTGGTTGGGGTTCTGCTTGTTGGATGGGGACTGATGGAATAATCTTAAATATGATAATTTGTTGCCTCTGCTGGTCAGCTCAACTTCTATTTTATTGGTTTAAAGATAAACTTATTTAATAACGCAGCTGATTGTCTTTTCTTGCCCCCTCACCAACAACTATTTCGAAAGCATTTGACTTTTGCGACGTCTATTAATTTTTTTTATATGTTCTCCAATCACTAACTAATCACTTTACACTTTACCAATCGTATATATATCTGTTAAAACTTAGCTTGAAGAGCATATTTTCTATTGTTTCAACTCTTTAACCGCTTAACCTCAACATGCGTCATCCAGAATTGCAATACATTGAACGCAAACTTTTACATGCATTTAAATATCTGTTCATTCAGATTGCACTTCAGTTTCACAAACACCTTCATTCGCACAATAAAGTTATAGTAAGTTGAATACTCATTTTTTTATTTATTATTTATTGTTTTTATTTTATGGATAACAGCACAGTGATTAGATAATTAATACGTTAGGAAAATGTTAAGGCTCAATTATATATGTCAAGTTTTAACCTATTGTTAGTGGTTGGGATAACATGTTCGGTTTTCTCTAAAATTATTTGATGTACGTGGGAAGACTCAATACTAATTCACTAAAGATATATCAGACCTTTGGCACATAAATACATTTTGATGTTCTGTATTTAGAACTCAAAATAAAATGTATAAAATGTCTAGATTTGGATATATTGTGTGTGGTATTTCGGTGTACCTATTATTTGTGTGATTCATGAATTAACAAACATTAACAAACAAAAATTAAGAGGAAAATAAGCAAAAATATAATTCGGATTTTTTACTGCATATTTTACCTGAACAGTTTTTCGGACTTTTAAAATATGACCTGGATGATTTATGTATCATAGATTGAAGATTATTGACTTGTTATAAAATAAAATTTTGGCATTCTATTTATTAAAGACAATATTGGTATACACAGAAATGGGTGCCAATACATTTCTATGCCTGCAGCAGGCATACATTTATTCCATCTTTATTCCTGACGACATTAGCCTGAAGGTGTGTGCATCAAAGTTGATTAACAATTGTAGTATTGCCCATTAATGAGCAGGCATTAATTTACCTTGTCTTGAAATCATCATGTACTATGCACCCTAAGATTAATGCTAATTTATGTCCTAGTTTCATAGGTAATATCATATATTCTTACACTTGATCAATTTCAGCTTTGTTGTTCCTGTTGTCTTTTTAATTTATAAGTATTTACATACATTTTTCTACATTTTTATCTATGTTTGGTTATCCATCAATAACCAAACAAATGTGTTGCAGGAATCTAATAGTATGTAATTTTTATGATTTCATCACATAATTGTGATAATCATGGTTGTGGTTTTTATGTTTTTTTTTAATTGTAAATTATATTGTATAGGTGAACTTATTAGAATCAGAAAAGGGACCAATCATCTTTTACAGCTGCAGCAGGAGGCTGTCGATCTGCTCAATAACGAAGGCTCACTCAATCAAACGACTGAGAGTGATGTAGTAGGTCAACAGTTGCGCCAATCATGTTTGTCTGAAATTATATTTTGTTGTCTTTTTTGCAATTTTGCCAAAAATGGTTTTCTAAATATCTTTAAATATCTATAAGCTACATTTGCTGATGCAGATGGGCAAAGTAGACGCTTAGATACTTTAAACAGTCAAATGCGAATTCATTTGTGATTGATTATGTTATATGCAAATTTGGACCAAACTATATGACAAGTCATATCTTTGAGCCCCATGGAAAGGCTGATAGATAAGTTTTTTTAATTAGGACATGCTTATGTAGGTAGTGTTATAGGGCAGCAGCTTTAAGGCTCACCTTTTTTTATAGGCTGTTGGCACAGGCTGAGGGGTGTATATATGTATGTGGGAGGAAGGGGGGTATAAATGTCTGACAAAGTGCTTAAATAATGATAAAACGATTTCTCATCATTAGATGATTCAGCTCCACTATGATAATTTAGTGCCTATATAGCTCATGTAGGCACTAAATTAGCATAGTGAAGCTAAATCATCGAGCTATTTACACAATCTATAAAGTAGAGAGACAATTGACATTCTGATATATATCTATATTTCTTATGATAAACTTCTTATTACGAAGTCTGAACCAGAGTGGACTAGATTTAAAGAATAAAACAAAAGTCATCAGCCATGCAATTTGTATTTTAACAGATTAAAATAAACAATATCTGCTATACTATTTATTTAGTTTTTAATATGTGTAAAATTTCTTTTATACAGAATGAAACTTTATTTTACTAAGAAATGTTAATTCAAACTATAACTTTAACCTATTATCAGTAATTCAAAAGATGAATAGACATGTTTTCCTTCCATTCAAAATAAAAAGATAATTGCGGATGTTATTGGCTTGGTTATTAGATTTATGTTATTAATTATAATAATACTAAATATTATGCTTTCTATACGAACAGGGCCACCAAGAGGGGGAACGAAAGGGATAGTTTGTCCTGGGCAGCAGATATCCAAAGAGCGCCAAATGAAAAGAAAAAACCTAAAAAAAAAATAGGTCCTTCATCTATAATATAGGAAAATTTTGATAAATAAGGGCGCCAATCAGGGTTGCTGTCCCAAGCAGCATGACAGCTCTTGGCGGCCCTGTATACGAATCAAAAACTTGCTTACAGCATCCTATAAGAATCCTATGTTAGTCCTACAAGATCTTTTAAAAATTTCTTGTAAATCTTACCTTATCCTATAAGAATTCCTTAAAATCCTACATAATCTTTTAAAAAGATTTTTGTAGGTCCTGCAGGGATTTGTGCAACTCATCCTATAGGATTCTTGTAGGATCTGTAAGATCAGTAGTCTAGTGATATGAGAGGCAAGCCAAAAACGCAAAAGCGACATGAGTTATTTATATGTATGTACATATTCTTACATACAGTAATATATACAGTCAAGGTTATAACCAGTAAAATATACAACAATACATACTGTAATAAAAACAATAAAAATTATAACAGTAATTATAGTAATAATACAATAATAATACGTTGTAACAATACATTACTACATGTTGTAATAGATGTAATAATACAAAGTAAAAGCTGTAAAAGTATGAAAAAATATTAAATAAAAAATAAAAAATGCCTAAATTATAAGGAGTTGAATTATTTATGTTAAAGGTTCATAAAATTGTAAAAAAATTAAAACAGGAAAAAAATTGGAATCAATTCCTTGTATTTTCTTTTTTTTCTTTTGATATTTATCTTAAATCTAAAAACTGAAAAAAAAAAAAAAAATTTATTTTCAAATTTATTTGTAAATAAAGTTCAGTTTCAAAGTATTGTAAATAAAATTCACTATCAAGGTATTGTAACTAAGTTCACTCAAAGATGATAATAAAAATAATGATCACAAACTACTTACTTGGAACCTTCATCAGATTTGTATTCTGTTGTAACCCTTAGGGTTGTTTGAAGCTTTTTTAGGCGCTGCTGACGCACTTCTCCAGGGCTACGAAAAGGACCCTGAACATTATTTATATACAATGCAAATCATTTCAGATTAATGATTATGATTTTTTTTATCACAGTAAAAACCAAAAAAATAATGACATAAGTGAAAAAAACTCTTTAAAATAAAAAAATTATGAAAAACTATATGTTTTGTAAACTGCACACATATGACTAATATAGATAATTATGTCTGTATAACTATGCACAAGATGCTAAAAAGAGTGAACTACTAACTTGTGGCCAAATCGATTTTTCTTTAGGTCTTTTTAATAAACAATTCTCCAAACTGACTTGCTCCACATACTTTGGTATACCAGTAACAGTGCGCAAAAACATTTCTTTTTTCTTTTCTTGAATTTTCTCACGCTCTAACTTACTAAATGGCTTTGAGTTACGAAGCAAAAACTCTTTACCTCCAAGACATGTTTTTGGGGAGTTATAGACACCTCTAGAAACCTTTGTGCTTATCAAATAATGCATCTTTCGATTTAACAGCTTTTCTTCTTCCTAAATATTTACTTGGAAGAAAAACTTACATAATACAAGATATTATGAAATTACTTCTTCACTACCTCATGCATCAGTTGTATTTAATATAATTGCAAACTAAATTATGTTGTACCATATATTTTCTTTGTTTTTCCCATTCATTTTCTAAAGCAATATATCGTGAAAATTCTTGTAAATTTTCTCTGGAAAAAAAAGTTTTGTTTTACAATCACTAGCGAATAAATCTTTCAACATTTTAGCACAATCTATTTTTCTCAAATAAAGTGTTGGTATAGAGTTAAGTAAATTTTTACTATTACGGGTGTGAATTTTGAGTTAATTTTACCTGAAAACTTCACTTCTTGCTTTCAATGTCATAAAGTAGTCTTTCCAAGCAGAAAAGTTCAATTTATATTTTCTAACAAAATAGCCTAAAACATTATACAAAAAAAGCTTTAAGCTAATTTTTTTCCTACATAATTATTTTTGCAGAAATAAAAAAATTTTGAGAGGTAGGTAAAAGTATTAAATAATGTTTTATTATAAGAAATATTCTAAATTTCTTATGAACTAAACATGATGCAGTAAATGGTAGCTTGTAAATGCTGAGCTGGATTTTTTTAATGATGAATTTTTTTCTTTTTCAGACAATCGCCTTGTAAATACATATTAGGTCCTTAACTCAAATAGTCACTAATTAAAAAATTTATCATTTTTTATTCAAAATATTAAATTACTCTTATTATGTTATGAAACACTTTTTTTTCCTTACTCATCAATTCTTTTGTTAATCCATCTCTTGTTCTATTACTGCTGTTTCAATACTCTTTCATCTATCGTCACAACTTATTTATTAGTTATTTACAAAACCTTAGCAACAATATTAAACGTATCTAAAATGCACAACAACAAAATAATTTGAAATATGCAAAGAACATGATATTGAGTTAAGCAACAAGTGGAATCGTCAGTGTAACAACTCATATGATAAAATTTTCTTTCAAGATAATTAAGCAATGTTAATAATAATGAAATTCTAAGTTCAAAGTATAATAACAATGTTTTTTTTTTAATTTTTCTATAAATATAAAACTGGTAAAATTAGTATAAGTATTTAAATGTATACTTTTTTAATTTCAATTTTTCAATCCATTTTTAACTATAAAGTTCCTTTTTTGAATTGTAATATTATAACTATTGAAAAATACAAAAAATACCTCTCCATCAGGATTACAAAAAATACATACCTCTCCATCGGGATTGAATCTAAAATATATAATAATAAATCTAAACAAATATATACATATATATTTTATAATCTAATAAGTTGTCGCTTAAAACAACATTTCAGAGAAACATTTGCTTCTACCCCCTAAATAAGTTCTATATAATAAAATAATACCAAGTTTCAAATATTTTTTTATAAAAATCATTTTTATTTGTAGCCCTTAAACATCAGACAGGTTTCTAATATTATCAACAGCAAAAAATTTATAAAATTCCTTTAAGTTTAAACAATTTTTTATAAATAATATTATTTTAGATTTTGTTGACTAAAAACAACAATTTTTTTAAATTTATAAAATAATAATAAAACCACTTTGTTAACTTTTTTCAGAAAATGTTTTCATAATATATGGTTATCATTTTATAATTTTTATAAAAATTTCCTTTTTTTGAGACCCAGGTTGACATACTTTTAATTCCTGTGACCTGCTATGCAGATCATATTATTTGTTAGTAAATGTGACAACGCTAAAAACGCCATTTGATAACGTGAGCAAGGCTAATCAAAGTTTGTATTTTTAAAAGATAAATACTGATGATATTTTACAAACAATCATTTTATTGTGTTTTTTTTTTGGAAGTAAAAGGATTAAAGTAAGTTTTCTTGATAACCTGACAAAAAAATTTGATGCATGTCACATGTGATAACCACACTTGATTTATGGGATGGTAAAAATTTGGGCTATTTTTGGTTATGGTATTTATAATACTTAAATGGTATAAGTATTATAGTTACACGTAGATCATATGTGGCTACCACTTAAGTAGCATTAATACCATACCCACACACATCTAACATAGCCCAAATTAGCATCTCATAAATCTATTGTTGCTATCATTTAATGACACATGTAGCCCACATCAATATTTTTTTGTCATGAATATTAGGGAGCTGTCTGATATTTAAGGATCTTGAGTTACCTCTAAAAATAATAAACTTTCACTACTCTCCCAAAAGTTATACATTAAAGAATTGAAAATTAAATACTATATATTGAAAAAGATTACTTTAAAAAAGTATAAATATTATTTTTGATAATAAAAATTGATAAATATTTTATGTTCCAGTAAAGAAATGTGTGAATTAAACACTATGCATTCCTTTAAAACAAGTGAAATAAATGTGAAATGTAAATTCAACATTTAAATATGTAAAACAAGCCTTACCACGGTTGCCATTTTATTATAAAAAGATTGTCTTAGCTGCTTTGCCCTATTCTAAATAAAAATATAATTTGTTAAAAATTTATCAAATAATGTAATATATGTGTAAGAATATTTATCAACCATTAGAGGCTTAGTCAGAGCCAGATAAAAGACCCAGTAGGCTTCAGACTGCAGATTTAATGCACTAGAATATTATAACCACATTTTGTAGAATTAATCCATCAACAAAAATAGGAAATATTTTTTATTATAATAATGCAGTTAACATTGTCATCAAAACATTTTTTGTAATGAGTAGATTTTAATGAAATATGCCAGTAACTTGTAAAATAAATAATCTTTGTTTACTTTAAAAAATACTTTGTAAAATAAACAAATTAATAAATGCAAAAAAATGGTTATAATTTTTTAATGATATTGCAGTCTTTATAAATTCAACCATTTATTTACTGAAATCTCAGACTATTAGACACATTATAAGGTTTTTTACTAATTTTATTCTTAAATTGAACTATAAAGCTGAAAAATATATATATATTTTTTTAAATGTTGATTCAACTCAACAGCAAATTTAGCAGTAAAGTAAAAAAAATGAGTTTTAAATCAGTAAAAATTCACAAGCTACTGCAAGCTCCAACCTGTCACAGAAGGAAGATCAAATTCATAATTGGCTGCCTGTTTTATGCAATCAAAAAGAAACTGGATTATAAGGTTTTTATTTGCCAATGGAGCCGCTTTGGAGATGAGATTATCAGAAAAAATTATAATATATGTGAAACAACATAAAACCAAGAATAAAACTTTGTGGTACACCAAAGATTACTAGAAGTTAAAAGATTACTAGAAATTAAAAAAATATGAGAGTGTTGTGCATCAAGGATGACTTTAATAATGCAATTAAAAAAGGTATAACTTTATAATGATTATATAAAAACTTTCCTAGATACATTGTATAAAGAAAGATTGTAAATAAGACCGCCACTACTATCTAATGCACAATAGAAACTTTCTGTTGTTAAAATTAACAAATCAGCAGTAGAACAAGTGGATCAAAATCTGTATTGATTGTCAGAGAGTAAGTTTCTGGACTAAGGATAAGATAAAAAAAGTTTATCAAATTAAATCTCAAAGGCTTTGCTAATAGTAAGAATTGACAGAACAGTATTTAGAGGGGTCATAGTCAAGTGAGGCTTGACTAATAGGAATAATAAGAATTACATAGAAGTCATTCTTTTCAGCACTGAAACAAAAAATGTCATCTTAAGGGCAACATAAAAAAAAGTTTTTAATAATTCAAACTTAATTTTACAATTAATAAAATTTGTAAAACCAGGTTTAAATATATTTTCAAATAGGTGAACTAATAAGTCAATTTGCCAAACCAAGCAAATTGAAATCTCACAAAAAAGAAGGTCTAATGAATTTTGCAAATTTTTTGCAAATACTTTAAAGAATATAACTATTTGTAAAAGTTAACTTGAAAATCTTGTTACTTGTACACTTTTAAATCTTAGGAAACAACCTTTTAAAAATAAATTGTAATCAGAACAATAAACTCATACACGAATTAGATAATTTATCTATAAGTAATTTTTAAAAACAAGTCAAATAATTCATTTCATGGTGCGGTTTTCTGCCAAATTTCCAGCAAAAAAATGTTTTACTATTTGTTAAAATTGTTTAATACTAAGGGTTACACTAACTTTCCCAAATCTATTAATACGATTCAAAAAATTGTGAACAGTTATACAAAAAATGTATGCTAAACTAAAAACAAAAAACTAATTAAGTAATTAAGGTTTAATATAAAATTAAACAACTTCACAACTGTAAAAAATTTCAGTTTTAGCATTCAATCGGCAATCATCAAGATACTTTGTGATAAAGATTATTTATCAGAAAATGATAAAGATTATTTACCTTCAAAAGTTGCTGCAGAAGGAAGTAAAACAACTATTTAATTAAAACTGTTTCTAATAACCAATGCCAAAAAATTGAGTACAAAATAGATGCAGTGATACATGAATAAAAAGTAGATGTAGTGATACATGAGTACGATGTAGATGTATGATACATAATGATACATGAGTACAAAGTAGATGTATGATATATAGTGATACATGAGTACAAAGTGATACATGAGTAAAAAGTAGATGTAGTAATACATGAGTACAAAAAAGATGTAGTGATTTCGCAACAGAAATAAAATATGTCTTGAGTTCCACAATTTTGATGCTTTATTTTTAAAATTGATAATTTCAGAACAATTTTAGAAAACATTCAAGATTATAAGTTTTTTACTGGTAAACTAATAATTTTTTATTTTTTACCATGTTATTGGCAATAAAAAAATTCAGTAAGTTTTCAACCCTTAACAAAAGTCAAATAATGTCTTATTGACAAATTAATTTACCAGATGATTAATTTGAATTTGTAGTAAACATGATTTTGGGCTTGTGTTTTGACTTAGAAATAAAATGGTCTACAAAATGACACTCTATTGCAACTGTTTGAGTTAAGTCATGAAAAAAATTAGGTCAAAACTACAATTAAGTCCTACAATTATACTTGTAATGATTAGTTTTTTTTTTTGTTTTTGTTTACAACTTCTATTAGAAATTTAAACATACATCTAGAAAAATACCAAAACAGGAATTGACATTTAAAATATGTTATAAAAACAACCTTTTTTAGAACCACAACCTTGATAAAACCTATACACAGAAACAACAGTTATAGTATAGATAAACTTGAGAGTTAATTAATGTCCCTTTTCACTTGTTGATAATTATTAAATAAAATGCCTATTAAAAAATGTGAGTACCCTTGTAGATTTCAAACTCAACTAATTATTGTATCTAAGTTTACTATTCAATAAATTTATCATATGCATGTTTTCTTTCTTTTTATTAAAAAAACTAGCTAGCAGGAAACATGAAAAAAAATACATAGCATACCAGTACATATTTTGCAAAATCTTTTCTACCAATATATCCTCGGTAAACACATTGAATTTTTATTGCTGATTTGTGTAAATGCCTAAAATTGTTATTATAGAATATAAAAGCATTTTGAACAAATCACATAAATAAAAAAGTACTTTTAATTTAATTCAATTATATATTATAAATTTTAATTTTTTATAAAAAGTATTTTTCATTGCAATTCTAAAACGTTTTTTAACTTTTTTTTTGTATATCAGTTTTTATTATATATAAGTTTTAATAAATTAATCAAATTATTGAAGATGAAAAAATTTTGTGGCTACCTAAAAATAAAAAGTTATCAAAACTATATTTAAATAAAAAGGGCACTAAAATATATGCAAGGACTTTATTTAGGGTTACCACTATACTTCTGGAATAACATTCCCTGATTTTTTCAATGAAATTGCTTATTTTCCATGATATTTGTATCATTTTTACTCAAGACCATAGTATTAAAACATCGACATACTATTTTTACAACCCAAAAAAAAACAGATAGCCAATTTTCCATATACAAGGAATTTTTATAATTCTGTTTTATCTAGAAAATAATCAAACAGTTAGAACAATCACATGCTATTTAAAAAAAACAGTTAAAAGTAGCAAATTGATCTTTGAAATAAACATAAAAACTAATACTTAATATAGAGAATTTCAAAATAATTAAAAGCTCAAAAGAATAACACACATTTAAAATATTCTAAATAAATAGAAAGTTAACAACAGAAATACTTTATACTCCACTCAAAACTTTTTTCTGCTCCTCAAGTCCTAATATTTCTTGATTCAACAACATTATCAAATTATTTCTTTATCTTCCAGAAAAGAAAAGATCAATTTAAATTTATTTCAGATATTTTTTCAAGAGTTCAAATAAGCTAACAATCTTTCATAAATCTATTGATCACATCTTGAGATAACACACCTTTTTTCCTATAATTCCATGATACATTCTACAGCAAATCCAATTGTCATTTAATTTAACAGTAGAAACTTCTAATTTTCACTAAAATCAAATTGCAGAAATTGCCCCCCATTGATGATGCTGTTAAAAACTTGTTTGGTTATTAAATTCATTAAGCTTTAAGCAGTTGAAAAAAAGCTTTAAAGAGTTGGAATAATTGGGGCGTCTGTCTGATATCGGGCGTCTATTCTTCACAATGCTTTGTTATTTTTTTAATATTTGCACTACTAAAGTAGCAGACATAATATGTCTGCTACTTTTTGGTCTTCAAGTCAGCCAAATGCATAGGAAAATTTTATACATTCAGAGACAATTATAAAATCAGCTCTTCTAGAAGAAGAACCATGGAAAAGGTTGCACAAAACATTAATTAACCTTGCTGATTGAAAATCAGTTTTAAAAGCACAATGGATTACATGGAGGTTGCAACTTTAAATTTTAAGAAATTTAGGTTGCTCATATTACTTTTTAATAAGATCAAGAAGTAATCAGTTTACTCTTGAGCCATCTGTACACAGTTTTTTCAGATTTATGCAATTAATTGCTGCCAACGATGTAGTCACACTTTCAAGTAAATTTTTCAAGGGGTATTTGTATTTAACATGACTTAGACTATTGTTCCAAAAACAAATACTTGAATCCATTTGACAATTTTGAAAAGAATTAATTCAAAGGAAAAGATATAAAAAGGAGATTTCTTGATATTTTTTTTTTAAAAGTATGTGTATACAATGCAAAATTATTAACCAAGTTTTTTTCTAACTATCTCATAGAACTTAACAGTTGTACTAAAAGCATCTAATAAATTTATTAAAGTAATAATAATAAGAGCTCCACTCAAACTTATATAAAATGTTTTTTTAATTTTTTTTGTAATGATCAAATATTAATATATTTGAACAATGTTTTGAGCTATATGATTTACTTTCATAAAAATTCTCTGATTTTCCATGTCTTTTAACTAAATCAATCTTTTTCTCCCTGATTTTCCCAAATCATATCTAAATTTCCCAGACTTTCCCTGATTTGGTGGCAATCCTGTTAATTGTACACAAATCTTTATAGTGATTAATATAAATTCTATGCCTGAAATAGTATAGGAGTGCAAAAAGCGCTTTTAAATTTGAAGACATATAATTTATTTTCCCCACCACCAACATATTGTCAGCTGAGAACCATGAGACTCTATAACCATTTTTTTTTTCTGATATCATTAACAAATATTTGTCAACCAGTGGAGTGTGTATCCGCTAAATTTGGTCTCAAAAATAATAGAACTTTAGACTTTCTGGCAAGAAGTCTTTATATACTAATATTTTCTAACGATATTTTTTCATGATAGCACAAAAAATGAACATACAGCCTCTTCTTTCTCAGCTGACAATATATACAGCGCATTATAGTTAAGCATCGGTTTATTGAATTTATTTGTCTTGGTTTATTTTCTCAAGACACACAATTTTTATAAATCATTCGCTCCTCAGTATTCTTGTTTGCAGTAATATGACCTGATTGTGGAAGAAACTTTACTTTTCTGCATAATATACATTAAATAACTTTTTTTTTTATATGCTATCCTTTTATGAGTGTCAAATTGTTTTATTTTTATTTTCAAACTTTTTAAAATAATGTTTATTTACTGTAACTATGAATAAAAAATGTGGATACAAATATTGAACTACATTATAGGGTAGGCTTAGTAGGTAGGTATAGTAGATAGGGTAGGCAGGAAACATTTAACCACTTTGAAGACTTTAAATTGTAAACTTTTTTAGTATTACAAATAATGAACTCAAACAAACTAATTTAAAAAATAAATGCCAGATCTTGATATTTAATAATTCTACATCTGTTTTAAAAGCAAGTTTTAATAAATAATTATACTAGACAGCTGCGGGTAATTTAACAACCTGGAGGAGTACTTTTGTTGCATGATTAGTAAAATTTTAAATTATAAATTTAATTTTCTATTTTAATAACCAAGTTTAATTTTCTATAACCATACCACTTTCTATTTTAAACCGCTTATCCGCAATATGTAACAATAGTATATTTTACAATGCAATTTTGTAATAACTACTTTGAAATGCTTTTTACAAAATATATTTAAATAAAAAAAAACAATGTTGTTATTTCCAGCTTTGTTAGAGTAACATATTTAGAAATCACAACCATTTCTAAAGGTTCCCGTAAAAAAGTATCATCAGCATCAGGGCATATGAATGAATCTTTTTCTTTTCATCACAAAAATATTTTAGTTTTTATAATAAAAATTTACAAGTAAAGGAAGACCAGACTTTTGGGGGTCACAATCATCTAAATTTGACACTTTTCCCTGTGCTTCTCTCTAAATTTTTGTAAATTTCCTGAACTTTCTGTTCTTTTTTCCTACATTTGTAGAAAAAAAAACTATAAAAAATTTAATCCACACTGGGTTGAGATATTTTTGTTTATTTTAGTTTATCTTTTTTAAGCAATATTTTTTTACATTTAAAAATGTCTAAAATTAAAAATTTTCTGGTTTTGTGGCCTTACAAATTTATTATTGTGGTAAACTCAAAGTAAATTTTCTAATGAATGTTAAATAGAAAGGTGGTGTAAGCAATCAAAAAATTTCTTATCAAATAAAAAAACCTCATTACTATCAATAATTTTGCAGCAAGGAAAAAATAGTGTATTAAAAATAAAAATACTGCTTATCAATTAACTATACTTTTAAAATGTTTTTAAATAATTACTAACTGCATCCTTAATGTCTGATACTAACATAAGTGTTTAATCACATTACCTAGTCTTTAGAATTAGTATTTACATGACAGAGTACATGAAAGTTTTCTAAAGATTATAAAAGATATAGTGCACTACCTGATGTAAACTTGAACTTTGATTGATCGATACCAGCTTTGTATTTTAACAGCAGCAACTCTTTCATTTATTCTTGTTTCTTCACTGGCACTACTTATAAGCATGTGGTTAAAAACAATTACATTTATTAGTTAATACATAAATATATAACTACATTAGTGCAAACATTTTTTATCATGAAGAAGTTTTAAGTTAAAAAATATATTAATTTAAATTTTAAGACTTAACAAAGTTTAAATAATCAACTTTTTAAAATAAAAAATTGCATAAATGTGATTAGAGGATGTAAATATGCATATGCAAACATATGCAAAATAAAGCTGAAATACTTAGATAAATTTAAAAATATATAATAATAATTTGTGTTGCAAAACAATCATTAAACTTATTCATTAAGCATCATTCAAATTAGTTTTTTTGGGGAAGATGGTATTGTAATTTGCTACTAAATTATGCTGAGAAAGCTAAGTGAAGGGTTATATGACAAAAAGCATTCAAATTCCATCTATTTAAATTTAGTTTAACAAAGAAAAACTATATGTAAAAAAGAGCAAATCTAAGTATAAATCGTGATAAATCAATTTGCAAGTAGGAAACTTTTTGTATTTTAATTAGCATTTTCAGTCAAATTTCAGTTAAGAAATATAATAAATTGATCAAGGCCTATTACACCACATGGGCTTTTCACTTTGATAATATCAGCAAATTTTCACTAGTGAAAAAGAGAGCTAGGATGGATGCAAAGTATGTACTTTAAAATGTAAAAAAGATTAAACCCTTAATGGATAAAAGTATATCTTGTAAAAAAAGTTATTTTAGATTTAAAGAAAGGTTTTTAAGTACAAAAAAAAATAGCTAATTTTTCTTATCTTAATTTTG
The DNA here is from genome assembly GCF_038396675.1 of Hydra vulgaris. NCBI lineage: Eukaryota > Metazoa > Cnidaria > Hydrozoa > Anthoathecata > Hydridae > Hydra > Hydra vulgaris. The sequence goes on along the minus strand of NC_088925.1, from coordinate 27,125,531 downwards.
ATGTAAAAGAATCTATCAAAATAAAAAACATAGCCATATATTTTTTAAATTGTAAGACTAAATTAAAAAAAAAAATTACTTTATCTTAAGTAAATTAAATTCGTCAAATGCTTTTAGTAGACCTCAAGTTCAACTATATTTGGAAAAAATCTAACTTATGAAGAAAAATTGTGATATAAAGCAGAAGAAAAATTGTGATATCAAGCAGACTTGAAAAGTTAGGGAACAATTTTCAGAATTTAACTGAATAATTAAGAAACTTTATAAAATGTTTTCATTTAAATGTACATTAAATTTAATAAAAGTTATTTTTAATTCATTTTGATAATTAAGAAGAATATCTGTAAGGTATAAGAAGAATATATGCAATTAATATGGTGATGCATTTACACAATTTCATTGCTATGGAAATTGCTTTAGTGTTAGCAACTCTAAATCAATATTCTTAGTTTCTTTTGTTCCTTTTCATTTTTAGTAATAGTAAACAAATGGTTATTTTGGGTTCTTTCATTGTTTTACCCTCCTGACTCCTTTCTCTCCCCCCCCCCTTCCTCCTCCTATTAACAATTGTTTTTTAAAAAAAAGGTTATCTTAAACTAAAGCTTGCAAATAAAATCTAATCACACAAAATCTTCCAAAATAGTTTGGTCTTTTTACATCTCTTCTATTTTTTTTTTGGATCATCTATTTCCTAACAGTTATTAAAAAAATATTTTAACAAAGATGTAGATAACATAATTACGTTAAAATCATTTAGAACTTATTAACTGTTATTAAATTTTATAGCTCATGTAGTTCCTTTTTTTTGTAGTAGGAAAAATTATTAATTTATATAAATAACTAAATAATAAAACTTAAAAACAAAAAGCTCATAAGCTTTTTATTATTTAACAAAAAACTTTATAAAAAAGAAAATAAAAAAATATATTATGAATGATATATATTATGGAGATCATTGATTACTAAAAGCATTGCACACAAAACAGCATACAATAAATATGCTAGTAAATGCAAAGAAGCCATACTTATTCACCAAATAAGAGTTGAGCTTAAGATTATAAAAATAATATTGACAAGCTTCTTATGTTAATAATAAACATTTAATAGATAAAAACAATAATAACAAGTTAACTTCTAATAACCAAAAAATCAGTGATGTGTTTAGCAATCACTTTGTAAGTGTTTTTACAAGTGATAACAATTATTCAAAAGCAAATTTTTCACCAGAAGCACTGTATAAATCTTTAATAGAAGTTAAACCCAGCACATTGCATAGTCCTGATGGTATATCTAATAATCTCCTGAAAAAATAGCTCATTTATTGTGTATTCCACTTTTATATTTAATGCAGGCTTTAAGTTAAGTTTTTTACCATACCAAGAGCCCCTTGCTTTTGTTTCTACAATTTTTAAAAAAGAGCTACTGCGAATCCAAATAACTACAGATCCATTATGGAAATTATGTCACATTATGGAAAGAATGATTAATTCACATATTATAGAGTATCTAATTCATCATAGCTTAATAACTTCAAACTAACACAGTTTCCTCAAAAATCATTTTACCTTTTAGAATCTGCAAATGATTGATGTATTGCAGTCAATAATGATCTAAAAATGAATATTGTATATATTGATTCCAAAATACATTTATCTCACACTCCAAACTGTTAGTTTTAACTGTAATCTGGTTAATTGGATTTCTGCATTTCTCACCAACAAACATCTCATCAACAAACTGAGGTCAGAAGTTCCTTATCGAACCTTATTTGCATCATTAGTGGAGTTCGAAATGGTAGTGCGTTAGGAACAACATTATTTTTATTTATGCCAATGATTAAGTAGCCGTAACTAACAATTTTTTTTGTTCTTTAAATCCTTTTGCAGATAATGTCAAATTTTATAATTCTTATCACAACATAGATCATAGTTAAGATTAAGCAATAGCTCTAAATAGGCTCATACTCTGAGCAGAAATGTGGCAATTAACAATTGCTAGCAATAATTGCTTTTCACATTAGATAGCACCTCCTTCATTATGTCAAGGTACAAAAGTTTACTATAGTCTTGGTTATTCTTGAACTTGGTCTAAACCCAAAAGATCTAGGAGTGACTAAAAAATATTATTTTAACTGCAAAAAATATTTTGCAAATGTTATCAAATAAGCTAACTCCAGAGCATACTTAATTTTAAAATGTTTTAAAACTTGCAATACATGTATCCTAGTAAAAGCTTTCACTACCTTTATTAGGCCAATTTTAGAATACTATTCTCCAATTTGGTCACCAGGCCAAAATGGATTGAAAGTTGAAAGAGTATAAAGAAAATTTACAAAAAAAATTAAAATATATAAAAATTTGTTTTATTATAATTGTCTACAGTTGCTTAGTTTGGACTCACTTGAAGTTAGACATCCTAAATATGACTTGGTAATATAATTATTTGCAATCTTGTTTGTACTAAAAGTTCAATTTTTTTTGTAATTTACAATAATAACTAGACTAGTGGTCATATTAACAAAATACGCAAACAGCATAGCCACTTAGATTCTTGAAGATATAGCTTTTCTAACATTTTGACATCTGGAATTATTTGACCTTGGATGCAAAAAAAAAAAAATTATTAAAAAAAAAATAAAATTAATTCTTCCAGCACCAATAAACTCTGTTTAGTTTGAAATGATATTTTACATATCTGCTTATTTTAGTATATTTTTAATTTATTTAGGGGCATGCTGATTGTGTTGTGTGGGACTATGTTCCCATAATAACATAGAGTTATTGTTCTAATAAACATATATAAATAAAATAAAAGAAATGTTATTATTTATTACAATTATAATATAAATAATAATAATAATAATAATAATAATAATAATAATTATAGTAGTAGTAGTAGTAGTAGTAGTAGTAGTAGTAGTAGTAGTAGTAGTAGTAATGATAACAAGAAAATAATAATAACAATAATAAAAATAACTATTATTGTTGTTGTTATTATTATTATAGTGAATATTTTTATTATTAGTAGTATTATCTAACTTTTTTAGTTAATACAATGTATAATTGTAAACCTTTGTTTTATCTTATGTTTTATCAGCTTTTACTAGTTTGTAACTGTGTCTAACTAAGTATATAAAATATATTTCTAAAAGCAAGCGACATATTGTTATTATTTTATTTTTATAAATATTATTTTTGTTTTATTAAAATGATTTATATAGAGTTTGGTTGATTGTTGTAAAGAATAGCACCTTATATTTGAAAGACAATAAATTCCAAAAAACAACTTTTAAAAATGTAAAGAAATGCGAATGTTTTATTTAAGATATATATAATTCATAAATAAACATTTTTATAATTTATTAAAACTTTAAAAATTATTTTAAAAATTTATATAAATTTTAATAGTGTTAGAGTGAGATACCTAAAAGAACTCAAGAGCTTCAGAGGAAAGAATGGTTCTTTTTTAAGATAACAATATAGGAACGCCATATTTTGTTGTCAAAATACGGCGTCCCCATCGCAACATTACACAAGAATTTGTTTGTGTTGCTCTTCGAGACATTGATTCAGACATGCTTTTGCCTCACGCACCTCTGAACCCGTTGTTTGTTTAGTTTATGTTTAATTTAATACTGAAATGTACTCATATTTTACATTGCTTATATATTCAGGATAATTTATTTGAAAAAGGTATTGTTTGTTATGTTTATCTGTTAATGCAATTAAATTGCAATAAATGCTCCTTTAGGAAATTATTTCTTGTTAATTCTGCTGTACATGTTAGTATTAGATTTTATCAATGATAAAATCTTTAAATTTTTTATGAACGGTTTTTAACTATCATTATTAACATTAAACATTTTTTCTCCAGCTAAGTAAAATATATATTTTTTCAACTTGTTTAATAAACGATCGACCTCTTTGTAAGAAGATTATGTACCTTGTGTAGGGTCGGGCGGGGCTTGTTGTACGACTTTCACTAAATCGAACAGACCTTTAAAACGATATGTCAAATTTACATGTTGCTTAAATCTTTATTTTGATGAATTTTTTTTTGTCTTTTACTACAGAGAAAAATAAATTTGTTTAAGATACAAATATAAAAGAGATTAATTACAAGTGAAAAAGTTAGGAATAAATATAAAGAACGCGGATACTCTAAGAAGACCGTAAGGTCTTGTCACAGAGAACCGCTGTTAAAACTTGGACATTTCTTTCGTTATGATTTTAAGCTACTTGCTTAAAGGTGCTTGCAACAAAACTACATAGTCTTCCAAACCACTGACTCATGCGACTTATGTCTGTAATTTTCAGATGAATTTCACGTTTCTCAAAATCAAAATATATGGTAAAGTAATGATTGTTATTTGATATTTCAACTTAGTTTTTCTACTTCGTTTTCTATATCTATTACTAATTTCTCCATGAGATGCATTTTTTTTTTAAAGTATATTTACTCCCAATAAAACTGCAAGCAGCCTCTGTTTGAGTTAGAAATAACAAGCAAAGAAGAGAGCTGAAAACGGTTGATACCAAGGCATCAAATTTAATAGAAAAACTTAAAAACAGTAAATTTTCAATGAAAAAAACAAACAAAAAAAAAGAGAGAAAAAAATAATCTCTTCCTTAATTTTTTAAGTTGCGTAATTTATAGACAATCCCTAAATAAAACATTCTCTAAAACAAAGTTTAATCAATTTTTACTGTGGAATAAAATATTTTTGCCTGATTTTGATCTTTCTATTAGTTTTCCTGTTTAAAAACAAGTTTCATTCTTGCCCCGGAATATATTTTAAGTTATTATTTACGTAAGGGAGTGATGTTGAAACACTTTTGTATTTTGAATCACATTTGCGTCTCCAAAAAAAAAGGTCCTCCATTCTAAAGATATATTAGGATTTGCAGATTCTGGTGGGGAGGATACATACAAATCATTGCCCCCTCTTCACTTTGATCCTTTACTGATTACTTATAACAGATATAAATTAATTTAGTTCTTCCTGATTGTTTTGTTTAATTCATTTAGTAAAGCTTCATATCACGTCTTTCTATCTGATGTTTAATATTGCGGCTATGCTTTAGATTTACATTAAAAGTTTTATGTTTATTTCCACAAAAGTAACCCAAATATTTTTCTCTACCTACCTTAAATATGAAGCCAATGAATAACTAAATATTTTTTTGACTTGAATATACTAAATTTAGTTTCATCAACATTAGGTTTTAAATTTAATCTTAAAATCTTTCAACTTATGACAGCGTAAAATTTACATCCCCTTTATTTTTTAGAGAATGGAAACTTTCATTTTGGGGAGAAAAGAAACTTCACATGTTCAAAACCTTTAAACGTTAAAAGATTTATTAGATAAAATTTAAACCTGTCGATAAAATTATATTAAGTTTACTCACTTGAAACATATATTTTGATAATTCATTGTCACCATGCTTGGGGTAGCGGGAGACAATAATTCAGATCCAAGGCCAGCGAAGACAAGTTCAGGTCACAAATGAGGGTCATCACCAGCATCGCTGACCAAGAGTAAGTAAATTTAAGAAGAACGAAGTAAGTTAGAGTGAAAGTCAGAAAAAGTTAAGAGTAGAAAGATAGCATAGAGTAAGCGGGACAGATATTGCACGAGGTGTTAAAATGTGCAAATTGTAATAAATGTATTTATACATATATTATTAAACTCTAAATTATAAAACTTAAAACCTAACTATATTATGGGTTTTGTGGTTTATCCTCCTCCGGCTAATTACCATATAGAGGCCACATACCCGGGCCAACAAGGACATGTTCAGCTCACCAAAGAGCGTCATCACCAGCATCGCTGACCAAGAGTAAGCGAGTTTAAGAAGAACGAAGTAAGTTAGAGTGAAAGTCAGAAGAAGTTGAGTAAGAAAGATAGCATAGAATAATTGGGACAGATATTGCACGAGGTGTTAGAATGTGCAAATTTTAATAAATCTATAAATGTATTTCTTTATATATTATTATAAAACCTAAAAAAAATATATATATATATAATTATATTATGGGTATTGTGGTCTATCCTCCTTCGGCTAATTGCCATATAGAGGCCACGTACCCGGGCCAGCGAAGACAAGTTCAGCTCACCAATGAGCGTCATCGCCAGCATCGCTTACCAAGAGTAAGTGAATTTCTAACTAGAAGAACGAAGTAAGTTAGAGTGAAAGTTAGAAGAAGTCGAGTTAGAAAGATAGCATAGAGTAAGCGGGACAGATATTGCACGAGGTGTTAGAAAGTGCAAATTAAAATAAATGTATTAATGTATTTATATATATATGATTATAAAACCAAAAAAAAAAAAATTATAATTATTTTATGGGTATTGTGGTTTATCCTCCTCCGGCTAAATGCCATATAGAGGCCACATACACGGGCCAGCGAAGACAAGTTCAGCTCACAAATGAGCGTCATCACCAGCACCACTTACCAAGAGTAAGTAAATTTAAGAAGAACGAAGTAAGTTAGAGTAAAAGTCAGAAGAAGTCGAGTTAGAAACATAGCATAGAGTAGGCGGGACAGATATTACACGAGATGTTAGAATGTGCAATTAATATATATATGTTTAAATGTATTTATACATATATTATTTATCATTATAAAATGGGTTTTGTGGTTAATCCTCCTTCGGCTAATTGCCATATAGAGGCCACATACCCGGGCCAGCGAAGACAAGTTCAGCTCACCAAAGAGCGTCATCGCCAGCATCGCTTACCAAGAGTAAGTGAATTTAAGAAGGACGAAGTAAGTTAGAGTGAAAGTCAGTAGAAGTCGAGTTAGAAAGATAGCATAGAGTAAGCGGGACAGATATTGCACGAGGTGTTAGAATGTGCAAATTTTAATAAATCTATAAATGTATTTCTTTATATATTATTATAAAACCTAAAAAAAAAATATATATATATAATTATATTATGGGTATTGTGGTTTATCCTCCTTCGGCTAATTGCCATATAGAGGCCACATACCCGGGCCAGCGAAGACAAGTTCAGCTCACCAATGAGCGTCATCACCAACATCGCTGACCAAGAGTAAATGAATTTAACAAGAACGAAGTAAGTTAGAGTGAAAGTTAGAAGAAGTCGAGTTAGAAAGATAGCATAGAGTAAGCGGGACAGATATTGCACGAGGTGTTAGAATGTGCAAATTAAAATAAATGTATTAATGTATTTATATATATATGATTATAAAACCAAAAAAAAAAAATTATAATTATTTTATGGGTAATGTGGTTTATCCTCCTCCGGCTAATTGCCATATAGAGGCCACATACACGGGCCAGCGAAGACAAGTTCAGCTCACAAATGAGCGTCATCACCAGCATCACTTACCAAGAGTAAGTAAATTTAAGAAGAACGAAGTAAGTTAGAGTAAAAGTCAGAAGAAGTCGAGTTAGAAAGATAGCATACAGTAGGCGGGACAGATATTACACGAGATGTTAGAATGTACAATTAATATATATATGTTTAAATGTATTTATACATATATTATTTATCATTATAAAATGGGTTTTGTGGTTTATCCTCCTTCGGCTAATTGCCATACAGAGGCCACATACCCGGGCCAGCGAAGACAAGTTCAGCTCACCAATGAACGTCATCACCAACATCGCTGACCAAGAGTAAATGAATTTAAGAAGAACGAAGTAAGTTAGAGTGAAAGTCAGAAGAAGTCGAGTTAGAAAGATAGCATAGAGTAAGCGAGACAGATATTGCACGAGGTGTTTGAATGTGTAAACTAAAATAAATGTAATGTTTTTTTTTTTTTTTTTTAACTGTTTAACGGGTCACAGTTTTTAATTTTTTTATTTGTTTATTAGAAGTTTTATATTTTTATTTTATTTTGTTTTTTTATTATTCTAAATGGGTTTAAGTCTGTTTCTATCGTTGTTTTTACTTTTTTTAGGATTTTTCTATTTTCTATTTTCTATTTTTATTTTAAGTGAATTTTTGATTTTCTGCTTGTGGCGTTAATTTGAGTCTTTTTGAAAGATAGATTTCTTTTTTAAGATTACGCTCGTTTTGTTTCTTTTCATGATCACGGTGAAACTGTGAGTATTCTTTTTTTCGTTGTTCCCACTCTGCTTTCCTATAGGCTGTATATCTTTCCCTTTCAGTTTTTTCAGCAGTCATTTTATTAAAATTTTTGAATTCTTTCATGTTGTAAGCATACATTTCTTCGGAATCCATTTGTTGAAATGCAATTGGTAAAAGAATTTGATTAAGTTTTACTTTTTCGTCTATTGATTTGTACTTGCTGTTAGCTTTTTCGTACTGTAACCATTCAAGTTTTATAAGTTTTAAATTCTTTCAGGTCTTCATTACTGCAGTTTAGTCGATCAAAGTTTTTAAATAGTCTCCAGTTAAAATCCACTTTTTCAATATGGAGCATTTTACGAAATTCCTCAGGAACTTCACATTCTTCTTCACTACTATCGTCATCACAATCGTCATCATTACTACCATCGTCATCACTACTATCATCATTACTACCATCGTCATCTCTATTGTCATCGTCATCTCTACTATCATCGTCATCACTATTATTTTCTTTAACATCTTTTCTACTCTTTGTTGTGTTTTCAGTTGATAATTCTTTATACGTTTTTATTTGGAGTTCTATTGATATTTCTGTTGTTTGACTAACAAACTTATCCTCTTGATCTTCTGCTTGATTCTCTTTTACCTTATCCTCATTTGTAATAGCGTCTATTAGACTTTTTGTTTCTACCAATGATAAAACTGAAGCTGAATCATTAGTTGGTTCGATTATACAATTACTTACTTTCTCCTGATTTGTTATACTTATTACTTTTTTTTGGTTTCCCACATCTTTTTGCCCGGTATAGATTGCCCTAACTTCATATCCTTTAAGGTTAATAAATCTAAGGATTGGTTTAGATAGGTTGTCCATTACTACAACTATTATACCCGAGTAGTAGGGCGTTTTGTATTTTGGTGTTCTTTTAAGAATAGGGTTAGTCCTTATATGTTTTCCGTACCCGAGCTCCTCCAAAGCCTTTCCGGCAGGAAAGCTACATTTTTCTATTGGTAGTCCAAGAATAGATATCGTTACTCTTTTAGTGATATTTCTACTAGGGGTTGTTTGGTAAAATTGGTGCATTACGCCATTGATGTTTAGCCCTTTTTCAAGGATTGTATTCTTGACTTTGTCATTTTTCATAACAAGTTCTATAATTGAACTGTTACGAATTTGTTGGAAACCGTAGAGGTATTTGTCATATCCCGCATCTTCAACAGCTGATAGAATCTCATTATCGCTTAGTTTTGTAGTTACTTTACTTAAGATTGTATTTTTAAGGAGACTATACCCGTTATAAATGATATTATTTGTTGCAGCTTGCGTATGGGTATTGCTTGCAGCTTGCGCATAACTTTTGGTTGGAACTGTAGAAACATCTATTTTTGTAGTATCTATTTCCATGGTTGTTTTAGGTTCAATTAGTAACATGGTATGTAGTACTAACAGTATATTTTAAACACTCAGTCGCTCAAAGGCCAGTAGACCTCTAGAAGAGGTCTAACCAACCTCTTTACACTCACACTCACTATATTCCACTTGCTGAGATCTACGATCTCTATAACCTCAATGCTCACAAAAAGCCAGTAGACTTTTTAAACACTCGCCTTAGCAACCCGTGGACAGGGCAAGGTAAAATCAACAAACCACTCAGAAAGCCAGTAGACCTTCTCTATACTAGTTACGATCACTAGCTCGCCTAAATAAACTAAGAATCAAGAACAGATACTACACTTGATCTGAGCCATTAAACCGAGAAGCGATCTATGTAATATATTTATTGTTACGATCTATGTCATGTATTTAAGCGATCATGCAATGTATTTATGCATATATTATTTATCATTATAAAATGTGTTATTTACTCTTTTTAATTTACAATCGATGGTAAATTTCTATAACTTATAATATGGACGTGTTGCGGACGTGTTGCGGACGTGTTGCGGACGTGTTGCGGACGGGACGTGTTGCGGACGTGTTCATGAACGGACGTGTTTTGGCAGCGAAAAATTTAACGAAAAGTTATATAGTATTTTTTAAGTTTTTAGTATTAGTTTAGTTATTTATATTTTATGGGTATATACTATGAACTTACCATATAAATTTGTTACTTAATTTGGTATTATCTTGTCACCATAATTGAATTTAAAATACGAATATGGCACCACGTTTAGTCGGTGAGATATTTTCCAATTTGATATGTGATTCAAATACGTTTGAAGATAACTATCTGAAAGACTTAGATGAAATATGCTCTCACCCGAAGGATTTAATTGTTCAAAGTTTGAAAACAGTTTCAGATAGCTTGATTCGAAATCTTCGCGAACGTCTATTTACTGAAATCTTGGATATATTTGGCACAGAACAATTCTGTGATATAAATATAACGTTAGACTCCGAAAACCCAGCTGAAAAGAATCCTCGCAAAAGATATAAAACATCACTATGTTTGGAGGATATTTATTTATTTTCGATCACAATATGCGAAAAGCAACTTCATAAAGATATAGTTAAGGCCGTAATCTCGACCAAAAATGTTGAAAAAATTAGTGACAAGTTTTTAATCTCGTTAGTTAAAGAATTAATTACTATGACAAACTCGATTCTAAAAGAAAACAAAGAAATAAAATTGGAGCTAAGTCTGATGCGAGAAAAATTAACTCATCAAAGTAAACTTATTAAAAACCTTAAAGTATCAAACGAAAATACCCAAAACGTAAAATATGATTATTATGCACAATGTGAAGATAAACATTTTAACTACGACACGCAAAATGAAAATAAAAATTCTGTCACCGCAAGTCACCGCAAGTCACCGCAAATTTTACGAAAGATATCTTTCAGCAATCTTGCGGCAAACCAACAATCAAATCTATTGTTTCAAATTCGATTAATTGTGATTCCTTATATCCAAATAATATTGAAATTAAAAATACACAAAAACAACATTTTTCAAAAACATTTGCCAACGTTGTGGCTCAAACGCAATCAACCGCAAGAACTTCAGAGAAAATTTCTGACGTAATAAATGACAAAAAACTGAAAATGAGTATTGAACGGAATAAAGATGACAACTTTATTTTAATTGGTAAGAATAATAAACCCGTGCGGCCTGTTGCACGCCACCAAAATTTATCTTTTGAAAAAAAATATCGTAAGGTCGAGCCTATCTTTGGAACTAAAATTACTGATCATAAAAGCATTGCAGGCGAAAAAATTGTACGTAAATTTGATGTCTTTGTGGGAGGCATATGCAATCAAGTTACTGAAGAAGATCTTAAAAATTATATAATAAGTGAAATAGACATTACGCCATTGTTAGTTGCCGTAAACAAAATAAACGAGTATAATAGATCGTTTCGAGTTACAATAAACAGTTCGGAAAAAATAAAGATATTCAACCCTGAGGTATGGCACAATAATATAATTGTAAAACCTTTTAGGACAAAACGCTTTTTCAAAAACAGTGAACAAAATCTGGTATCCAACGGGAGCCAGGATAAAAATTTTAATTGAAAATGGATCCAAGCAGCATAAGAGGAGAAAACAAGCCTTCGACAACTTTCGATATATGTACTTTTAACTGTCAGGGACTTAAGTCAAACATTGAATTTACAAAGTCACTTATACAATCTTATGATATAACGTTTTTATGTGAATATTGGATATCTAAACTTAAATACTCCATAATAAGAGATTTATTTAATAAAACACACTCCATTTATTTCCATCAGTCTAATAAACATGTAAAAGGTCGACCATTTGTCGGAAATGCGTTCTTTATACGAAGAAATCAATTCCAAAATATTAGAGTACTTTACGAGGATGACCATATTTTAGCAATAAATTTCGAAAAAAATGAACTTAATATTATAGTTATTGGAATATACCTCTCCTCATCGCGGAACAGCCTCTCATCATTGGAGGAATACAAAAGTCAACTAGATATCGTCAAAGGTTTAATTAATAGTTATGAAGGTAACGGTAATATAATTATAGCCGGTGATTTCCAATCTTTTCCACACCAAATATATGACTTATTTGAAAGATCGAATTCCAAAAGAAACAGTTATTCTGTCCACTTATCTGAATTTTTAAAAACAAATCAATTAGAACTAGTAGATGTAACTAAAGGTTCTGGCCCTAATTATACATATCGGCACCAGACGCTACCGAATTCGTCATATATTGATCACGTCGCCATACCAAAATATACAAATTTCCTAAGTATAAAATGCATTGTTCATCCTGAGTGCTCAAATAACTTAAGCGATCATTTACCACTTTCAATATCAGTTGAAGTTGAAGGTAAGCACACTAAATACAATACCACAATAGAAGAAGATACTAATATTCCTAGCTACGCTTGGAACGATTCTAACTTTATAAATTCATATAATAATCATTTAACCAATTGCTTTAACTATCTTAATTTTACTGATAATTATGAATACGACCTTATTCAAATCTATAAAACAATTGCTGGCAGCGCTCAAATAGCTTTTAAGGAAACTTTAAAAAGTAAAAAGCAATGTTTGTATTCAAAATCTTGGTGGACACCTGAATTAAGTCGTTCTAAAACTATTCTTTCAATTCATTTCAACAAATGGAGGGATTCTGGTTTTTTAAAAGATTTAAACTCCGTAACTTTCAATCGTTACTTAATGGCTCGTAAAAGCTTTCGCAAAGCCGTCAAGTTGGCTCAAAATAATAAAATTTGCGCACAGTATAATAAAATTAAAAAGTTAAAAAATATTAGACCAAAAAACTTTTGGAATGCTTTTAGATGTTTAAACAAAGACATAAATTCTAGATTATTTACCATAAATAATAAAAAAGACAAAGAATCCATTACTTCAGAATTTGCAAACCACTTCGAAAAAGTACTGAATACTTCAAAAATAACACATCGTAATGGAAATCATCGGAGAATTCCCCCGTGTACAAAACATGATGATGTTATAATAACTGAAGAAAATATAATTAGGGCTATTTCGAACCTAAAATTTAAAAAATCTCCTGACTCTTTCGGTATCTCAGCAGAACATTTGAAATACGCAAATTGTGATACTTTAACAAAATGGCTCATCAAATTTTTTAATTATTTCATTAATTATGGATGGACACCATTATCAATGTCGACGTCTATTATTGTACCCCTTGTTAAATCGTATAAAAAATCTTTAGATAGCCCGAACAATTATCGCGGTATTAGCATTATACCAATTTTTACAAAGGTTCTAGAATACCTAATCCTTATTATATGTCCGGATATTATAGATACTCACCCCCTACAATTTGGATTCAATGCTAACTGTTCAACGCTACATGCTGAATTTCTAATTAGCGAAACAATTAAACATTACAATAGCAACAATTCACCTGTATACCTATGCTCTTTAGATGTAGAAAAAGCTTTTGATAGCTGCAACTGGAATATCCTATTTGATAAATTATATTTCGATAAAAAATTACCACTCTGTATAGTTAACACTATCTCTTCGTTATATAACAATAGTAGTGCAACAGTCTCATATCAAGGTTGTAAATCAAACTCCTTTCTTCTAAAGCAAGGAGTAAGACAAGGATCGATTCTTTCACCTCACCTATATAATATTTACACTGAAAGTCTTCTTGAAACTATTACAAATCAAGGTATTGTTGGCACATCGATATATGGTAACTTCACTGGTGTGGTGGCATATGCGGATGATATCATAGTTTTAAGCTCTACCCTCTCTGGTCTCAAAAAGCTGATAAAATCATGCAATATTTACAGTAATTTAAATTGTATTAAAATAAATGCCGAAAAAACTGAATTCTTGATTTCAGGTAAAGCACAAATACAAACCAATACGATAACGATATCTAGTAATAAAATAAATCTTCAGAATAAACTTAGACATCTGGGATTCACATGGGATACTAAACATTCAACTTTTGCTTCACTCAATAATACATATGTTGATGAAAAAATTTCAAACTTTAGAGCTGTTGTTCAAACTCTTATTCAATCTGGAATCCGGTTTGCCCACCCAGGTTCTATTTCTTATATATATAAATTATTGGCAGTCCCTACCTTAACTTATGGTATGGAGATATGTGAAAATAATTCTGATTTGATGAAAAAGCTAGATGTAATTGGAAGGAGTGCACTAAAATCGCTTTTAAATGTTTCAAAACACAGTAAGAACTATACAAATTTGCTATTTAAAATCCAGGAAATTTCAAAAAGTATTCAACAAAATAAATTAAACTTGTTTCTTCGTCTTCTTAATAATAAAACAACTTCAGACATTATTTTTTCACAACTTAAAGACCCCTTATTTAAACATTCGTTTGTTGGCGATATTCAGGACCTATGCCGTTTTCGGATGCTAAATTTTCAAAACTTAATTCAAAATAAAAAGAAGATAAAAATAGCACTTTCTAAAAGTGAAATTCCCTCCGAAGTTGAACAAACTTTGAAACATGCAGTAGAGTGCTGGAATGCGAAAGAGCAAAGAGGAATTTCTAAACAAATTCTGGAAGAAAAAATTCTTAAGTGAAAATCACGAGAAGTAACTTTCTTATTTTTCTTTTTTACCTTGTAATTTACAATGGGTGTTAAATAAATGAAATAATAATAATATCTTAGTTAGATTACTAGCGGGTATTATTAAAAAAAAAATTAGCTTTTAAACCTTATATGCGACGTAAATCGTTAATATATCCGAAAACGGCATATAAAAACTTTTTTAATACTCAAGTTTTTTTTGTAACTTTATTTGATTATAACTTAGATTTCAATGCGGTAAAAAAGCATAATTTTGAGGTTATGAAACAATACACAGTTGATGTATGAACACTCCATTGCGCCTGTACCCACATCTATATCTGTAAATGGTGTAAATACGATTGGTGGTGGTGGGGGAGGGGGCAGGGTCAATTATAAAAGAAAGAAGACACTTAACTTAAAAAAAATAAAATGTTAGGTAGGTACATTAAAAGCTTAGGTTCTTTTATTCAGGTGGAGGGTACTAAAAAAAACGTATATCAAAATGCGGGGGTGGGGGAATAAGGGTTGAAATAAATGCGTACGTACTTAATGAACGACTCCTAATTAGAAATACATTTATAATTGAAATACAATATAAATAGAAATAGAATTAGCAATGATAATTAAAATTTTGTTTGATTTTTCCGGCTTTTAAACTAGACATTAGGGGTGTTCGAAAAAAAAATTTATTTTAAAACGAAAATACACAAGAAACTAAATTTTGAGCAAATATGAAAAAAATACGATTACAAAAAAAAATTCTAAAAATATTGACATTTACCTTGTGCTCAAGCAGCAAAATACCCCGGAAAATGCGCTAAATTATTTACGAATTATTTGGCTTTGAGTTATATATACTTTGATTGTTATATATTCCGGGTTTTTCATAAATATTGTTTAAATTTAAAAAAAAAGATTTAGGAAAAAAATAACCAACGGCAAATAGGCAATAAAGTTTTATTTTTGAATAAATTTTGATAAATTTTATTTTATTTTAAAGAACAATTACGAAAAAACCAGAATACACAACATCTAAGAAAAAAATTGGACCATTATAATCACATCAAAAATATTTTTTTACAAAATTTTGAGATTTACCTTGTGCTCAAAGTCAAATAATTTGGGGACAATTTGGGGCATTTTTCGAGGTGTTTTGCTGCTAAATTTATTTATTTTGTCAAAAAAAGTTTTTTTTGAAAAAATAAATTAACTTTATTTTTATTGTCAAAAAAGTTTTACTGTTGTGTTAATGTGATTTCAATAACTATATAATTGGTTAAATGTTTTTTGATTATCGATTCTATTCTTTTAAAGATTTTATTTTTACATTTTAAAGATTCTCTGCCGCTAAGATCGCAAAAACGCATTAACGCCCATAAGGTGGCAGAGGCACTCGGGGATCAATTAAAACGAATGCAAAACGTGCAGCAGTCAAGGCAGAAGCCAGACTAATAGACATACCTAGTCGGGCACCAAAGAAGGCTAATATTGCACCTATTGGCAATGATAATTCTGACAATAACGCTTTTGATGATGTTTGCAACGATGATATTTTGTTTACCAAAGACAGTAATTAGAGGCAAAATGTACACATATATTATTACTATGTTATTAATTTTTTTTGTTATAATAAACTTCTGAATTAAATGCTTTTTTCTAAACGTCATCAATAAATGTTATATGAAATTTGAAATAAATATGAGAAGGGGGAAGGAGGGTCATCAGGTGCGATCGACCCCCATTTATTTGCAAATTCTCTTTATTTCAAACAACTTGTATATGTAAAATTAAGAAAAATTTATATTTACTAATTCTATATATATATATATATATATATATATATATATATATATATATATATATATATATATATATATATATATATATATATATATATATATATAGTAGTAATATATATATATATATATATATATATATATATATATATATATTATATATATATATATATATATATAGATATATATATATATATATATATATATGTATATATATATATATATATATATATATATATATATATATATATATATATATATATATATATATATATATATATATATATATATATAGTATTGGACAAAACATTTGCAACCAACATCGAACAATGCTAAAAAGTGTTCCTAATTTTACATGTCTTAAAAACGAAACGAACTATACTACCGCAGCAAACAGTGCAGGAGTCTGGAATCATAGCATGCCATGACATGAGCAATCAGCTGACAGGTGACAGCACACAGGCAGAATTTCGTTGACAAGTGCCATTTTGCTGCGGACAAAACAGGTGCAACTTTTTTGGTTTGTTTCATTTTCTAAAGTCTGGTCCGTGTCAACGTCACGGAAGTTTTTTAATAATTAAAGGAAGTATCCAGAAGTTTCCAGATGATTCCAGAAGCATGCAGAAGCTTCCAGAAGTTTCCAGAAGAAGCATCTGGAAGTATCCAGTAGCATCCAGAAGTATTCAGAAACATTCAGAAGCATCCAGACGCATCCAGAAGCTTCCAGAAGCATCGAAAAGAAGCATCTAGAATCTTCCAGAACAGGTTCACACAGGTTCATTTTACTATATAAGAGACATGTAAATCGACATTAGTTCAGTCAGTATATGGAAGTCAAACAGTCAGTATTATCAAGACAGTTTATCGAAGTGAGTTTTATTAAAGTGTTTTATCAAGAACATCAATACAAGAAGTGAAATACAACAAGTGTTTCATTACATCAATACAGTCCACATTCAACCAAGACGTTGTGTTCCACAGAGCATTATTGTATCATCACAAGGTAAATGTAACACGGTAAGCCTTGAGAAGCGTGATTATTTATTTTTATTATTTTTATGACTTCAAGTGCAAAAATGGCTCCCGACAGTCTTGGATTGGAACTAAGAAAGAAAATTATTGACAAATACGTAAGTGGAATGTCACAAAAACATTTTTGTGATAAATATCGCGTGAAAAAATGGACCGTATCAAGACTATGTTCCAAATATCGCTCTACGGGGAAGTTGGCAGCAGATAACAAAGGTGGAAGACCACGTTCCACCACTTCTAGAGAGGATTCTATGATCGTCAGATCCGTCAAGAAGAATCCCTGGATATCATCAGTCGAGATACAAAAGCAATTAGAGCTGCCTGTATCGGACCGAACAATCAGACGACGTGCTGTTGAAGCCGGATTGTTTTCTCGACGCCCTGCAAAGAAACCGCTGATTTCACTAAAAAACCAGAAGAAAAGACTCCTGTTTGCTACATCTCATATTGACTGGAATGTGCAGAAATGGCGAACTGTCCTGTTCAGTGTCTGGAAGTTCAACACCATTGGGAGCGATGGCATTTGCCGTGTACGTCGACCGGCCGGAAAACGCCTCGATTTACGTTACTGCCATAAGACCGTGGAGCATGGAGGAGGCAATGTAATGGTCTGGGGGTGTTTTTCTGCTAATGATCTAGGTCCAATACATAGAAACGATGGAACAATGGACCGTTTCATGTATAAAAATATCCTGAAAGATGTTATGTTACCTCATGCTGAATGGAATATGCCAATAAATGGGTTTTTCAGCAAGACAACGATCCGAAACACACTGCAAAAGTAGTCAAGCAGTGGTTTCAAGACAACCATCTATTGGTGATGGATTGGCCGCCTCAATCTTCCGGATCCCAACCCTATCGAGAACCTGTGGGAGATTGTCAACCGCAGAATTAATCGTGAAGGTGTTCGTAATAAGGATAAACTGTTTGAACAAATCCAAAAGGCCTGGGCAGCGATTCCACAAAGTTTCATTGATCACCTGATGCCTCGAAGATGCAAGGCTGTGATCGACAACAAAGGACTCGCCACGAAATATTGATAGCGAAATACAGCTTGGTCAACATTTTGTCGAGTTGCACTTGTTTTGTCCAGAAGGAAATCAACTTTTTATAATACTTTTGATTAATTTATTAATTTTTGTGTACAAATAATGAACTTTGTGATGAATAAAACTTGAAAAACTTTGTCTCTAAACATTTACATAGTTATTTCTCTAAATTGAAAAAATGCAGCACTTTTATATAAAGAAACTAAATTAACATTATTTGGTTGCACTCGTTTTGTCCGATACTATATATATATATATATATATATATATATATATATATATATATATATATATATATATATATATATATATATATATATATATATATATATATACATATATATACAAATATATACATAACTCATAAACGACTTATTATTAATGTTAATTACTATATTGTAAATCTAATTACGTTATAACGTTTTATATAAATAAAACTTTTTTAATTTTTTTTTTATTTAATTAGCGTAACTCTTCATTTGTTTTTATTACCCCACAAGCAAAAATGCGTATATAATGTCAATTTTGACAATCATCATATTCCGTACTTAAAATCAAGCTTAGTACAATAAAGTTATTGTTCATCAAGATTTTGTTTGACAAATTATTGTTCTATCAAGAATTTAAAGGATTATATTTTTTTTTTAGTTAATGTTTTAAGTGTCTGTGTGATTGCTACTGTTTAATTATTATGTGTTTACTCCTTACTCTTCAGGCGAAGGCTTATTCTTCTAGTCCACATTGTTTCGGCATAAACGGTGATCTGTGACAATTATGTTAGCAATTAGTTAATTAAGCATACGCATATAAGATAGTAATTCAAAATGTCGCTAATTAGAAAGTGGCCGCAGGTGACCATGATCACGTCTTATTAGGTCAAAATGTCACTTATTAATACGTTATACGTTACATCGCATTAACGTAAAAATTACATTTTTGCACGTAACGTTACGTTACAATCTTATGTATCGCTACGTAAAATTTTACGTCTCGGTTACGTAAAAATAACGGATATTTTGCACGTATTGTTACGTAACAATTTTACGTATCGTTACGTAAAATCTTACGTCTCGGTTACGTAAAAATAACGGACATTTTGCACGTAGCGTAACGAATTTCTTTTACGTTACAATACGCAATGTAACCTAAAAATGTTATAGGGGTAATTACATAGTACACAGCAAATTAGTTTCTTAATTATATGGGCTGATAAAAACCGTGAATAAATTGCATATCAAAACTTTCAATACACGGATTCTCAGTTCCGTTCCATAAATTATCACAAAATTGTTTAGTAAGATAAATATTTCGAAAGTTAGTGATTTAAGTGGTTTAAGTTAAGAAAGATATATAGCGTTAAAAAAAAATCTTTGATATAAAAAATTTATATCAAAGTAATATCAATATGTCATATTCTGCTTCTCAAATTTTTTCTCAAATCTTCTCAAATTCTAGAAATGTTTAGTTTTCTAAACAATTTTGAGATAATTTATGGAACGGCACTGAGACTATAAATTAGTGTATTGTTGTTAAATCGTTTTAAAAGGTAATGCTTTTTTTAAAAACGACTTTAAAAAAAAAAGAATACAAAAGTTATACAAAAATTTTATATAAAAAAAAAATTTTTCATTTACTTTTTTTAATCATTAAATTTTCTAGTTTATCTAATTAAAACTTAATACTTCGTTACAATTTTTTTTTCACAAATTCAGATGTCACCAAAAAATATATGCGACCTTTTTAAATCAAATTGAAAATTAAAAATACACTGAAAAAACGTTTAGATGGGGGCAATAATATCTGATATACTATGCAAGCTATTTTAAATAGTATGTATAAATACCTTACAACTGTCTAAGCTATTGTAAAAGAGTAAAGACTTTTCAGTTCGTCTAAAAAAAATTTTCACCCAAGTTCTAACTTTTAAACCATTTGTTGCATGATGATAAATATATGTGGTAAATATAGTATATTATGTAGCCCTCTAAAAAACCATTATAGAATGTTAAAATAAAGAATGAACTAAAAAACAATATATAGTATTTAGGTTTCTTTTTTTATGCATTAAAATAATCTGCATATGTTCTCCCTTAACACTAAACAGCCAACTCAAACCTCTTAGAAAAGTAATGTCAACAACATAAAATTATTAACATAAAAAATGTAAATTAATTAAGAAGGTATTTAAGTTCAGAATTATTTAAAAAAAGATGTTTTTTGCATATAATGATACAAAAATTTTAATTACCATTTTACTACAACATGTTTTATTTTGAAGTTTTACTTCCTCTATATCAAACTCTTCTATCAATGACAATAGCTGAATGTCCAACACTTGTATCAAGTTCACCACTATCAATCAAAGATTCTAATGTATTTATAATCTGGGTTCGGTTATCCTCTAATTTTTTCATTTCCATAATCATAACGTATTGGACTCTAAAAAAATGATTAAATAATTTAAAATGTTCATTTTTAATTTGATAATTGCCAGGCTTACCTTTTTTTATATAGGTTATAAAATGTAAGACAAACTAGTAAGTAAAAACACTACAATAACTTAAATTTTGCTATGAATATTATTGTAAATTTGATTTAAGGTAATTAAAACACAATAACTGAATAGTAATTGAAAACAAAAAATTGAAAGAGATTTGTCGACAAAAAATAAAATTGTAAAAAAATAACCTATGTTTATTGTCATAGGTTCTTTGTCATCTCCTTGAACTGTTAGATTATTTGTCATCTCGTTGAACATTTCTGGCTTTTGCTCGCAGAAATGTTCAAGGAGGGTCTTCTGAAAAAGCTTCTCTTCTAATTACACTGGGAGAAGACTGTGATTTATGTAGAGTAAGCAATGTAGATCTACTTTTGCTCAACAAAAAAAGTGGGAGTGCAGCGGTTTTTCTTGATCTTGTTTTGAAATAGTGGGCCTATTTCGATTTATAGATGAATTGAAAAAAGATGATGATAATGATGTGAAGTCATAAAAAAATCTTTTCTTGGGAGAGCTTTTTATTTATGTTAACAATATTTAAAGGCTTCTTCTTGTTGTATGGTTCCTTCAACTCTAAAACCTGACTCATAGTGCAAGGATTATAGTAGTATATTTTTTTGGCAATGCAAAAAAAATATACTACTCTAATACCCTGGACAATTATCCAAGGTAAACTAATAAACAATTATAGATTTTTTCCTAATACTATTATTTAGATTTATTGGTTTTAAGGAGAGAAAAAAAAAATTTGCTGAATATAAATATTGTTATTAGGTACGTGACAACCACGTTTTACGACTCCAAATTTTGTGCTAAAATTCTGTGCCACGTTTTTTGCAAAGTCTGTTTAGAGCTAGCGTAGTGAAAACATATAATGTCAGATAACTTTTTAGAATTAGATATCAACATAGATTATTTTTAAAAACTAGAATAGTTAAACTTTATTACTATTCGGTTTATGATTATACTGACTACCCAGTAAACATTGAACAGTTGGTAAATAGTTGGCCCGATCCTAATAACCAACTATTAGCTACAGTTGGGCCAACAGTTGGCTATTTAGTTGGTACCGTGAAAACACTTAGCCATCTGTTTTGTAAACTGTTGGGCCGCTAATGGTACATTAATGGCCCAACAATAATAAAACAGTTGGCTAACAGTTGGTACCATTGCTGGCCCAACTATATGATTTTTTTCGCGATTTTTTAAATTCTTTTTTGCACTTTAATTGAAGGTGCAAATGTTATAAATGTTTACAACTATTTTTACAACTTGAGGTGATGGTGAAAAATGAGTTGCATATTTGAAATCAAAATGAGAAATGCTATACAAAAAACAAATTGTTTGCTCGGCACCAGAAAAAATTTTTTTTTTGTTGACCTGTGTAATAATACAGTAATAATCATTGTAATAATAACAGTAGTAATAACAATAACAACTACAACTATAATAATAACAGTAGAAATTTACAACAGTAGCAATAATAAAAAAAACTAGCAGTAAGCAACCCTTAATGGGGGTTATGATTGATTAAATCATTAATAACAAAAACACATTATTAACTTGATATTTTATGTAAAAAATTAAATACAAATTTATCTATTAATAATATTTTAACTTTGACTCCCTATCAGCAATATCATTGCTTATAGTTAACGACATAGAGACCGCATTAACATCAGTTAAGTTCTTTTTAAAATCTGTAACAACACAGGTACCAGAAAATGGAAGTCAAGTAAAGCCTGCAAAAACCTAAAAAAAAGAAATGAAAAAAAAAATTACAATTTTTAATTTAAAAAGTATTATTTGCATTTTATTATTAGTAGAATTAGGATAATAATATAACAGAAAATATAAAGATAAAAAAATAGCTTTAACAGCCTAGGTTTATCAACACAAAACACAGCAACAATAGCGCATAGCATAAAATATTTGTAAGCACACAATACTGTCTCCCGAGTAATTAAAAAAGTTTTATTAATTCTCCCTCTCATCTAAGAGAGAGAGAGGGAGAGAAAGAAAGTGTTTCCAAAGCAGCATGTTAAAAACAGTAAAAAAATACGCAATAAATAGTAGTAACTGGTTTTATTATGTTACCAGTAAACAAAATTATTTTTACCTTTGTTTTAATTTCTAGCATTTCTTAATTAAGCTCCAGCTTCTCCCTAACTGTTGACTAATGATTAATAGAGTAAATTTCACATCATATTAAATTTACAAAATTAAAACCATGTTTTAACAGTAAGCAAACTAATCAAGTGATGACAAAGGCAACTATAAAAAAAAAGAACATAATTATGTTTGAAATTGTAAAAAAATTTAAAATCATTTAAATTCAAAACTGTTATTAATTGTTACTATAAATAGTAAAACTCATACTTTGCTTTGTTCTAAATAGTCTAAAGTAAAATCAAATTAACAGACATTAACAATGCTTGACACTTAATTCTGGCAAGTAAGCTTTCTTCTCGCTGAGTAGAAAACTTACTTGCCAGAATTCTTATTTCTAACATTTCCACAAAAATTAATTTCATCTTGCCTAGACCTATCTCTTCTACTTAAATACAACTATTTTTAAGTTGCCTATTAATATTTACATTAATAACTTCTTTGAGCCTAATATTATCCACTTTAATTTCACTATTATCATTAAACATATTGCCAGTAACCAAATACCATGGCCTAGGGGCCCTGCAAAAAAAGGGACCCCAAAATCGAATTGCAGCAAAATTAAATTTTAATTTTTGGAAAGTGCATACATTTTCATTAGAAAGTAATTGTGTAAAAAAGTTTACTTTTTTATTTTTAAAATATTTTCGTGATTAAAAAAAAATAAAATATTTTAAGACCAAAATTAAACAAAAAGCATTTTGCAACATTTTGTTCATTAGTATAAATAATAACTTTAACAAACAATCAACTCAACAATTTTATTTAACATTTGACATTTTTTTAATAACATTACGTTTTTTTATTAAAAGTTTAACCAAGAACCTTTTAAAAAATTACTTTCTAGAATTACTTGGTTCAACTTATCAAACCAAGAAAATAACTATGATTAAGGCTGTTTTCCTAATTTATTAAGGTTTACAATAGTAGTAAAGATTATTTATTTGCAAAACAGCCTGATTAATTTTCCAGATTGATATTGAAAACGGTAGCTAATAAATTTGTTTTTTTGTTATTTGTGCATAATGTTTTAAAATATTCGATTTAAAATAAAATGAATGCGTTTATTTTAAGAAAAATTTTGCACGCTTTTAAGTAAAATATCTTAGTAATTAAAGAAAGTAATTGTTTTAAATTTTAAATTGCATTAAACTTAGGCGATATTTTGGACGCTTTTAAGTAAAGTAAATAAGCACGCTGGGAAAAAATAAATTATACATTTTTAACGTTTGTTTTCCTGTTTATTTTTAACAAACTTTCGCTTATTTATATAGGCTATTTTACTTAATTTTAATAATAAAAAATAGTGGAGTGTTGTCTATTAGTAAAATCAGTGCTGGTAAACAATAGCAATTAAATTAATTAAATGTTATAAATGTTATAGATATGGGAAGGAGCTATGAAAGTGGAGCTGCAAAAAAAAAAATAAAAAAAAAAAATATATATATATATATATATATATATATATATATATATATAAAGAAACATCGAAAACTTGATAGTTTTTTATTAAAAGCAGAATGTCATGGTAATTCACCAACTTCAGCTAATCTTGTAAACTGTGGCATAAGTAAAGAGGTAAAATATTGGATTTTGTAGAGGACTCAATTAATGAAACTCAAACTTTAAACAAGCAATCAGAATTCAATAAGGAGAGAGTATGTTTCCCTATCGATTTGCCATTGAATAGGAAAAGATCCAGGACTTTGGAAAATTCTTTCAGCTGAGGATATACACTTTTGGATAAACAACGGTCCGTTAAAATGTCAAAATGCAGATTATGACTTTAAATCCTCTAAAATGATGTATCAAGATTGCGATCGATATTGCTCAAAAAGCTTGTTAATGGGGAAAAAAGTAAATGGCGAAACATTTAATAGAGAATGGCTCATATATTCCCCAGCATTAAGTTGTGTATTCTGTTTTGTCTGCAAGCTTTTTGAACCCTCAAAATGTGCTTTAGCTTCAACAGGATATAAAAATTAGAAAAAATTCAGAGGCATCAATTCAGGGGCATAAACACTCATCAGACCACAGAAAAGCTTCATTAGCATACTTTCACAGAAAAAATAACAAGGTTTTTTTAAATGATCAACTTCTTAACGAAACTCGCAAAGAAAAAAAACTACTGGAGAGAGGTTGTAAGAAGAGTTATAGCTGTAATTTGCGCATTGATCAAAAGAAACTTACCTTTTAGAGGCTCAAATGAAAAATTTGGGTCTGAGAGCAACAGGAATTTTATTGGTCTGCTTGAGTTGATTGCTCAGTTTGAACCTTTATTGGCAAAACACATAAAAAATTATGGTGACAGTGTTTCTGGAAAAACAAACTACCTCTCAAAGAATACATGTAATGAATTAACTGTATTGATGGCAAGAAAAGTTTTGCAATCAATCAGTGACGATGTTTTAAAATCTAAGTATTATGGATTATCAGTAGATTCAACACCTGATGCGAGTCACAAAGATCAACTATGTGTGATTTTGAGGTACATTGATCAAATTTCTAATGAGCCTATTGAAAGATTTGTCAACTTCATTCACATCGATAATCACACCAGAGAAAATTTAGCAAATGCAATCGTGGACTTGTTAAACGTAAAATTGAACTTGAAAATCAGCAACTGCAGAAGCCAGTCTTATGATAACTCAAGCAATATGACTGGAAAATATAAAGGAATGAAAACTAGAATTTTGGAGTTCAATAAGCTGGCAAAATTCTTACCATGTTCAGGTCATTCTCTTAACTTGGTAGGAGAGGCTGCTGTAGATTGCTGCATCGAGGGAAGCAATTTTTTTAGGTTTTGTTCAAGATCTGTACAACTTTTTCTCTGCTTTTACAAAGTTGTGCCATGTTTTGGAACAGTTTGCAAGTAGTTCATTGAAATCACTATCGAATACTTGGTGGAGCGTTTATGCTGACTCAGTCAAAACCATTCACCAGAACTACAATAAATTAATGGAAAGATTGGTCAAAATCAATGAGTGTGAAAGTTTTGAAACATAAAACAAGAGCTGCGGCTGGAAATTTACAATCCAAAATGGAAACTTTTGAACTTGCTTTACAAACAATAATATGGGATCAAATTTTGCAACAAATGAATGCTGTTTCCAAATCATTGCAAAGTGCAACTATTACTCTAGATACATGAGCTGAACTTTATTCATGTCTTGGAGATTATCTTCTTGGATTAACTAACACATTCGATTTAATAGAACAAGATGCAAAATTACTGTTACCAGATATAGATTATTTACAAAAGAGACACCATAATAAGAAAGTGCTACTAGGTGAAAACTGATCAGAAGAACCTTAATTAAGTCCACGTGAAGAGTTTAAGACAAACGTTTTTTTAAAAACTATCAATAATCTTACTACAAATTTAAACGAAAGAGCTCAATGCTATCAGGAACTGAATGACAAATTTGTATTTTTGATAGACACGAGATTCAACAAAGATAAGCTGAAGACATGCGTTAATTGTTTGGTGGAAGACTACACGAAAAATATTGATGATAATTTATATACAGAAATTGAACATCTTTATCTGTATTTGAAAGAACATTTTAATACTCAAGTTCCTGAATTGTCCCATTTGTTTTTGTACAAACTTATAAAGGAAAAACAAATGGAGGCTACATTTCTAAATACTGAAATCATTCTTAGGATTTTCAAATGTTTCATGATATCCAACTGCTCTGGAGAAAGGTCATTTTCAAAATTAAAATTAACAAAAAATGATTTGCAATCAACTATGTCACAAAAAATGTTAAACAATTTTGCATTATTATCAAGCAACGCAGACAAAATGAAGTCAATTATTATAGATTCATTGATTAAAGATTTTGTTAATGAAAAACACAGAAAAAAGAATATGTAAATTTTATAATATATATTTAAAAAATTGAAATAAAACTTTTAATTACGTTAAACTAAGATTATATTTTTTTAAACTAAGATATTACTTTTAAATATGGGGCCACAGGCTTTTTTTTAACTTGGGTCCCTAAAACTGTAAATCCGGCTCTACCAGTAACATTACTATTGTTAAAGCTGAATAATAAAAAAATGTAAAAGAATCTTACAAATTGTGTAAAAAAAATTATCTTTTCTAATCTAAGACTACATTTAAACTTAAGATTTATTGAAATCCATTTCTTTTTATGTTTATATAAGTCGTTTATTAAAAATATTAAACAATATTTATTTACATCAATTATTTTTAATTTAACAAAGAATCTTGACTACAATGCACAAAATTATTTACGTAAGTGATCAACAAAATACTGACTGTAATTTGTTGATTACTTTTGTGTCAACAAATTACAGTCAGTTTTCCATGTTAAATACATAAAATATATATCTAATATAAAATAAATCCAATATAAAATAAATAAAAAAATAGTAAACTTACTCAAATCAGTACCAGTTATACTGTGTGAAGTGACTAAAAAACACTTCAGTTCTTTCCAATTGCACTAAAAAATAGCTCTTTTTCAGTTTCTCAAGTCAGCTCTTTCTAATTGCACTAAAAAATAAAACAAAACTTGCTTAGCTAAGTTGCCTAGTTCTTAAGAATCTGAAAACAAATAAGTAAAAAACCAAGAACAAACATTTATTTATTAAAACTACTATATTTAAACAAATTAAATTAAATTAAGAACAACATCAATTCTCCTTAAAGGCTAATAAAAATTTTCAGCTCAAATTTGCTTGCAGATCTTGCTTGTAAAACCATGTGAATAAGAAACACATTTAGAAAAGCCTAGAAACTACTTAAAAATGACATATGCAACATTGAAGTTTAGATGTCAACTGGACTAATTA
This sequence comes from Hydra vulgaris, assembly GCF_038396675.1. NCBI lineage: Eukaryota > Metazoa > Cnidaria > Hydrozoa > Anthoathecata > Hydridae > Hydra > Hydra vulgaris. Next base: position 27,097,553 of record NC_088925.1, on the reverse strand, counting down.
TTAGTAGATATTTTTAAAAAATTCATACAAATTTACAATACTTTGTTTTTCTATATCGCATAAATCCATCATATGATAAATATGAAATAAAAAAATGTAACGAATAAGTAAATACAAAGAAAAAGACATCATATATGAATCGAAAATCAATGCATTGATAGATTATTGTCAATAGCAATAAGGGCATAGAAGTTGTCGTTTAGGGAAGTTCTAAAAAATAATACCATATAAGCTATACCTACATTTATAGAGTCAATTATCAGTCATTCTCAAACACAAAATGCATACATATAAATTACTATATAACATATATATTTATAAATTACTATATTATAACATATATATTTATATATTACAATATAATAACCTATATATATATATATATATATATATATATATATATATATATATATATATATATATATAAAAATAATATATATAAATATATATGTATGTATATGTATATATATATAATATATATAAATATATATTATATATATATACATATATATATATATATATATATATATATATATATATATATATATATATATATATATATATATATATATATATACATATCATGTATATATAAGTAAATTATGTTAGTGTATTTTACAAAAAGAGTGCTCAATGTTCTTAAAGAACAGAGCAATAATAAATTGGTAAAAAACACTTATCTAACTTTTATCTTCTACTTTAAGGAAGAGTACTCTTCCTGATGATCCAGCAATGGTGAAACTTAAAGTAGAAGATAAAAGTTGGATAAGTGTTTTTTACTAATTTATTATATATATATATATATATTAGGGTGGGGCATAAAACACCAAAGTCATTAAAAAAAATACCATAATAATTTTTCTCGTTCCTTTTGATATGTGTATTAAAAAAATGCAATTTTTTTTTTTTTATGAGTACCCCTATGGTTGGTCCCAGCAGTCCGAAAATTAGAAAATTTATAATTTTTGTAAATAATAAGGGGGGCAGGGTCACTTAAAATTATTTTAAAGATATCTTAAGGGTTATTTTTGTAGCCTGATATATCTTTTTTTAGATTATGTTTTGTTTTATTGCAAAAAATGATGGAAATGGTCAGCCCTACCCATTAAAATACATGATGTTTATATTTGAGAGGTAGGGGGGGGGCGTATATATTTTTTCCTACATATTTTAAATAAAAAATATTTTTACATTTGCATTTATTTTTTAAAGAAAGATTATTTTAAAGTTTTCAACCAAGATTTTTTTTCTGTTGTCTGAAATTTTAGCCGAAGATCTGCAACAACTAATAAATTAGCTTGGCTATCTTCTTCGTTTCTGAAAGTTTCAATGAAGTCTTGACCAAGTTTAATAGCCCGTTCTGCACAATCATTTACAACAAGAAGACCAGTGACATAATTTTTAAATCTAATATAACCTGAAAATTTTTCCCAGTTTGATGAACTAGTTTTAAGCCATTCTGTCTCATGTAATGTCATTTTTAATAAATCAAATAAAAACCAGCTTTCAGGACCAATAAAGTCTTCAATATTTTTAGTTATTTTTTTTTCATTGTCAGTAAAAATTTCAGAATTCAGTTTCCCCATCTTATAACTGGTGGGCTTCGCTGTTTGAGCTAATTTAAGAGCTATTTTTTGTAGCTGATCTACAGGTAAACATTTATCAGCAAGACACATAACCACAAATCTTTCATTTAAATACCAATTGTGCTTTTTAAGTGATTTCAGTACGGCTTCTGCTGGTTTGAAACTGAATTCAGAATATTGTATCATTTCATTAATAGCTTTTAGATCTAAAGAAGGTGCTATGGCAGGGATAGGAGCTTTAATAAACCATGGAACATAAAATAGTGCTGTAAATGAAGCAATTTCATAAATCAGCTTTTCCTCTTGCAATGATATTATGTTAGGACATAAGTTACTGAATTGTGGCTGAAGAAGATCATATGTTAAATAATAAACTCCCTGTGCCATAAACCTGGCATGATGCGAAGCCATTGGAAATCTAAATTGAAATTTTGTTACTTTGCCACCTAACCAAAGAACTGCTAATTTTATAAAATACTGGTAGTCATTTCTTGGAAATATATCATTATCTAGGCAATTTTGAAGGAATGTTAATGATTCAGAAGCCTAAATTTCAAAAAACTTTATTATTAAAACTTATTACTAAACACAATAATCTAAATAGGACAATTAAACCAACCTGCTTTTCCAAAAAAGATGAAAAAAAATTTTCTGAGTCAAATCTTTTTAGGTTATCATAATTTATCTTCTTTTCAAGAATCGATTTCCAATTACCCTTCAGCCTATCAAATAACTCAGTCTTTGGTCCACTTGCTTTACCACCAGTAAGAACATTTGAGAAGTGCTAAAATATGTTTATTTCAAATCATTTAAATAAATTTTATTAATAAAGCATTTAATTCATCAAGAAATATTAATAATTAAATATATAAATAAATATAAAAATATTATATGATTTTTTCAATATTTACCTTTATATGTAATTCATAAACGTGATGACGACAAGCCATCCAAATTAAAGCTTTTC